>NC_090884.1:34269325-34289325 GCF_036669925.1 Montipora capricornis
AATGCTTTGTATACATGTAGTTTCACTAGATTGTCTCTTGTGATCCTTTGGAAATCTTAACATTACATTGAATTGATTATTTACATTTTTACATGTAGCACTTATGTGACTATGAAAAGTTATGAAAGCCTATTGTCTGTGCAGAGTCCAAGTATTTTGCAATGGACTCTGTCACAGGAATAGAAAAGACATGATCAGTTGTACCGAGGACTAAGGCTTTGTGCTGTGTTTCGCTCAATAGCAATGACTTCTCGCGTCATGCGAGTCAACATGCGAGTCACACAGTTATTGAAAGCTAATCGTTTTACAGTGCGACGCGCCTTACTGTGGCCACCTAACAAAGTTTTTTAAAACTTATATGCCAATCAGGGTGTGCGAATTTGATTGTCAGTCACCCCTCCTTGCAAAGTTCGCACGGGTGTAAGTTGAACACTGTTGAACGGGTTGTTTGAGTTGACGTACGTACACGTAGTTGTCAAATGTGAAAGTTTGTTGGGTGGCCACAGTAAGGCGCGTTGCACTGTAAAATGGGTGCTTAGACTTAATGCGAAATTCGTATGGCTCCCTGGCTCGCAGATTGTCCAGCCTCTTCATCTCTGATTGTACATGTACGTACACCCTTGTAAAGCTACAGGATCAGTCCCAGAATGATAAATCTGGTGATCATCTGCATAGACATTTAAGCTGGCCTGTTTCACGGGAAAGAACACATCGTGTATAAAGATATTAGAGAATCGTTTATTATATAAAGATGTTACAGAATGGAAAAGGCTTCCATCAGAAATTGTCTTTGCTAATTCTCTAGGTACTTTTAACGAGAAATTGAGTAACTACTTACAAGATCAAGTCTGATTATATGATGAATATTTTATTTACAGATTTGCTTTATTTTTATTATTTTATCAAATTGATTATTATTACTGTTATTATTATTATTTTTTTCTAATTTAAGGTTAGTGTGATAACTTTATATAATTCCCGCTAACGTCTAAATGTAGATGTAGATGTACACTTTAAGATCCATGACGGCTACGTTGATGAAAACGCCACCTCAGAATATAACTTGGTTATATCGCAAGTCTTTCGCAATTATTCCATCTCCTTCATATCATACAATGTGGACGAAGTATCCTAAGCCGCTGTTTACACCTTGAAACGTTTAGCTGAAACTTGTGTGCAACTTAAAATACCATTTAACTCAAAAGTAGGTAGTAAAGTGCTTTGTAAAATTGACATCAAAAAGCAGAATTCAGTAATTTCATTTGTGGGATTCATATGTTAAGCCGAGGAGAGTTTTGCATGTCGTTAGCTTTTTTATCGTGGTTACCAAGTTTCCAAATGTGGTGAGCTCATAGCATATTTCTTTACTAATCAAGAGTAAGTAATCATCTCCTTTATTTTGTTTCCAGCAAGGAGACATTTTTATGCCAATGACTGCTGCTGCTTCTGTTTGGTTTGCACAGCCAGATGCCCTAAAGGTACATATTTTCCTTAATAATATTTAATAGCAATATTTCCGTCTTTGAGGCATTTTGTGGGCACTTTTTGTCCAGAAATGCACCCAAATACAATCCAACACGAAGTATCCCTTAAGTCTAGTCCTTTGCCGCCTATTTATTTCCAACAATAATATAAGGGTAAAGGTTTGCGTTAGGGTTAGGAGCGTTAGGAGCAGCATCTGGGAGACACTTTGCGACGTTAATTGTCTGTTTTTCCGAGACACGAGTGGCGTTGAAGTGGACCACCCCTTATTTTGTAAAGTTACCAGCAGAGAAATCTTCGGATGAAAGAGAGAAGCGATACTTGCACTTATCTGGAAAATTTAAGCTGGAGCCCATGACTACGACCGATATGTCACGGCATTTAACATCAAAGATATTGTTAACAACTCTCCTGTACTTCACCACATTAAACTATTTTACGTTGGTGTTCTTAAAGCATGTTTCCAGTTTTTGAGACGAAGACACGACACAATGGACATAAGCTGACTGACTGATCTAATAAGCCAGTTCGGAGTTTCTAAAAAAATACGTGCGCGCGTCGGGATAAAGAACAAGAATCTTTTGTTATGGAAATTGTTTGCAGAAATGTGCTTTCAAAATCTTTTGTATTTTTAATATATGCTGGATTTTATCCCGACGCGCGCAGGTGTTTTTTTGGAACTCCGAACTGGCTTATAGGTGTGACTGGATCGCGGAAAGCTTCGATGTAGCTGTTCTGATTTACTCCAATATAAAATTCAAGGGCAAATTAAAGTAAAGTTTAAAAAATAATAAGGTAAAGATGGTGCTGATTAAAATGTGATGGTAATGACGATAGTTACGTATTTTTTGGATTCATTTAAAAGTTTGTGGAATTTTCTTTGTAGGGTACGCTTGTACAGACTTTGAAAGAAGTCAGGCCTACATACTTTTGTGCAGTCCCCAGGTGAACATAGGAAAAACGATCTGTCAATTATATTCCTCCGGCTGTTTGATTAGAAGTTGACTAACTAGTGTATTTTTTTAAAACAGAGTTTATGAGAAGATGATAGAGAAAATGACTGAAGAGGCACAACGGATTGGTATGTTCAAGCGAGTGATTGGTAGTTGGGCAAAGTATGTGGCTCTTCAAGGAAACATTAACATAGAAAATGGGTAAGTATTACTAGTGAAAAATCGGTAATGGTTTGAACCCAGGAGACATATCATAATTAAATGAAGTATGATTGTCTGGGTGAGTGTAGTCCTGAGAAGAAGTGTTAAGACTGACATTGACTGTCATTTCGACAACCTCAGTAGATGGTAGAAACACTCCGGTCGTCGATGGGATTTGTCAAATAATTCGTGGTTTATTGGTCGACTGTCAGTTAAGCCTAGATAGCAACTGACGTTACACAAATCAGTCACTTGACTCTGAAGAATTCAACTCAGGTTGTCGCAACGTGAGCCAGCAGAGACCTTAACATACACGTATACGGGTACAGGTAGAGTACCTGTATACGTAAAAATGTTCATGCGCGTTGCCATTTTGATTAAGATACCGGTAGAGTTAATGCGCGGGGATTGGTAACGATTGTTAGTTTGCACTTTTTTCCTCAGAAATAAGTTTACTGAATTGTTTAATTAAGTCTATCAAATATATCCAAAATTCTTCCTTACGATTGTTCTCAGTTTAGAAACTACGCCGATGATGTAAACTTACTCTTTTCTCCATCATGTGTTCTCTGTATCTACTCATAATTCTTCTACAGGTAAACTGGTTTTTACCACGGAAATACGGCCGGGTCGATGACGTCATCGCAAAATGAAAAAATGAAAAAAAAAAATACATGGCGCTACTCGTTATACCCGTACACCGATTTCGGGGTATCTTAAGGTCTCAAATAGAGAGTTTTCGTAACGACAATGCCACAAAAAAGGAAAATTATTGGTTAAAAATAATCGTGCTGCACGTGCTCTCATTATCTGAGAGATCACTTTCAGGAAAGTGACCTAAATTCAACATACTTAAGTTACATTTATTCAAAGCCACAATTACAGTGAAAATTAACAAAAAGGAAAATTTTTCTGCTTGTAACACGTATTGAATTTATAAACAATACAATTTACCTGAAAATGAGGGGTGGTCCATAGGGGTAGTCCATGGACCGGGGCCCATGTTTTGTATACCTCCCGACAATAAGGCACTGCACCAGAACTTTGTTCAAGTCGATACGTGTTTAAATACCTTTCATTTCATAACTCGTGCTTTAAATCGCACCTTAATCATCCATTGTGTTCCCTTTTTTCTCTAGAAAACCTGTTCCCTATGGTTGGACTCTTGCAACAATGATTTTACAACAGGTACATATTTTGCATCAATACCAGCGTTTGCCCTTGCCATTTGATATGCGCGTGTACAGAAACGAGTACTGTCCTTGCCTGAAGATGTCTGCAAAATGTTTTAGCAGTCACGTGATTAAAAGTAGCCCGCTGAACCGTCTTATTTCCTAAACGTTCAGTAAAGCGGAAAATCTGTTTCAGTCATGAAAGTTCACGCAAAGTTAAATTGTCTCAAAGTCTTCTTTACATAAGCAGAATTTTCCTCGCCTTTCGTAAACAGACATGTCGACTGGGATACAGGGACAAATTCGTAGTCTTGTGTTTGAGTTAACCGTGTTTATAGCTGAAGAGGTGTCAGTCAAACGCAGGCTGAAGACAAGGTGTTTGCAGTGGCACCCTCGCGTGGATTCTCGCACGCGTAGTGACAGTCTCTTTTTGTCACATGCTTGGTGTTCTAGCTTGGAACCCTACGGAAATACAGGCTAAGCGACTGTCGAACGTACTTCAATAATCCGAGAAAACTACAAGAACTAGGAAATATCCATAGCGTGGCACTCAGGGCTCATCTCGTGCAATCTTTTTTCTCAGATCCGCGTAGCTCTGGGACTAGACAGATGCAAGATGGCTTTTGTTGGTGCAGCACCCGTGACAATGCAAACGCTGAGACATTTTCAGAGCATCAACATTCCACTTTACGAACTCTTTGGCATGAGCGAATCCGGTGGACCGCACACAATATCTGTTCCCGGTCATGCTTTATCGGGTAGCTGTGGCATGGCTTTGGAAGGCATGGAAACGAAGGTCACAAGCGACGAAGACGGCAATGGAGAGGTAAAAACTAGCAGTGAAAGTAGCCAATCAGTGAACAGTATGTTGGCTAATGCCGCGTCTCATAACTCGGTCGTGACGTGAACATTGAAAGGTTGTGAGACAGGGCCTACGGTTTATAGTCCTTATCCGAGAAGACTTGAAAGTCTTAACCATTTGCGGATGTAATTACAAAGGCAGCACTTTCTCCTCAGTTATTTTAAGACCCTGAGTGTTAGTTCGAACTCATGACCTCCCGCATGTCAGCCCGATGCTCAACCAACTGAGCCACCGGTGCGCGGTAGCGAGGTAAATATCAGCCACTCGCCACTTACACTGAGGAGGATAGTTGTTTTCGTGTATAATAAAACAGTGAGATAATATCGCACAAAAAGACGATTTTCAGTCATTTATTCCTGCAACTATAACGATATTTTTCGGGCGCAAATCCCGTGCGAGTTGCTCGGAGATGAATAGCAAAGAATTAGGCTGATTTAGCAACAGAACGGGAACGTCAGTGGCGACGGCGCCCGCAGAAAAAACACCAATGACAATTCAGAATAGAAAGGGAATAGAATAGACTCCACTCTTTCCTTCTCTATTCTAAATTCTCATTGGTAGTTTTGCGGCGCGCGACGTCGCCACTGACGTTCCCGTTCTGTTGCTAAATCAGCCTATTTAATAGGCTGAGTTTCAGTCGCCAGTTTGAGCGCACGTTCAACGCTATCCACTGTTTTAGTATATACTAGCTTAAAGTATTTTATCCACTGAGGAGAAAGCGCATATGAGGCAAGAAAGCGAATCCCTTATTTTTGACCCTATTCTGATAAAAATGTCTGAAATATGTCACTTGTTCGGCGTTATGCTGCGTAGTTATTTCAAGGTCGACATTTTATTGGTCAGTCGGTGTAAAAGAGAACTGCCCGATCCTGACTTAACAACACGAGTTCATGAACTTAGAACTTTTGAAAAACCAACCTGACGATCATCGTCGTCCACGGAGATATCATTTTTATTTCGACGAACTTTATTTGCCATACTCACTTGTTTTTTTTTTCTGGTTGGAGTGAAAAAAAAACTCTTACCCGTGGCAGTTGCACACGTGTCAAAAAAAAGTTACATTTCGAAGAATGTATTTTCGGTGTGGAGCTAAGTTGTTCTTTTTTCAGTAATAGTTCCCTAAATGCGTTTCAGCTTAAATCTTTGAGCCTCCTTCCTGCTATGATAAAACGCGTAACAAAGTTACTCACAGACTTTCTTGTGCCGATCTTTTCTTAGAGCGAATGGGGATACTATGCTATGCTACACTATACCATACCATACCATACCACACTGTACCATACCATTCGTTATTATATACTAAACGTAATGTTGCTTTGCTGATTGGTCAATGACGAATGCATAAATTGGTTATAGAGTGCAAGACTGAAGTTGCTATGGAAACAAACCGATGAAGTGATTTTGTTGAGTGTATAATAAATATAAAATCGTATGAACTTGCTCGTGCATTTCGTGATTTATGGCCCCTCGTGATGTTTTGGAAGTTCTCAAATTTCACTCGCCTACGGCTCGTGCAATTAACGTCACTCGGGCCCATAAATCACGAAATACACTCCCGTTCATACGATTTCCTGTGCATACCATAGTATTATACCACACCATGCCATACCACATCATACCTCACCATAACATATCACTCTGTACCATACATATATCTTATTCGATGGTTTAACATATAATACGTGCGGATATTTTGCGAGTTGCGTAGTATTTTTCCGAGCCCCGCAAAAATACGAGCAATGAGCAAAATGTCTGCGAGTATTATATGTTAAACCATCGAATAAGAGATTTATTATTCCACTGCAAAAAAAGTGTTATTTTGCTTCAATTTTATTTGGTAAGAGTGTTTTGAAGAAAATGCTTCATCTGTCCTTCAGGGCACTTACGAACGATGTAAACAGCACAAAAAGTTAGCCAAAGATCTTTATTTGATTGGATAAACAAAATGACGAGTGACAAGCGATGACAAGCTCAGTTCTCAGGCTTTGCATCGTGTTGAAAACAGCTTCTTTCAGTGAAAAACTACCCGTTGCGTCCGTATTTGCTCAGTTCGAAACCGGTCAAACCGGGAGACTACAGTGTATTACCGTCTCATATTTTGCGCGTTCTCTTGACCAAATATGGTAAAATGGCGTAATAGTGGAATAATAACATACCATACTAAACGTAGTTCGGCTGTAAACGTATCCTTTTTGTCATTGCAGTTATGCCTTCAAGGGCGCCATGTTTTCATGGGATACATGAACAACGAGGAAAAGACAAAGGAAGCGCTAGATGAGGATGGATGGCTCCACACGGGAGATGTGGCAAAAATTGACAAGGTTGACCTAGTAATCGATTTTGCTGTGAGCTTAGCTTTTCAGGCGCGGTGGCCTCATGGTTAGAGTGCTCGACTCCGGATCGAGTGGTCCGTGTTCGGGTCCTGGCCAGGGCACATTGTGTTGTGTTCTTGGGCAAGACACTTTACTCCCACGGTGCTTCTCTCCACCCAGGTGTTTAAATGGGTACCAGCGAATTTAATGCTGGGGGGTAACCCTGGGATGGACTAGCATCCCATCCAGGGGGGAGTAGAAATACTCCTAGTCGCTTCATGCTAAGGAAACCGGAGATAAGCGCCAGCCTGATGGGCCTTCTGGCTCGTAAGCAGAGACTTTTAGCTTTTCTTTGCTGGCATTCTCCACCTACGGAAGGAAAACCGCATCAATGATGATGCAGGCTTTTTCAGCACTTGATGCGTAACATGTTGTCTGTTGTGAGGAAACAATCCCGGGTGATATTTTAGGATCACTGCATGAAGCCTTTTCCTATTCCGTACAGGTGTTACTTGAGTAAATATTTAGTCAGTAATTGCAGTAGCTGTTGTTATTATAGTGTATTGTAAGTAATGTAATCGTAAGTAACTGCCGCATGTAAGCGTAACGTGAATCGTTGTTTAAATAAATGAATATTAATGAAAAACAATCCTAGCTAAATTGAAACACTTGGCTGAAGCAGTAAGGATGTTTTGAAGAGAGTTAATTAAACTGACAGCGAACACCAAGGAAAATTAATGAAGTAGCACCGTTTACTTGTAAAGAATCAGAAAAGTCAAACTGCACTGAAACCCGTCAAAACGAACCAAAAGCTCCCTCGAAGCAGGGGCCGAAACTAGAGTTATATGTTTTGGTTTTTATTGTTCAGCCAAAGATCTTAACCGTTAAAAAAGTGGACACCCCAAGTCAACTTGCTACAGAAGTTCTTAAACTCGTTTCATTAATCTCGACTCACTGACGAATGCCTGACTAACCCTTGACTAACCGATTTCAACCCTTGAATCGGCTCTTAATTAGTGTTATTCCGTATTATTTTCCTAGAATGGATTTGTTTTCATTACCGGACGAATCAAAGGTGAGTTGTATGTCTACCTCAGGCCAAAAAGCAGCGCATTCTTTGCTTCGTAAATTGTTTGGGATATTAAGTGATACACAAAGAGCTGCTTTGTATGAGGCGAGGATGAGAAACTGTGGTGTCTCTTGCGATCGCATGTCATAATTGATACACGGTGGAAGAGGTAATCGAGGCCTAAAATTTGCGGAAAGAAGCGCTTTTCATTGCCTTTGAGCTCACTCCGTTTGGATCGTAAACTGAAGGTGCCGCCTGATTCTTACTCGAGTGGAGCGGCTACAGTCGAATGAGAATCAAAGCAGGCTTTTCACGTTGTCTCCTGGGTGGTGCATATGTTGGATCTCGAGAAGACTTTCGCAAAGAAGCTAGACCTAAATAATTAGGAGGTCGAGGTTTTTACCAAAGGATGTTCTTATTAACTTTTATTTCAAAGTCATATTGCCTTCAGTAACTTACGGCCTCGCTCTGTGGGGGTCGTGCTTTAATGCTGATCTTTTTGATTCATTGGAACGATTGCACTGTAGAGCGGCAAGGATAATTTTTAACTTATCAAAGGTTACGAGGTCGCCGAACGTGTTAATACAAGCTGATGGGCATCCGTTAAGCTATTGTTATAAGCTAGTTCTGTTAAAGCTCATGCACAAAGCATTTCATGATGAGCTCCCGCAAGTGCTACCCGGGAAGTGCTATCAGATATAACGCCCTACAGGTTACTCTTTATGAGCATCAGACTCTAACGGTGCCTCGTTTCAACTCTTTTTATGGCAAAAACTCTATCGCTCACTGAGGCCCTGTACTATGGAATATTTTAATTTGTAAGGACAATAATTTTTCTAATACGAGTTATAAAAACCTGAAGAGCAAAATCCGTTCAATGGAAATTTTAAAAGAGTTGACTTTCAAAGAGACCTTACCCTGCAAGCAGAGTCTCTTTCGATCTTCCTAGATAAGTCGAGAAGAGGAAAGTAGACTCTGCCAGCCAGCTCAACAATTCATGTTGAGCATGCGTTAAAAATTCAAACGTATTCGGGAGTCAGTCACGCGTGACTAGTAACCGCAAAACCACAAAACCACAAAACCAAAACAAACAGTAGGGATATTTTCGAACAACTCTGGCAAACACACGACAACCAAGGAATCATTTCCTTCGAAACTCAGGATAGCTCAAATTTTTAAATTGCCATTTCAATTTTCACTGAAAAAATTAATAGGTTTCTCAATTCTGGCAAACCAGTTTCTGTAACCGACATACGGAGGAAATACTCATGGGAATTTAGACAGTTAAAAATTGTCAGGCTGTTGTAAATTTTAAAAATATTGATGTCGCGTGGCGATTGATCATGCGCACAAATTAAAAAAACAGGTTTGACAAGTCGAAACTGGACTGACTCATCCATTTCTTTGGATGAGCGGCAAATCTAAGAAAGTCGAGCCGGCTGGCATAGTGTACTTTCCTCTTCCTGGCTTATCTAGGAAGATCGAAAGAGACTCTGCTTGCAGGGTAAATAGACCTATACAACAATCACAAATTTTAGACTTAAAGATTTCAATCATATCTAGGGGATTTTAGAGCTTTTAAACGTTATATATATACCAAATCAAGTGAAGCTGTGATCTTCGTAGTTTCATATCCGCATTTCATGTGATCCATTTCATTTATCATTTCATCGTTGATTCATTCCTCACGGGAACATTAGAACCCACAAATGACCAGCTCCCAACGTCAGTGGCTTCATAACTCAGTTGGTTAGAGCGTCGCACCGGTATCGTGAGGTCATGGGTTCAAACCCCGTTGAAGTCCTGCATTTTTCAGGCTTCTTTACGGAATTGCAAACATTGCGTTCATAACTGCGAAGATCACAGCTTCACTTGATTTCATATCCGCCGTTCATATATGATCCATTTCATATATCATTTCATCGTTGATATATATAGTTAAGTCATAGTTTTTTAATAATTTAACTTAAGATATTTGCATTTTGTTACTTTATTATGCGTATATTTTTGTTCTTAGGTTTAGTATTTATGCACGACTCCATAAGCTGCATAGCTTTTATTATCATCGTGCTGAAATAAAGGCTGTCTGTCTGTGTTCTTGGGTTCGCTATTCAATGGCAGACATAAACGGCTGCTTGTCACAGCGCGAAAACAAGCAATTTTCCCTTTTTTTCCCTTTGAGCTATTTGTGTCCGTCCTTATCCAAGGTAATTGTTTTTTCAGAAATAATAATCACTGCTGGTGGTGAAAATGTCGCGCCAATCCCGATTGAAAACAACATCAAAAAGGAGCTGCCGATAGTCAGCAATGCGATGGTGATTGGAGACAAGAGGAAGTTCCTCTCCTGTTTATTGACTCTAAAGGTAATGTGTGCTGTCCGGCTCATCATGACAAAAGCCTACAGATAATAACACTGGTGTTGCAACAGATCCTTTCTTTTGACTTTTCCTCTCGGTGCGTAGTCTTTAAAATGCCTCTAACCTCGAAGATAAATCTATTCACCCTTTGTCAACAAGGATACAAGTTGCTTGGCAACGGGCGAAAGATCCTCCGTAACACCGGTTTGGATGCTCCACCCATTGAGCTACTAGAGCAATGTGTTCCACTGGTCAGCGGACTCTACTAGGACTCTGATTTTTTCAGTTGTCCCGTCGCCCGTTGCCAAGCAACTTGTATCCTATCCTTCCCACGGGCGCTTCACACCTTTCCGTTATGCCATACATTGCAAACAAATTCTGTTTTAACTTTAAAAAAATTCCACTGTTTGCGTGCCGTAAAACAAAAACAACAGGTCCTTTGTTCCACGGCCGAGTTAGTTTGAGGCTTGGGCGTATTCCTGAAATGACGTTCAAACTGCTTTGCATTGCAAAAATTCTTTGAGAAGTTTAATGCAAAACAGCCTGCGACGTCATCTCAGGAATAGACCCACGCTTCTATCCGGCATCTCGGCCGTGAGACAAACAACTGCCAATTTTTCAACTTATGAAGAACACGGGAACATGGGTAATTTGAACTGGGGAACAGGGGAACATAAAAAATTTTAGGGATCAAAAAGCTGGGAACAACTTTGAAAATAATTTCGGGAACCAGGGATGGACTCTTTTAAGCGAAAATCGTAGCCAGTAAGCTTAAAATTCACGTTTCACCTGTTTTTCAAAATCATACTCGTTCAAGAAGAGACTAAACTACGACAACTTTTGCCCAAAGGAATCGGAAATTTAATGTCAAACGAAAACAAAACAACGTTCCGATACTTACAATATTTGAACAGAACAATTTTCGCTGGATTTGTTGAAAGAGGAATCCCTCTCCACAGGCAGGCTACTTTTGGGGAGGGGGAAGGGGATTCTGGGGTATACCTTTTGGATGATTTGGTTTGAGTCCTTGGAAACGTGATTAACGGAACCTGCCCTGGTTGAGAATCGTCTGAAACCGCCTTTTTGACCACCATATGGATAGGAGGGTTTCTTATACGGCAAGCAATTCTCAGACTAAATGGAGCAATCTGATTGGCTGGTTTTCGGTCGGGATTTTACAGTACGGACCATTATCATGGAAACGGTCCATCTCCGTATTTTTGTCTCTCTGCCGGGAAATTCAAGTTGACCGAAACAGAAAAAGTTTTGAAAAGCGGAATTTAGTTTTACGTGTAAAAGGTTACCGTTCAAAGTTACGAACATTCACCAAGCGGGCAAGTGTCCGATCGCTCTTAGAAACGATGCCATTTGATAAACAACTTACTAACCTCACTTGCTCGGGACCGTACTGGGGAATATTGGCCCCCGGTCCGTACCGCCAGGACCCTGGGCCAATAACCCCAATCCGGCTCTCGCGCTCGGTTAGTAAGAGGTTAATCGTCAATCTGCAAGGAGACTGCACAAGGTATTACACAACATCGCATCTTCATCAACCTTTTTTCGATTTCGCTAGGATTTTCTCTCTTTTTTCGCTCGTATTTCGTACTTCCAAACTTTTGGAGTTTAAGGAATTTAATAAAACAATTATTCCATTCGCGCTTGTCGGATATGAGAGTGGTTATAGCCAACTCGGCGCTACGCGCCTCGTTGGCTATTTACCATCTCATATCGAACGCGCGCTCATGGAATAATTGTTGAGTATTATTGCTGTCATTCTTGATTATCCATTTTCTCCTTTTAGGTCGCTATCAACCCAACTACGGCAATGCCTACCGATAATCTCACTGGCCCTGCAATTAAATTCTGCAAGTCATTGGGCAGTAATGCCACAACTGTGTCCGAAATTCTATCAACCAAGGACGAGAAAATTATGAAAGCCATTCAGGAGGGCATTGATCGTGCAAATGAGTTTGCTGTATCCAGGGCTCAGAAGGTATGTTACTGAATCGGCTGGTTGAAAATTTGACAATCTTAAGGGGCCACGGGTCAATAGCACAATTCAGCCTCGCCTCATGGGCTATTGACCCGTGACCCTTGCGGACTACGGGTCTAATTGTTAATTAGTATATACCAAAACAGTGGATAGCGTTGAACGCGCGCGCTGATTGGCTACTCAAACTCCGGATATCCATTGCTATTCACCTCCGAGCAATTCGCGCGGAATTTGCGCCCGAAAATGATGTAATCTTTGCAGAAATAAATGAGTTAAAATCATCTTTTTGTGCTATATTATCTCACTGTTTTAGTATATACGAAAACAACTATTCACCTCAGTGTCGGTGGCGAGTGGTGGATATTTACCGAGCCGCGAAGCGGCCACCAACTACATTTGGTAAATCTAGTGACCAGAACAGAAAATTCCTAAAAGCTCAGCGAGTTAATTACGTTTCTCGCAAAATAGTATGTATGAGAACGTTCTAACACAAAATCTGTAGCATGGATTTTCATAAAAGTATTTCTCCTTTTATACACTTCTCAAAATATCAAAAGAAATAGAAATTCCATGCTACAGTTCACGAAAAATGATGGGACTTTTCCCATCCAGTGAAAAAACCACATCTTCCTTTCATTGTCTATGACTGGGACTAGTTGCGCATGCGCCTTCTGATTGAAACGATGTCGGATTTTTAGTGTAAAAGTTACTTCAAAGAACCATCCATGCAACCTTCTTGTAGGGCTCTTGACTAAAAAGCTTCCTTAGAAAACATTGTCTTTTTTTAAGTTAAGAGCTACCCCCTCCCCTTAAAGTGTTGCACTCGATGTTGTAGTGCCATCTAAGATAAAGATAAGATAAGATATTAGGGAGCTTAAGCACGCGCGTTTTTGAGACGCGGAAGGCAACCGGAAGTGACCTGTTTTCCCTTTTAACTTACCTTCACACAACCACATTTACATTATCAAGTATCTTTACTCCATTAGAGATGATTAGTATAAAAATCTGTGAGACACCACTGTCCTGGCACGCGAAATTCTCTCTTCCGGTTGCCGTCCGCGTCTCAAAAACGCGCGTGCTTAAGATCCCTATTAGCTGCAGTTCTGTGTAAAATATCTGTAGAACGAAACTGTACTTTTAAACTGAGGAAATGTGACATTTGGGCACTTCGAGACACCACCACCTTAGCTGTGATGACAAGTGTCGGGTTGACTGGACGTATGTCAGTCGAGTTCCTTGGGGTTTTTGTTCTTACGTTGCGATGTTTTGTTTCAGATACAAAAGTGGACCATCTTAGAGAAGGATTTCTCAATTCCCGGAGGAGAGTTGGGTAAGTAGTACTCCATGTTGTGTTACGGTCATTTTGTGGCTCATCGTAATGGCGAGAAGCGTGATAACTATGCTTGTAAGTTAATTTCGACGAGACCGATGATGGAGACCATGAAAGCGATGACTTTCTAACTCTCTTAATAACCCTTTGACTCCCAGGAGCGATCAGCATGTAAATTCTCCTCACAATTTCAATGAAATGTCACGCAGACAGGTCTTGAGAATGAAGATAATTATCAGCTTAACAGGTGTGATCTTGATGTAGCATCAACTTCTCATGACCCCCGGCAAAGAAATCTATGGTACTTACTAGTTCGGAGAATGAACGTTTCGATGTTGGGAATGAAAAGGGTTAATGACAGAAATTCAGATAGAAATGATGAAACAGAAGCTTTAAAGTAGCGTCATCATTATGACTTAAACTCTTTGGGAACGAGGACCGCAAATCAACACTAATATTTCAACAATGGTAGCTGTCACACTTTGGAGAAACACAGTGTAACACTAGAGTTGACACTAGAGTAGTGTCAACTCTCGAACGCGACCGTAGCCTTTCTGGTGTTTTGAATTCCTAGGGGAACACTTAACCACAGAACTTGATGAACCACTAGTGTTAACTCCCTAATGCGACTGCAACCAATGTTTGACACTTCCAATTTCAGGTCCCACCCTGAAGTTGAAGCGACCAATTGTCTGCAAGATGTTCAAAGAGAAGATTGACGCCTTTTATGATGTGTAGGCGTACTTAATTCAATTTTTTCACAGTTGTCCTTGTGATACGTCGCACCGGATGTGTACGTGTACTTAGTTCCAAGTTTTTAACTGCTGGAATTTTCCTTGTGATACGTCATACCGTTCTTTAAAAACAAAACAAAAAA
This sequence comes from Montipora capricornis, assembly GCF_036669925.1. NCBI lineage: Eukaryota > Metazoa > Cnidaria > Anthozoa > Scleractinia > Acroporidae > Montipora > Montipora capricornis. The sequence goes on from NC_090884.1 coordinate 34,283,934, forward strand.
AGAGAAAAAAAAAAATTCTTGGTCAGGCTTAGCAATTTGTGGCAAAATGTGCCGGCACCAACAACTTCTACATTGACAATGCCCACAAGTAACTACTTGAAGGGGTTCTGCTAACCACGAACAATTGCTGTTAGATGACCGCAAAACTAGGAGACTGCCTCAACAGGCACAGTTTCACTAACATTACAGTGTATTTGTCACATTTTAACTACAGTAGGATGAACCGTCAGGCAAAATTATTCGCGGTCGTGATTTATTCCGTTCCAACAGTCGACAGGCTAACCCAATGAGCAAACATAAGCGATTTCTCGTTTTTGTGTGAAATAAATGTGATACAAAAATACATTCATTGCGAAACATGTAGATGCATTACGTTTTTATTAGCAAGCGCACGCAACATACGCAGGCGGAATACGCCGGAGTGTGAAGTAGTCGTTTGTCTGTCTTAAATTTGCTAATAAAATATACTGATGAAGATTGCTTGTGCTTAATTAAGCTTGAGTCGTCTGCGAATACCAACCTTAAATATAGGCTTGGTCACGCCCCATCCACAATAATGCGTTTCAACTGTCATCAACATGAAAACGATTTCAAAGGTTAAGCGTTTTGTAAACGCATCTCCAATTTAAGTGCAGTGGACAACAGAAAACGTTGCCGGTCGTAAAAAGCATTGGAAATTTTGTTTTCATCGTTTTTAGCCTTGCAGTGTGGATAGTGTAGAAAATAGTTTGCTTCGTTTTTGCCTGAGATGAAAACGGAAAGTTTTGAAACGCGTTAACGTGGATAAGGCCCCAGTGTTTCTGCCAGTTTGGAGCTCGCATGCCTCCCTCCCACCCCCCACCCCCCCACCCAACCCCCCTTCCTTACGACGGATTGCCAAAGACCGTTCTGTTCTTGAGAAGTGAAAGGACGGAATACGCCACTTAACGATATCAATAACGGTAGCCAAAAAAAAAGAAATCTCTTGCGGTAGCGTAAAGGTGGGTCAGATTGGTAAACACCTCAATTGGGGTTGCAAATCGTCGAACTAAAGCCTTAAGGCGCTGTTACACTGTGAAATGTGGGGGGACAAGTTGCACGAAACATTTCACAGTGTGACATTCCCCGCAACGGCCAAAATCGTTGCGAGACAAGTTCCAAGAGCCGTTGCCGAAAGTAAAATTAGGTTCTACTTTTCGTACAACTTGTCTCGCAACGATTTTGGCCGTTGCAGGGTATGTTACACTGTGAAATGTTTCGTGCAACTTGTCCCGCCACAATGTCGCCTAAAAATTGCGAGACAAGTTGCACGAAACATTTCAGTGTAACAGCGCCTTTTGTTCCCTTGAGGTCAAAGACAAGAAAAGAAATCAGGAGGAAAAGTCATCGAAAAGCGATACACCCCATAACGATTTCCATTGTTCTGTGATTAGTTTTATTCAAGCCAGTTTCAAATAACAACTTCATCATAGTGTATTAATTTTCAACCCAGAGATTGACTCCCCGAGAGATTTTTCGGGCAAGAGGTTTCAAGTTGTCCCATCTTTATTTATAAAAAAAAAATATATATATATATATATAAACGACCCCCTGCATTTTCATGACATTGCGTTATGCGCGCGAGGAAGCCGCGAGTTCCACTCTATTGGGACCCAATAGCCTGCCACAGAAAACTGCATGGAGAGCATGCAGCAGAATGTCTTCCTTCGTCTACGTTGTGGAGAGAAATCAAAAACAATGTATGGGGTAATGCTCTTCTCAAACAGCTAGAGCCACAGATTGCAAGCGTCTGAAGATAATCTCCATAATAACAGAAGCCCTAACCCTCCCCTTGTGGGGCAGCAGTACAACCAGGGCAGCTGTGGAGTGAATCGTGAATGAAAATGTCGCAGTCCACACAAAATAGCTGTTTACATTGAGGACAGGAATAAGCCTGAAGATAAAACAAAATGGGAATTAACAGTTCAGTTTGTCCTCTAAAGTTATCAGGAAAAAGCCCAAAGACGACACGCAAATACGACAAATTAAAGCATCAAAGTGACTTACAACTTTTTCCGCAAATTCCCTTCGACAAGCAAAGCAAAGACTTGGTCTAATTTTGAAAAAGAAAGAAAAGAAAAGATGCGAAAAAATTATTTCCCGAAATGTTTCCTCGGCGCGCAAACGAGGAAACATCTACCGAGGAAGCAAAAATGTTTCTGAACAAGTTCAGAAAGATTTTTGCTTCCCGGAAAGCAAATTTTGCTTCCGCAACAAATGTTTTCTGGGGCCGCAACATTGTTTCCTCGTTTGCGGGCGCCTTTCCTTTTATTCAGTAAAGTAAAAATTCGATTAGGAGTGAGGGAGCTACTTCCATTGTACGCCCATGAACGCAGAGATGTTACATTTTATACACTGGATCGTCCACTGTAATCACTCCACTTGCCGCTACGCACTTTGACGTAATAGTTCTGTAAATCTTACCTTAGGTCATTGTCATCCTTCCCAAGAGTCAGATCCGTTTCTGTAAACTGAGGTAACGGGAAGAGGTGCTGATATGACCGAGCAAGATGAGGGGCCGACACTAATGTTAAGCCTGTGAAACGAACAAACAATACAGGTTCAACGCAATACTCAGGGCTTAAAGATCGAAGCCAGCAGAATGTCGAGGCTTAAACGTTTACTGGATTAAAGCGACTACGAGTTATTGGGTTTTGCAGTGTTTATCACCGTTTGCTTCCAACCCTGCTTCGAACAACTCGTCCCTGACTGAATCCAAAAACGCTCAACAGTCAATCTTAGAGCAACTTTCATATGACCTTGAAAAATAAACGTAAAACAGAACGTAAAATTTGCTTATCGAGCAATTACAAACGAGTCCGAATTTTCTTTGGCTTTGCGAACACGAACGCAAAAAACGCGAACAATGTCATCTCTTGATGGAACTTTCTGGAAAGTTTCGCTTTGACGTCATTTGAAATGCACTAATCTAATTGGGAAATCGAACTATTTACTGTCCATATTAGGAGTTTCTTTGGTGGGAATAAAGAGAAGTTTTGTTTTAATCTTGCCAAACATTGGTCCGTGAAACAAATTGCGAACACTTTTCCAAAGGGCATACGAAAATCACTCTATCATATCTTTCACTACAATTGCGGGAATGCGACATTGGAGCAATTTCGGTCCCTTGGCTGAAGATGGAAGGACAATTGTCACCCGAACCTAGTGTTAATGTCCCGTCGTCCGTTTCTCGAAAGTTCGAAACTTTTCGGGCCTTTTCGGTAGTCACACTGAATTCCCTTTGTATCTCAAGAAAGGAGAGGTTTTAAGTCGTCAAACTTCACAGTTATTCTGCTTCTTGTTACCTTGAAAACGTCTTAATAGATAGGTTTTCCAAAACTTCACAAATGGAAGAGATTTCGGGTCTTTCGAGAAACAGGCCACTTGGACGACACTTAAAATAATTTTCACTGTTAAGTTTGCCGTTTGCAAATGAGAGGGACAAACACTTAATCTAGGACGAGATTAGCAGCGTGTGTCACTTAGAATTTTGATTAAAAAAAAAAACTTAGAAAAAACGATTGGGTAAACGATATCGAACTCCGACGGATCGATCGGTGAAGAGTAAACGCATTTAACCAATACATTACCCAAGTAACCACTCCAAACAACGCAATTTTAAAGTGTTTAAATGAAGCTAGCCCTAACAATTCATTTAAAGCTAACCGAATAAAGAAGGCTTGGTTACTAAGAATGGCACCGACCATTTCCGAAACGGAAATTAGCTCCCGCGAGTCTCCTAAAGACGATGGATTCGCTCTGACGAAGGGCTAACGCTCGAAACGTCAGCTTTTAGAATCTCTGTACGGTGGCCAATTTACATTATCAACTCCGTTGATAAAACCAAATTTTTGTCTCCTAAAGACGGCTCAGCGGTGAAGCATCCGAATCGGTCATAGTAAGGTCGAAGGTTCCAACGGCAAAATCGATTGGCAACAATTCGGTTAAAAAGGAGAAACATTAGTAAGAAAAGCATTCACGCACCACAAACTTTACATTCTACAGGTAGGTCACAGTACTTGCTTTTACACTGCAAAATGGTGAACAAAGACAAAGGATACTTGTGTGTTACATTATTTCTATTAATATAATTGCAGTGTTGTAGATGAATGATAACAAAGAGAAGGAAACAGCTCGCTACTTTTGCGTAGTCTCTATAGCTCAGATAGTTTTTTTAAAAAACTCACATCGTCAACGTGTGATAGGTACAGTTTTAAAAATCACATAGTTCGGACGTGAACGTGGTATCAGCCTCGTGAGAATGTGAGTGAATTCTGTTGCGAGATTGGTCACTTTTAGAGGTTCTGACGGAAATTAATGTCTTAAAGCGCTACTATGATCAAAATTCACTTCCTTTTTCTTCATATTTTGAAAGCGTGGTTGCTTATCACTTGACTGGCAAAATGTTGAGCGCTGATTTTTTATCCAAAGGCTGCTTACTGTGAGTGACAGTTCAAAACTGACCGATTGGACCTCAGAGGGTTGTACTAGGAAAAAGTGATGTCATTTACTCACCAGCTTACATTTTCAGCATGTAAACGCAGCTTATTATATATGAAAAAAAAAAAACGAGTGAAAAGTCTGAAAGCCCAGAACTCTCGTGTTGTATATTAATTCCTCCGTGTACATACGCATTGCATTCTTAAACTATTGAGTCTTTGGTGTCATTTTCTCCTCGATCCAGCTCTCTCAAGATTTGAAAGTTAGTAACGGCGTACCATTAAATAGGGCAAATCCAGTTAAAATAAACAGGGGTCTTTTTGAAAACAAGGCTTAAAACTTGGGTCACTTACTGTTCAGTTAACCTGGTTTTGAAAACCAAAGAAAAACAAAAGTTCATATTTTGGTCATAGTAGCACTTTAAGTTCGACCTTTTGACTAAAAACTGTTGACAAAAAATTAACCAAACTATACCACGGGATATTCCTACTTTGTCACCCACCCAGGAGTTAACCTCACGCAAAAGGAATCTCACGCTACTGACCACATCTCCCTCCCCTTAGGAAGCTAGACAGACACGCTACGCATTCTCAGCTCATAGCTGCAATCATGGGGCATCGCCATGATGTGCAAATATTTGTTTACTATATTTTCATAAAGGAGAATTGATGACACTATTATAGGAACAATAACGCTTTCTGTGCACCGTTTTTTTGTGCAAACAATCCGAGAAACGAAAAGTTGGATAGAACTCTCGAATGTGTAATATACATTTTAAACTTAGGAAATATATAAATGTACCTGTGGACAAAAGTAGCCTGAAGTACCAAGACCTTTTACACCTCCATTGACATCCAAATGACTTGAAAAGAATATCACAACAAATAAATAAGAAGTACGACCAAATCTTCATTTCTTCTTTGCGTGACGGTGG
>NC_090884.1:34301825-34306825 GCF_036669925.1 Montipora capricornis
GATAGCTCAAGTGAGAAGCCAGTAATCTGCGGCGGTTCCTGTACTTAAGAAGGGGAGTTATAGCGTGCTTGAAATAATCGTGATAAAATTGTATGATTCTAGAGGCGACAGGATCTGGCAGCTCATCGTAGTAGTCGAATAACGTATCGTAATGGTACAATCCAATGTTCATGGCAACCGAGACCTGTTCCTAGGGAGAGAGAGAAAAAAGGTTCCTTTTAATAAAATTACGGCAGCGGAATGTAACAAGGGTCAAGATTTTGGTTTTCATTCTATGGGAGCTTTTAACATCCGAGGGAGAACATTGGAGAAGGAATAAAAGAACACCAAGATTAAGGCAGCTGTAAAGCTCTCCACCAAACAAAACAATCCCGACCCATCAGTGGTTGCAGTGGAAAGTTTTAGGAAAAGGAGGCATAAACAGCGTGACACTGGATCATTAAGGATGCTCAGAAATACGTACATAAGCTGGACTTACAGCTTGAACTAGTGTTTCCATATCCTTCTTTGCATTTCAGAGGAAGGTGATGAAGTGTGTAAAACGAAGGTGAAAGCAAAGCTAGAAGGGGGAGAAGTAGCAAGGGAAAATGGCTGGAGGAATGTTTGGATGGCTCCTCCTCCCGAAAACTGCGCAAAAACGTACGGTCATCGGGTTGCAAGGGTTGTATCACCCAACTACGAAGTTGAGTCCGGGAATAGAGCCCAGGCCGCATTGCTTGACGGCGCGTGCTCTCACCACTGCGACATCACTGCTCCCCTGCCCCAACCAGTACACAGCTATTACAACGTCTCCTGGGATTGGCGCCGGAAACAATGGACCAAAACAAACAACCAATCAACGATGAGCCCTAACCCTAAAAACAATAGAGCTGCGTCTTAAAGGAATCCAATGAAATTAGAGGGTGTAAATCGGAACAGCGTCCTATCGCTCCCCACGCATGCTCCTTGGCCTGATCGGTAACACTAACCACTGATATGTTGACATTTGCCAAATTGAAGACAGAAGAAACCCCTGGTGGTACTCGGGTGTCGTTGTAAACCTTGGTGGGCAAAATTGGAGTGAATCCTCCATAATCGGCCACCGGATAATTTACAGCAGCATGCTTCACGCTCAGTAACCAAATCATTTTAGTTACTATGTCGACAACCTCATCTGTTGTGGTTAGCTCAGCTGGGAAGTCTTTAACCTGACGAGATAAGAGATACAACAGCGGTTATCCGATAAGCTTAAAAAAGATGATGTCCTGTTAGTCGACGAATGGAAGAATTATTTTCGGAACGATCAGTTCGAAGATCATGGCCAGCCTCTCAAGATTAACCCTTTTTTTAAGATATTGGTAAAGTTACAGGAAATGTTTGATATTATTGCATTCCATTTCAGTGACTTAGCCATTGGGGCGCTTTTCGCGCTAGGACAATTTTCCTTAAAACGTTTCTGGATACACGACTCACACTTCGCAATCCAAACATGTAAGCACTAAGTAACACCCTGCCTCCTGATCTCAGTCACCGTGCAAGAAGTATATCACTTATAACAGAAAAGCGTGAAGCGAAGCCCCCCCAAATTGGGATAGGAAAAGCATAAAACTTTGCTGCTATGTGTGAGGGGCTGGCAGCTTCATTGCCCGTGTGGCGCATACTGATCAAAAACCGGAGAGCCAGATCACAGGTTGATATGGTAAGAGCATCGTTAGCTTATTGAAAGGGGGGTTTTCTGTTCAATAATTGTATGTTTATTACCTCTCCATTTCCTCCATCTGGTCCAGAACCATCCACAGATAATTCATTGACAAACGCTTGTAATTCCTTGTCTTCCTTAACGGCATTATGGCTTCGATAGTATCTGAAATGGGGAAAAAAGAACCAGATTCGCCGACTGCGGCAGAAAGCAGGAAAGAATTAGGCTTGCTGACACAATCAGACAGCCCAGCACACCAATGGTCATGAAGAAATGATGCTGGAAGAATTAAAGACCTTGATTTGAAAGGAGCGATTTGACGGCTTAAGCTGCTTAAGGACGTTCGCGCCCATTGCTACTGCGCATTTTTTCGCGCATGTCACGCACACGTCGTGCATCGCAGACCACGAAGGTAAACACGATGCTAAAGGCGCAAACATTTTCCACAAGAATGGAACGTGAAAGCATATGGCATTGTGGGATAGCTATGGACCCAGGTCTTCTTGGAAATGTCACGCAATTGCGTGACAGTGCTAATAGACAATCGCTTTGAGAACTTTGCAGCGATTTTACTCTCTTTAATGCTCGGTGACCCCCATTTTTCTTTCCGTAGATCACTTCCTCACCTGATTTTGTCCATTTTAACAAAAAAATATATATATATATGTAAGTGAGAAGTTACAAATATTTCGCCTTTTATGCTCTCGTGCGATCGAAGTTTTCTTTCTTTGACTAATATGTATCGTTTTTGAAGGTCTATTTCACCCCAGAAAAATACATCAGCTGCAAAAGTTTGTTTAGTTATATTAGTTATGTTGAATTGAGTACGTTTACCTGATCTAAATTTCACTAATGTAGCTTGTTTATTGCTGATAGTTATAAGCTAAAATCGTCTTAAAATAACGCAATCTTCTAAAAGTGCACCTTACGATCTCGAAAACGAGCACGGTAACCCCCCCTTGTTTGTGCCTTTTTGGCAAAAGTAGATCATTACCTTTCTGCGTGGCAAGTTTAAAAAAAATCTGTACGTGGGAACGTTTTGGGCGCGAACGTCCTTGAGGCAAATATCACATTCAAATGTGCGAGGAAAAAGTTAAATGTTGTTGGATGTTGCTGCGCCTCGTGAGTTTACAACATTTTGACCTTTGTGATGACATACATGGTTGTCGAGAAGAGTGCAGACAACGCTGAACGGCATTCGATTTGTTAATGTGACTTTTTGGGAAACGTACTTGGCCCTGTTGTTTGAAGTCCCACAGATTCAATCCAGGGGTTAGGAAACAATTTTTTTTAAAGCTTGCCACGAATTAATGATTGTATACATATCAACTAACACCGCATACTCAAAGACAAAGCACAGTTGAAGTGTTTGCTATAAGGCTAACAATTAATAAGAAACAGAAGTGTGATGAATACAGACGTGTAGACATAATCCTGCACCATTCTCTCGATTGCCATCAACAATAATTCACTGTCGTCTCGATATGGAAAATATGGAAGCAAGTTTTTATCATCCAGGCCGCGTTTCTAAATGTACAAAAAGGGGAAAAAGTTACAAATTAAACATTCAGTTTACCAGAATCTTGCAGTTAAGGCCCCGTCCACACGCATCCGTATTCGTTTGAAAATGCACCTTTTTTCTACGTTTTCAAAAAAATTTGTGTCCACACGTAGCGTTTTCGCATCGTTTTCCCCCGACCACACGTCTATGATGAATCGATTTGAAAACGATAACTTTTTAAGGATAACCCGACTGCGCATGCTTGACGCTTGGGTATTCGTTTTTATGATAACTGTTTCAGCTAGAAAGTTGTCTCACCAAGCGCTAGTACGTCCAGCCTAAAATCGTCGAGGTCTTGGCTAAATTTGTTTGAAATAAGCCCAAGTATTGAAGACAAGGAAGTGAAGCGCCTGTCCGCCATCTTGAGTCACTGTTTTCGAAAAGTTCCGTTTTCGTCCGTCCACACATACACGCGAAAACAGTGTTTTCAAAAAGTTCCACTCTGGAGAACGTTTTTGCAAAGTTCCGTTTTCAGTGATCGTCATCATCGGATACGTGTGGACGAATTGCCGTTTCCGTAAAGAAAAAGTTGCGTTTTCTACGTGTGGGCGGGGCCTGAAATACGATATTTCTTTTGAAAACAATTATTCTTCCACCCATCACGCTTTACCGGAGAACGTAAATCAGCATTGAGTTGTCTGACAAACGGAAGCAAACTCTGTTGAACAAAAGTGACCTAATGCTGCTACAGAATAGAAGACTACAAGATATCGCCATCCTTATGTATAAGGTAAAACATAGATTGTCCCACAAAAATATGCGAGCTATTTCATATGCACTGCTCACCTTATAATTTAAGGGTGTCAGAGTTTGCCATACCTAGATTTACGACCAAGAAGTACGGGAAACATTTACTCACCTATTTGGGACCTAAGTTGTGGAATGGGTTGCCAGGCGAAATTAGCTCCCAGCCATCACTGGGGAGTTTTAAACATCGTATTCGCAAATGTGATTTAAGTTTGATCGTAGAAGACAACAAATGTTTGAACTGCATTCTTTGTAACTCATAACAAAACGAAATTTCATTCACCTTGGTTTAAAGGTTTTGAGTTTTAATGCCTTGGGATCTTAGGATTTACTAGGATACCATTAGTTGAGAGTTGGTAGGTTTTAAATTATTATTAGTTTTAATGTTAACAGGTCCATAATTACTTTATTATTAAGTGTCCCCAATTAGAAGAGGGATATTTCCCATCGGCTAGATACCTTTGACACGTTAATAAAGTCATTGATTGATTGAAAGGTTTTCAACTACCTGTCTTGATTTTTTTTTCTCCACAAAAATGAAGAACTCATAAGAACAAATTTTCTGGTTTCGATGTCTATAATATTTGTCTGTGATTGCATTTCTCTCTAGGACTGTAAAGTGAACTCTCGTTACATGGAATATTTATAATAGAAAACGCTTTCAGTTTACGCTGCGCTGCAATGCATTGCCTAATAGAAAGCACCTATCATTTACCTTAATATCACCATGGAAATCCGCATCTTTCCAGCTCAATGTTTTGTAACCACGTTCCAGTAGTTTTATAGTTCCTATGCGCCCCATAGCAGTGAGTATGTCCATGTAGCCACCAGGTCTAACCAGCGTTGGGCCCCCAATGGCGTTTGTAGCAAGGAGTCCTCTACAGTGATACTTAAGTAGTTGGTTTAAAGGATGTCTAAGGGAAAGTTGACGGTATAACACCACGCAGAAAGGCTCCATAAGAAGATGAATCTGTAAATGTATAAAATGCATTTTGAATCACTTTTCCTACAACA
>NC_090884.1:34311825-34319325 GCF_036669925.1 Montipora capricornis
GACTACGCGTACAAGTTTTCCGTTCTGAGCACGCGCACTTCGAAAAATGTTGGTTCCAAACCTTATGCGCATGCTCAGTACGGAAAACTCGTACTCGTATTCACGTGAAGGTTCGTTACCGTCTTCTGATCCAAAGGTCGCTATTACAAATAATCAAGATGCGACTAACTCATGCTTATGCTTGCTTCGCCAGTGAGCTTCTACTTGGAGATTCTTTGCGCCCAATGCTTTATTCCTTTCAAGTGAAGCTATGATCCTCGCAGTTATGAACGCAATTTTTGCAATTGCGTAAAGAAGCCTGAGAAATTCAGGACTTGAACCCGTGACCTCGCGATACCGGTGCGACGCTCTAACCAACTGAGCTATGAAGCCACTGACGTTGGGAGCTGGTCATTTGTGGGTTCCAATGTTCCCGTGAGGAATGAATCAACGATGAAATGATATATGATTCATTTCATATATCATAGTATAGTATTACACTACCCAAGCTTCCGCTTGTTCGGACTAATTTTCCACCAAATCAGAGATTGGCAACGATTCGGTCAAATGGAAAGAGACCTTTCGGTCCCACAGGTCAGACCAATCATATTGGACCACCTTCTAAACTAGTCCCGAATAACATCGTCGGATCAAAGCGAAACGGGCCATTCCATTTCACTTGCAACCTAAATTTCCGATCGTTTTGGCCAAACGGAAAGCGGTAATTGGCCTGAATTGGGAAAATAATTCCGGGTTCATTTATTTGCTTGGAAAATAGTACCATACTCACTTGAGTCATCTGTCACTCTGCGAAGAATCATTGTGTTGGTGCCACTGAGCCTCTGTTCGGCAAAGATGCCGTCATCTCGCCAGTCCTTGAGTATGGGGTTCAAGGTTTCTTTGTCTGACACGCTTTGACATTCGACGTTAATGTCCTGAGATTCAAATTATAAAGCAAGCATAAGTGGGCAGTACTGAGTTTGTGTGCATATTGCCTAAATCAGTTGTCGCTAGTGACAACCATCCTTGCAAATCTATTGTTGTCCTCAAAAAACATGAGGGCGATGACTTGAAGGAGTACGTAGTGCAAGCGAGACTTTAAGCTTCACAAAATAGCACATCTGGGAATACATCACGGTTTGTTATCAGAATACGTTTTTTCCAAGAAAAATTCGAGGACTCCTCGAGATATAACTCGTGTAATACAAGTGATTATGGCTCATAAATAGCTTCATCGTTTTGTCAAACGTCGCAAACGACAACTCAGTTTTGGTATAGCTAACTGGTAGCATCGTTTTTTCTTATTTGGGTCTCTTACTTCTGTTTTGTGTATGGGAATGGCTTCTTTTCATGTAAGGGTGTTAAGTCTTGTTGCGACCTTTCTTTCCTTAGCCTTTGAAGTAAATACCTCGTTGAACACTTCATAAGATTCCGAGGCTTAACATATTCACAGCATAGTTTAGACGAATAGACCACTTTACAGTTCCGTGCTCAGTTACAAGGACTTTGCATAAAAGCAAGGCTGGAGTTGACCCTTCCCTTGATACAAATCTCACTGCTTTTCTTATGTAAATAGAAACTCGTCAGCATTACAACAACATGATTTAATCTTGATCTCCCTCCCCCCCCCCCCCCCAACCCCAAAAAAGCGTGTTTTCTTGTTTCTCAAGATATTTTCTTTTGTTCCACTCAATCAGTTTAAACTGCCTAGAGTTCCTTCTCCGCACACACAATCTCAAACCGCTACTGGAGAAAACCTCAAATTTTACTGAGAAATCAATAAACTTTACCAAGTCTCCAGTACTGTTGCTTTTCAAGTTGCTTCTAAATGCCTTGAACATGTCTTCGTACTCCTGAAACTCCTTTATATCCACATTAAGGTGATCTTTCATCCAATTTGTTCGAAACTCCCTTATGTTCTGCAACATGGTTACGTACCCCAGGAACTCATTCTTCGTGAATGGATCTTGTTTGTGATAATTCACAAATTGTTGAATGGACATGTTTACCAACGGCGTTGGGAAGGGAGACCGTTTGGCAAGTTGAAATAATCCTTTCTGCTTCTTGAGCTCCTCTTCTCGGTAAGGGGAGCACTCTTTGGGTGAGTCCTGTGGCAAACTTACGATGCAATTTTCTTGGTCTATCAAGAGACAGAAAACCAAACCTTAAATAAATTCTTTGCATAAGAAAAGAGACGCATTCCCAAAGTACAAGTTTATGACAACAACTCTCTTTGGGGGACCCACTAGACTTGGTCGCTGTGATGTCATTGAATTAAATATACATGTAATTCGTTGCTAACCTGAGCTCGATGTTTGTCTCTTAAGGATGTTAGTGGGCTCTTCCGCGCTGCGATATAAAAACAGAAGACAACAAAATTGAAACGCCATTCATCTAACCACTAAAATGCGATGAGATGGCAGTACCAGTCACTTTATTCCTCTTCAAGGGCTGGTTCATCTGCAAGTCTGATATTCCTTATTGAAAATAAATTTAAGATTTATAAGTTTAATTACAGTATTTAAGGAATGCTTCAGTACAAGGACGCTTAGCTATTGGACTCGAGAATCCCTACAATGTTCGACCACCAGGATATTGATATACGAGCCCGGGGAGGCCGCGGTTTGGCCTTGTGATGCCGCGACTGTTAAGGGCTACGCTCCACGTGTTCTCGAACGATAGATTGTAGGGGAATGGGGTACCTACGGTAAATATCGTCCTCTTCCAAGAGAATTAATAAGGTTAACCACTTGCGAGTGTCATTCCCTCCGCGATCGAATGGTAACTAATTCAATGCTCTAAGAGTCCATCATTCAAAAACGAACCGAGTTCCAAGGCCAGTCCTTGTATATGAAAACTGCAAGTAATTAGATGTAAATGCACGTCTTTTTCAACAAGCGTCACGAAGTCTACCCGCTCTTTTTACCTCAGTGTCTTGGCATGCAGACACTGGCGTTTTCGTAACCGTCGTCGTCCTTGCTTAAGCTCCCGGCTGTCATGTCGTTTGTAACGATTAAAGCCTGCAATCAGGCTCTTCCATTGAAAATGGCGCGCTGTCGAAATATAAGGGCTTGGTGACTAGTTTCGAAAGCAGCGCGCCATTTTCAAAGGAAGAGCCAATAATGATTTCTAGTCAATGTTCAAGTAACTTCATCTTTGTAACACCTCAGTTGACGGTTTTCAAATCCTTTCCTTTTCATCATCTCGCACACGATTCAAGTAAATGTAGAACAGAAAGGTCAGCCAACATATTTTGCATTGACTTTATACAGGAGCTCCTGCTTTGTACAAGTTACAACACAACGTTCACATAACATTTTCAACTTTGAACGCATCTCTTCCTGGCCATTCGTTATCAAAAGTACATAATGATAGCTGTGCTGTGCATCAAAAAAGTCCTTTATATTCAACGGAATCAGTTTTGACTTTATTTTGTGGCTGTTATCAACAGAACAGCCTACGTTGGGATTTCAGAGTGGTACTAAAAATAGTGTGATAGCGTCCCTTTAAACGTTTTAAATCGGGACGGTATGTGCCCCCGAAAGCACACTTGGCCATCAGGCCAAGATGGATAACGCTATCCACGGGATAAATCACCATCCAACGGATAAAAACTAGCAAAACCAATTGAGTTATGCGGTGGACAGTTATTTATCCAGTGGATAGCTCTATCACCGGGGCCTGGTGAACATCCCCATCGAACTTACGGTGCAAACATGATAATTTCTGTTGACTCGGGCCATTTTTCCCCAGATAACGCTTTCTCCGTTACTGACTATACCTGGCTGAATTTATGGGCAGAACGTCAAAAATTATTTATATCTTTCAACACGCTCATCCTTTTCCCTCCAGGAAATGGTATTCTCGAGGAATATCCCCCGCCGTATAACTCATAGAACGACCTACCTCTCCGTGAAGATGAACTCTTTCATGGTTACGAGAAAAAAATACATTGTCACACGAATCCACATGCTTAAGGCTCCACTCTAAAAGCGACAACTGTTGATACTTCTGTAAAAGAGACTGAAGAAAAAGAAAGATGAGATTAAACTTATAGACTCTATACCGTTGCACTACACGAGTAAAAAATAATCAACTGCAACACTTTCCCAACTTCGCCCTCTATATATAGTTTACGTCATAGAAAGTGCGGCGTACGGGGTTTTATTCACGAGTTGTTTGTACTTTCTATGTCGTGAACTGTTTATTACACATAAGACGAGAATTTTCATTAAAATAGTTTTCTGAACGCAAATTAGAAACAAAACCTCACTAACAATAGAACCAAGTTGCAAATTTCATTTAATTCAATAATAAAGTACGATTTGCACGAGATGCACGAGTGATTGGCATGGAAACGCCTTTACGCTATCGTTGATTGGCTATACTTCCACATGTGAAATAGCTGTACGCCATTCTGATTGGCTGTATAAGCCTTTTCCACATGTGAAAATAAAGCGTATAGATTTGTACAAATGAGCATTATGGAATAAAATTCTCATGTTATGTGTAATAAAAAGGAATCCAGATGGCCCCCGGATTTCAGATCCCAGCCCGGCGATCTCGTATCCCGAGTCCTCGATTCCACAGTGCTGCACAAAGGGTCCTAGATTCTATCGAAAGTTGAGGATTCTGGATTCTGGATTCTGGATTCCGGATTCCACCCTCTGGATTCCGGATTCCAAAGCATCACATTTGCTGGATTCCGGATTTCTTCACACCGGGCGAACAACTGGTATCTCAATTAAGTCAAGTCGCTTTATGCCGACGGGAAAATCTAGTATTTCAACTATAAGCAACAATACGAGTGATTGTAAGCGCAAGCGATCATCTCAGGCCCGGATTTTTCTCAGGCTTCTCTCCAACTGCTCAAGTTGCGTCCCAAACTATTTTCGCAAAATCTGAATTCCGAGTTCGTGTTTTTGTCAATGTTGTTGTTTTATATATATTAAATAGTCACAAGAGTGATTCTATTGCATCAGGCAAAGTGTGTTGGCAGTACACAGTTATTGCGAGAGAAGGTTAAAAATTTGCTGTATATTCGTTAAGCCCGCCGCGCACTAAAGCTATCATCTTAGCAAAGTTTCTCTGTTGACTGTTAGCGAAAGCAAGTCCCCCCCCCCCCCCCCCCAGGTGCCGAAAAAGGTGTACAAGTTTCCGCGAAATCAATAGAGAACTTAAGCAACAACGGCGGCCACGGCAACGAGAATGTCATCTCAAAATATAAATTCGCGCAGGAGCTCATCAAGAGGAGCCTCTATCTCCTCTAATTCGTTGAGTCAACCCTTTCCCGAGTAAATTTATTTTTAGGAACAGCAGGTTTTTCCCGCGAAAAGTATCATAATTCCCTTGACGCTGAGATAGCTCTGCTTTGATCGGCTTTTACAAAAGCAGGAGCTCATTAAGAGCTCCTGACAACAGTGAGCGTGCTGAATCTCCCAAGGGAGGTGTTCTATAAATAAATCTACTCGGGAAAGGGTTGACTCCAAGGCCAAGTATGGGAGATAGAGGCTCCTCTTGATGAGTTCCTGATTCGCGTTATTGTATAATCACTTCGTGACTATTTGAAAAGGTGTGGTAGAATTCCTCAAGAATGATACTGGTCCTAGATGTAAAGGTAAGGATCCTTATTTTATGAGGTTAACGCGTGCCAGTGAAATAGAGTTACTGATAAACTTGTGGCCCTCGGTGCGCATCTTTTACCCCCCCCCCCCCCCTTCCTCCATCAATGCTCCGTGTACCGGTATTATAAGCTACAGCTACAAGGATCAGAGGAAAGTTGAAACAGATGTCAATGGAATGACACGGGTATCGAACTGGCAACCTCTAGCTCAATAGGTCGCCCGCTGACCGACTGAGGTACGCCTGGAGCGAGAGGGTTAATTAAGTCGCGTCCATAGGAGATTTGGAAAATGTTTCGCGTGGATTGTGCAGTTCATAAACGCCATGTCGTTTGCTTCGTCCCTTTATAAGCCAGGCCGCATTACCCTCCTTCTGGCTTTCCATGGTCACCTTGCTATTGCAATAGCCGACAGCATCATCATTGATCATCAGTGATCATCATCATCATCATCTCTATTTATTCAAGCAGGTCAGGTAAAAAGACAACTATATAGCTGATGTGGACCTACTATAAAAATAAAGTAACTTAAAACTAATACTTACAGCTAATACAAAGCAAGCGGCTTGTAAACAAGCCATTTACTTGTTTCTTTGATGTAGTTTTGGCAATGATCTCAGTTAAAGAAATGTAATGCATGACGCATCCAGTTCAAAACTTCACTTTTTAGGGTTGTTTGCAACAAGTGAATTTTCTTCCCATCTGCGATAATCATTCCAAGAAGGCACTGCATGGCTTACTGCCCTCGCTTATTTCATTGACCATTGTCTTAACTTGATCCACAAAGTGCTACTTTGGATAATGCACTCGAAGGCTTAAAAAAAAGGATTTTTTTTTTTTCATAAGAACAGACTTCGCTTATTTAATTTCTCCTATTAACACAGTCATAGAACACTCGACGGAGATCCGGTGAACAGTTGTATTGATTAACAGACGAAAACTAACTGACTTCGACGAGTTTTCACAAAACCGTGAATAATCCAACCCCATACCTAGGAAAATTATTGCGTGGACCGAAATGAAGAGTAGTTTGTTCTCATCTTAAAATAAGTGATCCCACGCTGGAATATGAACTCTATAGTGTTTCAAGCGCAACTGTCCACTCGGCCACGTAATAGTCAGCGTGGTGGTAATTTTAGTTTAAAACTGCAGAGGTTACGTGTCTGCGTTTATAGAGTGCCTAGCAAGCGTTGGAAATAGAACTTCGTGGGTGCTTGGTTATCGAATTTTAACAAAAGACATTTTGACGTTGTGCTTGTTTGACAATTACAGAACACTTGACATTTTAACCCGTCGATTTTAGTAAATGTAAACGGTTAGACTTTGCGACTTTCCTTGCACAATGAACTGTTCTTTGATATTCTGAAACAAACAACCGTATGTTTTACGACAGTGGGCGTGTGGAAGGCTTTTGTCAATGAAGTTGAAAAAAGGATACATGAAGAAATTAAATTCTTGAAGACATGGAAACTAAAACAGTATCAATAACCTTGTAATTGGAACAAGATTTCGTGTTTGTGAAAAGCTCCCGAGTTTAAAGAGATGAAAAGTAGGGATCGTCGTATTCATTGCTTAACATATCACAACACGAAAATAAACGCAAAAGGGCCAGCGAGCCTTGCGATTGAACTACACCACCACAGATTTTGAGACCGACTTATTTAAACTCAGCCTATTCAGCGAATGGGTCCAGTATACTTATCATTTTACCATCTTAAACTGTATCGATAAAAGAAACGGAAGCTCACCCTTTGTTAGGATCTACGTAGAAAGGCCTCTGATCTTGTTAAAATCAGCAGGAAATCTCCGCTCGATGCTTGAATTTAACTCTCGTCCTGCAATACCAATAAAACCAAGAGGAATGGCAGGTGTCACAGGCTGACAGCAATCAGAGCAAATAT
>NC_090884.1:34326825-34341825 GCF_036669925.1 Montipora capricornis
TTGAACCCGTGACCTCGCGATACCGGTGCGACGCTCTAACCAACTGAGCTATGAAGCCACTGACGTTGGGAGCTGGTCATTTGTGGGTTCCAATGTTCCCGTGAGGAATGAATCAACGATGAAATGATATATGATTCATTTCATATATCATAGTATAGTATTACACTACCCAAGCTTCCGCTTGTTCGGACTAATTTTCCACCAAATCAGAGATTGGCAACGATTCGGTCAAATGGAAAGAGACCTTTCGGTCCCACAGGTCAGACCAATCATATTGGACCACCTTCTAAACTAGTCCCGAATAACATCGTCGGATCAAAGCGAAACGGGCCATTCCATTTCACTTGCAACCTAAATTTCCGATCGTTTTGGCCAAACGGAAAGCGGTAATTGGCCTGAATTGGGAAAATAATTCCGGGTTCATTTATTTGCTTGGAAAATAGTACCATACTCACTTGAGTCATCTGTCACTCTGCGAAGAATCATTGTGTTGGTGCCACTGAGCCTCTGTTCGGCAAAGATGCCGTCATCTCGCCAGTCCTTGAGTATGGGGTTCAAGGTTTCTTTGTCTGACACGCTTTGACATTCGACGTTAATGTCCTGAGATTCAAATTATAAAGCAAGCATAAGTGGGCAGTACTGAGTTTGTGTGCATATTGCCTAAATCAGTTGTCGCTAGTGACAACCATCCTTGCAAATCTATTGTTGTCCTCAAAAAACATGAGGGCGATGACTTGAAGGAGTACGTAGTGCAAGCGAGACTTTAAGCTTCACAAAATAGCACATCTGGGAATACATCACGGTTTGTTATCAGAATACGTTTTTTCCAAGAAAAATTCGAGGACTCCTCGAGATATAACTCGTGTAATACAAGTGATTATGGCTCATAAATAGCTTCATCGTTTTGTCAAACGTCGCAAACGACAACTCAGTTTTGGTATAGCTAACTGGTAGCATCGTTTTTTCTTATTTGGGTCTCTTACTTCTGTTTTGTGTATGGGAATGGCTTCTTTTCATGTAAGGGTGTTAAGTCTTGTTGCGACCTTTCTTTCCTTAGCCTTTGAAGTAAATACCTCGTTGAACACTTCATAAGATTCCGAGGCTTAACATATTCACAGCATAGTTTAGACGAATAGACCACTTTACAGTTCCGTGCTCAGTTACAAGGACTTTGCATAAAAGCAAGGCTGGAGTTGACCCTTCCCTTGATACAAATCTCACTGCTTTTCTTATGTAAATAGAAACTCGTCAGCATTACAACAACATGATTTAATCTTGATCTCCCTCCCCCCCCCACCAACCCCAAAAAAGCGTGTTTTCTTGTTTCTCAAGATATTTTCTTTTGTTCCACTCAATCAGTTTAAACTGCCAAGAGTTCCTTCTCCGCACACACAATCTCAAACCGCTACTGGAGAAAACCTCAAATTTTACTGAGAAATCAATAAACTTTACCAAGTCTCCAGTACTGTTGCTTTTCAAGTTGCTTCTAAATGCCTTGAACATGTCTTCGTACTCCTGAAACTCCTTTATATCCACATTAAGGTGATCTTTCATCCAATTTGTTCGAAACTCCCTTATGTTCTGCAACATGGTTACGTACCCCAGGAACTCATTCTTCGTGAATGGATCTTGTTTGTGATAATTCACAAATTGTTGAATGGACATGTTTACCAACGGCGTTGGGAAGGGAGACCGTTTGGCAAGTTGAAATAATCCTTTCTGCTTCTTGAGCTCCTCTTCTCGGTAAGGGGAGCACTCTTTGGGTGAGTCCTGTGGCAAACTTACGATGCAATTTTCTTGGTCTATCAAGAGACAGAAAACCAAACCTTAAATAAATTCTTTGCATAAGAAAAGAGACGCATTCCCAAAGTACAAGTTTATGACAACAACTCTCTTTGGGGGACCCACTAGACTTGGTCGCTGTGATGTCATTGAATTAAATATACATGTAATTCGTTGCTAACCTGAGCTCGATGTTTGTCTCTTAAGGATGTTAGTGGGCTCTTCCGCGCTGCGATATAAAAACAGAAGACAACAAAATTGAAACGCCATTCATCTAACCACTAAAATGCGATGAGATGGCAGTACCAGTCACTTTATTCCTCTTCAAGGGCTGGTTCATCTGCAAGTCTGATATTCCTTATTGAAAATAAATTTAAGATTTATAAGTTTAATTACAGTATTTAAGGAATGCTTCAGTACAAGGACGCTTAGCTATTGGACTCGAGAATCCCTACAATGTTCGACCACCAGGATATTGATATACGAGCCCGGGGAGGCCGCGGTTTGGCCTTGTGATGCCGCGACTGTTAAGGGCTACGCTCCACGTGTTCTCGAACGATAGATTGTAGGGGAATGGGGTACCTACGGTAAATATCGTCCTCTTCCAAGAGAATTAATAAGGTTAACCACTTGCGAGTGTCATTCCCTCCGCGATCGAATGGTAACTAATTCAATGCTCTAAGAGTCCATCATTCAAAAACGAACCGAGTTCCAAGGCCAGTCCTTGTATATGAAAACTGCAAGTAATTAGATATAAATGCACGTCTTTTTCAACAAGCGTCACGAAGTCTACCCGCTCTTTTACCTCAGTGTCGTGGCATGCAGACACTGGCGTGTTCGTAACCGTCGTCGTCCTTGCTTAAGCTCCCGGCTGTCATGTCGTTTGTAACGATTAAAGCCTGCAATCAGGCTCTTTCATTGAAAATGGCGCGCTGTCGAAATATAAGGGCTTGGTGACTAGTTTCGAAAGCAGCGCGCCATTTTCAAAGGAAGAGCCAATAATGATTTCTAGTCAATGTTCAAGTAACTTCATCTTTGTAACACCTCAGTTGACGGTTTTCAAATCCTTTCCTTTTCATCATCTCGCACACGATTCAAGTAAATGTAGAACAGAAAGGTCAGCCAACATATTTTGCATTGACTTTATACAGGAGCTCCTGCTTTGTACAAGTTACAACACAACGTTCACATAACATTTTCAACTTTGAACGCATCTCTTCCTGGCCATTCGTTATCAAAAGTACATAATGATAGCTGTGCTGTGCATCAAAAAAGTCCTTTATATTCAACGGAATCAGTTTTGACTTTATTTTGTGGCTGTTATCAACAGAACAGCCTACGTTGGGATTTCAGAGTGGTACTAAAAATAGTGTGATAGCGTCCCTTTAAACGTTTTAAATCGGGACGGTATGTGCCCCCGAAAGCACACTTGGCCATCAGGCCAAGATGGATAACGCTATCCACGGGATAAATCACCATCCAACGGATAAAAACTAGCAAAACCAATTGAGTTATGCGGTGGACAGTTATTTATCCAGTGGATAGCTCTATCACCGGGGCCTGGTGAACATCCCCATCGAACTTACGGTGCAAACATGATAATTTCTGTTGACTCGGGCCATTTTTCCCCAGATAACGCTTTCTCCGTTACTGACTATACCTGGCTGAATTTATGGGCAGAACGTCAAAAATTATTTATATCTTTCAACACGCTCATCCTTTTCCCTCCAGGAAATGGTATTCTCGAGGAATATCCCCCGCCGTATAACTCATAGAACGACCTACCTCTCCGTGAAGATGAACTCTTTCATGGTTACGAGAAAAAAATACATTGTCACACGAATCCACATGCTTAAGGCTCCACTCTAAAAGCGACAACTGTTGATACTTCTGTAAAAGAGACTGAAGAAAAAGAAAGATGAGATTAAACTTATAGACTCTATACCGTTGCACTACACGAGTAAAAAATAATCAACTGCAACACTTTCCCAACTTCGCCCTCTATATATAGTTTACGTCATAGAAAGTGCGGCGTACGGGGTTTTATTCACGAGTTGTTTGTACTTTCTATGTCGTGAACTGTTTATTACACATAAGACGAGAATTTTCATTAAAATAGTTTTCTGAACGCAAATTAGAAACAAAACCTCACTAACAATAGAACCAAGTTGCAAATTTCATTTAATTCAATAATAAAGTACGATTTGCACGAGATGCACGAGTGATTGGCATGGAAACGCCTTTACGCTATCGTTGATTGGCTATACTTCCACATGTGAAATAGCTGTACGCCATTCTGATTGGCTGTATAAGCCTTTTCCACATGTGAAAATAAAGCGTATAGATTTGTACAAATGAGCATTATGGAATAAAATTCTCATGTTATGTGTAATAAAAAGGAATCCAGATGGCCCCCGGATTTCAGATCCCAGCCCGGCGATCTCGTATCCCGAGTCCTCGATTCCACAGTGCTGCACAAAGGGTCCTAGATTCTATCGAAAGTTGAGGATTCTGGATTCTGGATTCTGGATTCCGGATTCCACCCTCTGGATTCCGGATTCCAAAGCATCACATTTGCTGGATTCCGGATTTCTTCACACCGGGCGAACAACTGGTATCTCAATTAAGTCAAGTCGCTTTATGCCGACGGGAAAATCTAGTATTTCAACTATAAGCAACAATACGAGTGATTGTAAGCGCAAGCGATCATCTCAGGCCCGGATTTTTCTCAGGCTTCTCTCCAACTGCTCAAGTTGCGTCCCAAACTATTTTCGCAAAATCTGAATTCCGAGTTCGTGTTTTTGTCAATGTTGTTGTTTTATATATATTAAATAGTCACAAGAGTGATTCTATTGCATCAGGCAAAGTGTGTTGGCAGTACACAGTTATTGCGAGAGAAGGTTAAAAATTTGCTGTATATTCGTTAAGCCCGCCGCGCACTAAAGCTATCATCTTAGCAAAGTTTCTCTGTTGACTGTTAGCGAAAGCAATTTCCCACCCCCCCCCCCCCCCCCCCCAGGTGCCGAAAAAGGTGTACAAGTTTCCGCGAAATCAATAGAGAACTTAAGCAACAACGGCGGCCACGGCAACGAGAATGTCATCTCAAAATATAAATTCGCGCAGGAGCTCATCAAGAGGAGCCTCTATCTCCTCTAATTCGTTGAGTCAACCCTTTCCCGAGTAAATTTATTTTTAGGAACAGCAGGTTTTTCCCGCGAAAAGTATCATAATTCCCTTGACGCTGAGATAGCTCTGCTTTGATCGGCTTTTACAAAAGCAGGAGCTCATTAAGAGCTCCTGACAACAGTGAGCGTGCTGAATCTCCCAAGGGAGGTGTTCTATAAATAAATCTACTCGGGAAAGGGTTGACTCCAAGGCCAAGTATGGGAGATAGAGGCTCCTCTTGATGAGTTCCTGATTCGCGTTATTGTATAATCACTTCGTGACTATTTGAAAAGGTGTGGTAGAATTCCTCAAGAATGATACTGGTCCTAGATGTAAAGGTAAGGATCCTTATTTTATGAGGTTAACGCGTGCCAGTGAAATAGAGTTACTGATAAACTTGTGGCCCTCGGTGCGCATCTTTTACCCCCCCCCCCCCCCCTTCCTCCATCAATGCTCCGTGTACCGGTATTATAAGCTACAGCTACAAGGATCAGAGGAAAGTTGAAAAAGATGTCAATGGAATGAGACGGGTATCGAACTGGCAACCTCTAGCTCAATAGGCCGCCCGCTGACCGACTGAGGTACGCCTGGAGCGAGAGGGTTAATTAAGTCGCGTCCATAGGAGATTTGGAAAATGTTTCGCGTGGATTGTGCAGTTCATAAACGCCATGTCGTTTGCTTCGTCCCTTTATAAGCCAGGCCGCATTACCCTCCTTCTGGCTTTCCATGGTCACCTTGCTATTGCAATAGCCGACAGCATCATCATTGATCATCAGTGATCATCATCATCATCATCTCTATTTATTCAAGCAGGTCAGGTAAAAAAGACAACTATATAGCTGATGTGGACCTACTATAAAAATAAAGTAACTTAAAACTAATACTTACAGCTAATACAAAAGCAAGCGGCTTGTAAACAAGCCATTTACTTGTTTCTTTGATGTAGTTTTGGCAATGATCTCAGTTAAAGAAATGTAATGCATGACGCATCCAGTTCAAAACTTCACTTTTTAGGGTTGTTTGCAACAAGTGAATTTTCTTCCCATCTGCGATAATCATTCCAAGAAGGCACTGCATGGCTTACTGCCCTCGCTTATTTCATTGACCATTGTCTTAACTTGATCCACAAAGTGCTACTTTGGATAATGCACTCGAAGGCTTAAAAAAAGGATTTTTTTTTTTTTCATAAGAACAGACTTCGCTTATTTAATTTCTCCTATTAACACAGTCATAGAACACTCGACGGAGATCCGGTGAACAGTTGTATTGATTAACAGACGAAAACTAACTGACTTCGACGAGTTTTCACAAAACCGTGAATAATCCAACCCCATACCTAGGAAAATTATTGCGTGGACCGAAATGAAGAGTAGTTTGTTCTCATCTTAAAATAAGTGATCCCACGCTGGAATATGAACTCTATAGTGTTTCAAGCGCAACTGTCCACTCGGCCACGTAATAGTCAGCGTGGTGGTAATTTTAGTTTAAAACTGCAGAAGTTACGTGTCTGCGTTTATAGAGTGCCTAG
Source organism: Montipora capricornis (assembly GCF_036669925.1). Lineage (NCBI taxonomy): Eukaryota > Metazoa > Cnidaria > Anthozoa > Scleractinia > Acroporidae > Montipora > Montipora capricornis. The sequence goes on from NC_090884.1 coordinate 34,333,301, forward strand.
CAGGCGTTGGAAATAGAACTTCGTGGGTGCTTGGTTATCGAATTTTAACAAAAGACATTTTGACGTTGTGCTTGTTTGACAATTACAGAACACTTGACATTTTAACCCGTCGATTTTAGTAAATGTAAACGGTTAGACTTTGCGACTTTCCTTGCACAATGAACTGTTCTTTGATATTCTGAAACAAACAACCGTATGTTTTACGACAGTGGGCGTGTGGAAGGCTTTTGTCAATGAAGTTGAAAAAAGGATATATGAAGAAATTAAATTCTTGAAGACATGGAAACTAAAACAGTATCAATAACCTTGTAATTGGAACAAGATTTCGTGTTTGTGAAAAGCTCCCGAGTTTAAAGAGATGAAAAGTAGGGATCGTCGTATTCATTGCTTAACATATCACAACACGAAAATAAACGCAAAAGGGCCAGCGAGCCTTGCGATTGAACTACACCACCACAGATTTTGAGACCGACTTATTTAAACTCAGCCTATTCAGCGAATGGGTCCAGTATACTTATCATTTTACCATCTTAAACTGTATCGATAAAAGAAACGGAAGCTCACCCTTTGTTAGGATCTACGTAGAAAGGCCTCTGATCTTGTTAAAATCAGCAGGAAATCTCCGCTCGATGCTTGAATTTAACTCTCGTCCTGCAATACCAATAAAACCAAGAGGAATGGCAGGTGTCACAGGCTGACAGCAATCAGAGCAAATATTCAGAGAATTGGACTGAAGGCATTAAACAGCTTTCGTAGATCTAAGTAAACAGATAAGAGAACTTTTTACTAAAATCGTTTAGTCAGGACCATTTCACTCTTCTTCCTACAGAATTCCACCTGGGCCGAGCCACCTACATGACGTAAGAATGGAAGAACCTTTTGTGATCAGTTACAACGGAAAGTGGGTTTTATCTAGGGTACTCTAAATCGAAAGTTAAAGGTAAAATGTCGAAGGGAAATGTTGAAGGGGAAAAAAGGTAACATTACGTAAAATACGGTTTCTGTGACGTAGCTCGAGAGTGACTATCTCTTGGTCCCATTAACACGCGTGTTCTCCTGTATAAACACAGCAAAAGGAAAACATGTGTAAGAGCTGTAATCACGTGACGGTTACTGGAGGGGTACGGCAAGTGGCCGTATCAAATGACATAAATGAATGTAACAATTCAAGGCAGGTATAATCTTCAACAACTGCCACGGATTAGAGCCAAAAAGAGGTTTTGGTTTGGCTTTATAAACAGGCAAGTTGATGATCCCGTCTAGGCGAAAGAGGAGAATTGACACTGACCATGAAGGACGATAATGCTGATAGAAGTATTGTTTTGATGATTCATTGCTCGCTTATTTTTGAACACCTCAGCTGGATTCCGTTGAACCTTAAAACAACACAAACGCGCAAACAGATTCGGAAGTAGAAATAAAAATCGCAATCTCACGTTTCACATCTGCGTCTCAAATATACGACATTTCATATGCATTTGATCGTCGTCATCACTGAAAAACGCCAAAAACCTCTCGCAGCATTACATTTATTCCACCTTTTTGAGTGCTTCAGTTTGTTTCGATGGTTAGAGATTTGTCTTTTGTGCAACACTCATGACCTCTTTTCTTATTCAATCGAACTTGAAACGACAATTTTTAGCTTAGTCGCAGCAACAACCATCACAATCCGTAACATTGCATACCATCGTGACTGTGCGAAATAATTATGGAGATTACAGTTCTTCCAGTAAACTTCTTCTCTTAAATGTGCTACAATCGTGACATAATGGTAGCCGGCTCATGACGATCATACTAATTAATATACACTAGAAGTCATAAAGAGCAATCAACTTCTAAGTAAATTGAACCGGATGATGTTTGTCCTGAAAAATAGCTAATCAACAAAGGACAAAAAAAAGATATAGATGGTTTTCAACTGACGTCACAGCAGCCATTTTGGTGCACAGAACAATAGAGAAGGAAGTCTTTTGGGAATTTGGCTCTACAGTAACGCAAAATATTGGCCATAATTTGCTATTGTTTTGTGCACCAACATGACCGTCTCATCACTTGATTGAAAACCATATATAAAACTCACCCCGATGAGCAGTTGCATCTGTGATAGTGTTGAGTTTGTCGATCCTGTAACAGAGCTTCAAAGTAATTTAATCATGTATAAATGAAAGACCTGGATTAAGCGGCATGCTAACCAAAAAATCCTGCCAGGCCGGATTGACTAACGTCATTCGATGCTAAACGGAAATTGCATGAGAGCGCCGGAGACCATTGTTACCCAAGTTACCCGAGAGCCTAACGTCGAAAATGTTCCAACAACGACAAAAAATCAGTCATAATCGTAATCCCAGGTACCGACCACGTTGCACAATTGTGCGGGAACTGCACACACCCTGGCAAATACCTCCAAAGTTTCCATGCCTTTGGATTGGACCCGAACTCGGAGGTCAGAACTTACGGTCCACATCATCAGTCTTGTGGATTGAGCCTACGTACTGGCCAGAGATGGTGAAGAAGAAGAAGAAGAAGAAGAAGAAGAAGAAGAAGAAGGTGATGATGATGATGATGATGATGACTTTGACAATGATAACGATGAGGATAGTAATAATAACAGTTGTCGCCAAGAAAGAGAAAGAAATGAATAACGTTAACAATCAAGCTTCACTTTATTAATGTGTTTGGATTTGATTGCCTCCTTCTTCTGTTCTCAATGATGTTACAGTTACGTGATGTGAGAATGTGTTCTTGAGATGGACATTTTTTTGTCACCTGCTAATGCTTACATAAAGCAATCCAACGAAAATAGCTTTGATTGCGTGAGAGACGTGAGAGAATTCGGTTGGAAAAAGCAAACGGAACTTCAGTGTCACTTCAGTGGGGGTCGAGAATGTACAGGTGAGCTACCTTTTATACCAGGGAGTTGTTGCTTAGTTACCATTTTTGTTGAGAAGAAGGCCTGGTATCTCAGCAAACTTTTAAAATGGCGAGAAGACAAACTTAGGAGGTGAACCACGGTTTTTTTACCAGTTAGCGATCAGTAACTCCAAAAAATATGTATTGAAATAGGTTTATGGAATTATAGTTTCGATGGATCCCCGAGTACAAGTTTTTCTTGCCCAATATGAAGAGGAGGAGAGGGAGGAAAGGAAAAAACATAAGCCAAAAACTCCTGAGCCACCAAAGACTTTTGAGGAATGGCTGGAAAGGCGACCAGAAGGATTAAAGAACTGGCCTGATGAGATAGACTTTGACAAGAAGTTTGAAGTCTCTGTTGCTTCAGTAGGACTGGGAAGTTTACAGGATATAACGGATGATCTAGCATATCATGCCCGTATCCTTTGATACGTACTTTACTATCTTTACCATGGGTGCTCCATCCCAGTGTGTGGGAAGCCCGGCATGGCCGACAAAATATAAGGATTTGTATGGGAATCCTGATAAAAGGCTGAGGCGGAGAATTATACGAAAAATATTCTCAATTACAAAGCCTTACTTTATTGCCATTGTGCAGACCTGCCAACCCCTGATAAAGGAAAATCTGGAGACCCATGAAAAAAAACCTGGAGATTCGATAAAAAATAGTGACATTCTATTTTTTTCCCGATCAAGGTTAAACAAACCCCTTTTCCATCGAGGAAAGTCATTAACAGTTTATTTAAATGTTTTATTTTTTGTGTTCCCTGTTGTAAGAAGATGCAGCTTTCTTTGATGATTCTAATAATTTCAATTTATGGCACAAGCATTCCTCGTTAATTTCCCATTTTTATTCTGATTCAAGAACTTAAATCATTTCAGAATGATCTTTCCCAAAACCTGTGAGATTGAGGAGCCTTGTCGTGAGACCGTGAGAAATGACAGAAAATTGTGAGACTCACGGCAGAACCGTGAGAGTTGGCAGGTCTGCATTGTGGGTAGCTTCCCTCCTGTGAGGTTCCTCCTGTGAGGTTCCTCCTGTGAGGTTCCTGTGAGGTTCAGATCCAATACGATCGGTGCCATTTTTCAATTTCGCGATTGCTCACCATATTATTAAAACCCCAAGGCTGCACACTCTATTGTGGGGAGCCCACCAAAGGCTGCTTACCATTTAGCCAGAATTCTGGAAATTTCGGTTTGAGGTCAAATGGAACTTGGCAATTTTTCAGAAAATCTTTTCGGAAATTGTGGACAACCTCCAAAGGTAGTCTTCTTTTTTTGTTCGGGATGGAATTCGGGAAATGCCCTTACCATTTGCGAGAATCGTTCCATTTCCAGGCCCTTTCTCACACGGATCGAGTAAATATGGATGGAATGCCGAGTAGTAAAATGGTAAGCGCCATTCTCATCCGGTTGGTCATTAAATTCGGAAAATCGCTTACCTCATGCAACTATCATTCCATCTGGTTTATTTGGCTGAATGGTAAGCACGGAAATATTCCTATGTAAAGTGTTCCCACGGTCACAATTCCACATCAAAATCAACTGACAAAGATTGAACTTTCATTTCAACCCACAATCAATGCAATGGCATTCCTGCGAGCAGCCTCAGGCGGTAGTTTGTTCACTCAATTGCAAGAAAACACTTCTCGAGAGATGCGCTTTACTGATAAAGTGGCCGTGGCTTCGAGCGTTGGATAGCAAACCGAGCCTTACTGGGGTGGCAGACTGTAGTTCGTCAACAACAAGTATTTTTATTCCCCTGGATCTCTCGACATGTGAGTGCATCAGTTGTCCAGTCACCGTCATGCCTCCTTTGTTTTGTCAAACTTCAAAAACACATCCACGTAGCGTAGAAAGATGGCTAAGAGGTCTAGCGAGAATGAAAGCGGTAGTTTACAAACTGCCTATGTCCAGTAATGCACCAAATTAGATGCACGCCCAGTTTTGACACCCAACACAGGGCTGTCACTAATTTTTGAAGTAGACGGGGAATTGTAAAGAGTAGCCAGGGGACTAAAAAAGTCTGCTGCTGCTGGAGTAGGGGGGGGGGGGGGGTACGGTGGAGGTTAGGGGATTAGGAAAATACAAAAATTGTTCCTAAAACGTTTTTTAATGCAATTTTTGTGTGTGGTAATTAAATACCACAGACTACTGTGACCACTACCAAGGCTCTGACAAGTTTTCAAGAGTCATTTTGATTCTTATATGCTGACAAAAAAATTCAAAGTGACCAAAACAATACTTAATTTGGGCTGGCATAAATTGTAATTTCTTAAAAATCTGTACTTCATTTCCACGAGAAAATGCTTGCATATTTGCTAAACAGTGAGTCACAAAGACCAAACTGTTCTATATGCCAGTACGTTTTTTACTGTCTGTGTGTGTCTATAAATGCTTCCACAAACATTTTAACACAATAACTTAGGTTTTAACATGCAGTCAGTCACTCAAACAGTAACTCCTCGTCTTCAAAGCCCTCAGGGGCACTTGTTGTTGAACAACAAGTGCCCCTGTTAAATCTAAGCCTTTGCTACCAGTTTTCAACAATAAGGTAAGGATAAAGGTTAGCATTATTTTTACGTTAGGGTAACTGCATTTGTTTATCCTTACTCGAGGAGCAGCATTTTGGGGGGACACTTTGTGACATTAATTTTTTGTGTCCCAAGACATGAGTGATGTTGAAGTTGGGAGAAAGCAATGGGACACTTCGTGATGATTATTGAAATCCATGTGCATCTAATTAGGGGCATTTCTAGACATATCTGACAAATTGAGGAGAATAATTAAATTCTTAAATTCTTATGTAAGTCCTGGTAATTTTGCGCCTTCATGCCAATTTAATTCGTAAACATGGACTTTGTACACACAAGGCTGTTCCCGATTGTTAACTGTAGTTATGAAACCTTTAAGGAATTAACATGCCAATTAACTTTGTTCTCAGGATATTTTGCTACAAATATTTTGTAGCTGGACTTACTGAAGCCAGTGAAATTTAATTTTTGGCATCTGAGAGAATACAGTTGTGTCGGGGTACCCAGGAAAATTTTAAAAATTGTAGTTGACAAACTATGGTCAGCTGCCATCCCGGTAAGGCTCAGTTTGTTATCCAACGGTTGAAGCAGTGGCCACACAAACTACTGCCTGAGCTCGCTTGCAGACGTGCTATTGCATTGATGGTGGGTTGAAATGAAAGTTTAATCTTTGTCAATTGATTCTGATGTGGAATTGTGACCATGGGAAGATCGATTATATCCAGGAATATTTGACTCGAATTGGTGGGCAGTGTAAAACCTTGAGATTTTAATAATACAGTAATACGGTGGGCAAACCCGAGAAATTGAAAAAAAATGGCTCAAATTGTGTTGGATCTGGAATTAACCACACAGGAATGAAGCTACCCACAGTGGCAATCATTTATGCTTTTTAATTGAGAATTTTTTCGTATAATTATCTTCTTAAGCCTTTTATCGGGATTCCCATACAAATCCTTATATTTTTATTGGCCATGCCGGGCTTCCCTCACACTGAGCTTGGAGCACTGAGCTTGAAATCCCATTTTGAATCACCCTCTAGTTTGGATTGTAATGAGCGCGAGGGGAAGCTGTTTTCTGTTGCTTATTTACTAGTCCATTTATGCATACATGCAAACAGTAAATATTACGAGACAAAAGACTTATGATGGTGCAAAGTTATATTTTAAGGTGATGTTTTTGTCGACGTCGCCGTCATAGATCGTAAAGGACGTCCCTATTGTCCCTGTCTCCACATGCAACTCCCCCTTCCCTCTCATCTCAGGCACTTTTTTGTCTCAGGGGTGTAGCATGAACTGGTCTTTTTTTCCAGAGGGTGTATTTAACTGCTGGTTGCAGGTTATTGTTTCACCACAGCTGAAACAACCCAAACCTTTACTAATGGTAACATTAGGCCTAAAAAATTATATTTAAGCCTAATGTTAGCTTTTTTGTAAAGGTTCGGGTTGTTTGACAGCTACATTTGTACAGTGAAACAGCAATGTGCAACCTGCAGTTTACACCCTCTGATTCCAGGCATAATACATGTAGTCCACTTACCTGACTAAGAGTGTATTTCCAATATTTTGAAGGACCAATAAATAAATTTAGTTGGTTTATCACTTATTCATCTTCTGAGTTACAGAAAACTGTATTTTCTTTAACATCCAATTACACACTTTATTTGCATAAACAGCCTTGGAAATTGGCCTGATCGATGAAGTGAACCTTAAGATACAAGAACTGGAGAAGAAACTTGATGTGTATTCCAGCCAGGTTTTGACTGTCAAAGAAAAATCACAAGGGACTGCTGTACAAACTCTTAGCCCAGCAACTCTTAAAGGTTAAAGTCAAATTAGTTTATGATACGAAGTACTTGAAGAACATTACCATATTTATTTATTTTGATTGTGTATACAGTAAACACATGCATATAGGAACCTAGAATTTAAGAACCTGTTAGCCAAAAAATTTCATTTTAGACCCCCCTTACATAAGAACCAGGTTAGCCTAAAATATTAAACATGCTTATACACAGGCAACTGGAACAAATTGCACTTTAAACTGCACAAATCTTGTTCATGGTTATGAAATATAAAGGTATCAGTGTCCTCATCAGAGGAAATCAGTCACACCATATCATAGAGTAGATATCTTTTGTGGATCCGAAATAAGAACCAATTTAAGAACCTAGATAGCCTAAAACTACATTAACTTTAAATACCATACTTCATATGCAGGTTTTTACTGTATTTAAAGTCTTGTTCATGTTTTATATATATATAATGTTACTTTAGTGAGATTTGCTTCCTTGTCCAAACACAGCATTAAGTGCAGATATTCCACCAGAAGTTATAAACAAAAAAGAAAAACATGTTCACCTGGTAAGTGTATTTGATACTGCTATTAAGAAATTGCCGTAGATGAAAGAATATAATATTATTCTTTAGTCTTTCTCTTGACAACATGTAAACCTGACCTCAGTGTACTACAAAATAAGATCTTCAGGACAGGGACGGAAGAGCCAGGGGGGTTGGGCAGCCACCCCAATATCAAGCCAAAAATTAAAAATTACAAAAATAAATAAAAAATTAAAAGTAATTAAAAAACCCATAAAACATGAAAAAAGAAAACTAGCAGAAGGAAAAACGAAAAAAAATGAGGAAACAGTTAAGGCAAACAGATTTAAGTAAAGTATACTTTACATGTACTTATCAAGGACATCAAGTAACAAATAAGAAGTAATACATCTGTCATTTTATGGTTGATCCACATTTATTTTTTTGATGTCTCGTCGAGAATGCTGAAAGTAGAATTTCCAAGCTTCAAGATTTCAAAATTTTTTGGCGGAGAATTACCCCAGAGCCCCCTATGAGTTACCTGCTCTGGTGCTTGTCGGTGCTTGTTTGTTAGCCCGTCAACCCCCCACACCCTCCCCTTCAGTACAAAATACGCTCCGCTGTCCCTGCAGGACATGTGAGAGATGGAGTAGTTGGACACCGTTTTCCAGAATGTGACTGAAATAGTAAATCAAACAGTTTCTTCTTTGTTTACATAGTATGGAATAGAAGATGAAGAGGCCAATGTAATGAAGAGTGTTCA
>NC_090884.1:34351825-34376825 GCF_036669925.1 Montipora capricornis
GATGGATGCACGAATAATAGGCCATTTCCGAGATCAAGTTTGCCTACTCTTCAAAGTGAGTCTAAGTGCGAAGTTTTTGTGATGGTAATTAGTTCTACTTTACATATGAATGAAAACTAATTTTCATAAGAAAAACTTCGCACTTAGACTCGTTTTGAAAAGGAGGCAGACATCAACTCGGAAATGGCCTATTGATACAGTATGATTACTTCGTTTTCTGGTTATTACATTAAATTATGCTAATGTTGTTTTAATCCAGCATTTTGCTGACTGCCTTGCTCAAGCTGTATATGCTGCGTATTGTGAAGTGTTTCCACGATCATACCAATTGTTTGATGAAGACTTCAAGAGTTTCTTACTTGCCACCATTTCTGAGTGGGTCACAGGTAAGAAGTTGCCTCTATAGCTTGTCAGGTTGTTGTGATGAAGTTATAGAAGTCAAGATGTCAGATGTTTTACATGTTCCAAAATTCCAGTATGTAATTGCTTTCTGCTCTGCCGTTTCTGGCTCTGGTCAGCCATTTTCTGAAATTCTAAGCATATTGACGATATTCGCCGAGACTCCGGATAAAGCCAAAAAAACGAGTGTTCAAAACAGTGATAGCCTCAGCCTGAAGTTTGTTATACAAAAAAGAAAGTATTGAGAGTTCGTAATAAACCCGTAGAGGATGTGCTTGTTAAAGGAAACTCCACGCTTACTACAAAATAAGTTTAAACCGAAGTAAATTACGTGTACAAACAAATTTGTTGAAATTGTTTTTAAAACAGTGTTTATATCAGGAAAAGTGAATGTTAATTTCACTTTGAAATTTCGTGGGGGCAGCCATCTTGAATAATTATGACGTGTTACGGTTGCTCTATTGTTCTGACACAAAGAGCTTGTGTCGCTATCTTGAATAATTGTGACGTAACTTGGTTGCCCTATTGTTCTGATACAAAGAGCGATTGTTCTGGAACAATAGGGCAACCAAGTTACGTCACAAATTATCAAGATGGCGGCGCCCGGGAAATTTGAAAGCCAAAATAAGCGTTTTTGGAATTTATTTTTCTCGAATGCTACAAACGCTTTCATTGGAAAAAGATTGAGCAATTCCAATTGTAAACATTATGTTCTGTGGTTTATTAAAGTTATTTTGTTTATTTTAGTGGAGGATCCCTTTATGAAACACTTGAACTGCGGAAGGTAGCACTCTCAGGTGTTATAAGGAGGCTTCCTAGAGTTTTAGGACTGCGCGCAAGCTTAAATGCATATTTTATATATTTATTCAGACCTGCTTCATAGTGTTTGTGTAAGCATTAGAAGAGTCTCGGATTCGAAAAGGTTTGCGGTAGTGTAAGTGCGAATGTAGTCCCAGTGACCCCGTGATCTTGTTGAATTCGCAACTGAACGATTGGTTGCTCCTTACAGTTCGTTGGAGGTTATATCGTTTTTTTTTTCTAACTGTATACTCTTGAAGTAAATTGTTCGGTGTACAGTTAATTTTTAGTGTAAATTCGTGTTTCTGTCATTCTGGTGAAACTCGTTTACTGGTGCGACTTTTCGAATTCTCGCGGCTAACATGGAACGAGCATGAAAAAGAGGCCAGTTAAGGATTATTTTCAGGTACAAATCAGTCTACCAACGAACCTCCGTTACAAACTACCTCCAGTCCAGTCTGTTTCATAAACTTCGTCGGCCCAGTTTCAGCATCAGTTTAGTAGAGTTATTCATTTATGACAAAATATTTTGCTATGTTAAATATTATTTTAAAACATCCTGTTTACAAGATAGTCAATGTATTTGTTTATCGCTCAATTTCGCTTTACAGCTCTAATCCATAATGAGAAAGCTTTTCAGAGACACCCCTCTAATATGTCATTTCCGTTTGTTGGCACTTAAACAGTTGGTGTATCCAGTTGTAATCGCGGCTTTTTTGCGTCTGTTTGTTTGTCAACACTCTTCATTCCCAATCTCACTTAGACTTCCCCTTGGCTTCCTTTTTGCTGGGGTGGTTTTCACAAAATCCTCTATAATTTTCCTCAGGCACAAGGCCTCCACCTTATTCTTGGGAGAAGTGGAATCTAAAACTCCTGGAGCCAAAACAACATAAGAGAATTACAAGATGACAGAACACAGAATCTTAAAGGTAAAAACTGATGTATGCTGTGCCTCCGAACAAGAACCTTGTGAAAGGTTGACAAAATTGACATCCTAGCCATACCTCTAGATTTTATTCCAAAGCCTGGCTACAATGTAGCTTTGCAATTTTTTGAACCTTTTACCCCGACATAAAATAAATTCAAAAAAATAGAAGCCGCGGTCTAGTTGCATAATTACTCAATAGCTCCTTTCTAACTGCTTCGAACTTTTCTCTCTTGCATGCAGACATTGCGGACATACTAATGAGTGAGATCTTGAGCAGTGATAAAGCATTACTGAAATCCTGAAATGATTTATTAGGATTTATATAAAAGCCAAAGCTTTGAGCGTATGTCCGTCGTTATTGGTTGAATCTATGCAGACATGCAGACATTGCATGCAGACATTGCGGACATACTAATGAGTGAGATCTTGAGCAGTGATAAAGCATTACTGAAATCCTGAAATGATTTATTAGGATTTATATAAAAAGCCAAAGCTTTGAGCGTATGTCCGTCGTTATTGGTTGAATCTATGCAGACATGCAGACATTGCATGCAGACATTGCGGACATACTAATGAGTGAGATCTTGAGCAGTGATAAAGCATTACTGAAATCCTGAAATGATTTATTAGGATTTATATAAAAGCCAAAGCTTTGAGCGTATGTCCGTCGTTATTGGTTGAATCTAAGTAAAATAAAGAGGGTGGCATTGTTCCTTTTTCAAGCTAACATATTGTTTGACGTGGACACTTGCCTGGATGAATACAATGCTCCACCTGTTAAAGAGAAAGCTGCCACGCAGACTGGCCAATTGTCTCCCTCGCGGATGGGGATGACTGCTATTCCTGCATTTGACAGCACCGAGGTAATTTTATGCAAAGTCAGAACTACTATACATTAGCAATAAAATTAGATGCATTCTTTCCTTAAAGATTTTGCTTGGGAATTTAGAACATTCCTCAAAAATGAACTGGAACTCAAGCATTTTCCCGGCTTTCATTTATCATTCCACATATGATAAAACTTGTCTTCTATTTTTGTCTCATCATTTTTTCTTTTTATGTGGTGTTTGATGTATGTAAAGTTAGTGTTAATTAGTGACTGTTTGAGGCACGGTCGAGCTAGCGAGAGGGATGGTTCATTTCTGAGTTTGCATCACGAACAGTTTTCCATTCGCGTTTTGAAATCCTTGTTTGCATAGAATTATAAGAAGTTTGTGTCGTAAGACGTAGAACAGACTCGTACCTTTCAAAGCTCGACCTCACATGTGTGCATCTCGCAAGAAGCCATGCCGCCGTTCCGACGCAAAAATGGTAACGTATGCTTTTTTTGGTGGAGGTTCATTTTATCAGCGGAAAATATTTGAGTTTAGGTGCACTTTGAGTTGTCACAACTTTTTTTTTTTCATTCGTACATTTTAGAATTGTGTTAAAACGTTACTTGTGACGAGAAATTGATCTGGCTATGCTGTTGTGCCACTGTTAAAAATTGGAAATATCGAGTGAAAGGCTCTTGATTGGAGAGACGTCGAATATTATAGAGCGACTTTCGTATGACCTTGAAATAGTCTTCGCAATTTGTTTCATGGACCAATGTTTGGCAAGATTAAAAAAAAAACTCCTTATTCCCGCCAAGGAAACTCCTAATATGGGCAGTAAACAGTTCGATTGTCCAATCACATTATTGCATTTCAATTGACGTCAAAGCGAAATGCCGGTCGCTTTCCAGAAAGTTCCATGGAGAGATGACGTTGTTTGCATTCGCGTTCGCTAAGCTACTGAAAATTCGCGCTCGTTTGTTTTTGTTCTATAAGCCAATTAAATGTTTTGTATTTCTGTTTTCGTTCTGTTTTTGCGTTTATTTTTCAAGGTCATATGAAAGTCGCCCTAAGTGTCATCTTGGTTTTTTCCCCAACCGCGGCATCACTCGTCTGGGTGCCAGGCAATTAACCTCACAAAGTGGCCCCTAAACTCCCTTCCCCGAGTACAGCGAAACAACTGCATTTTCCCTCCCCGAAAAAAGAAACAAAACAGTAACCCTGGCACTTACCCTATCGCTATAAACACGTAGAAAATGCTTGGGTTTGACGTTCTGTTGGATGCATGGCAAACTATTGGGTCTGCATCTTATTACGTGCGTTTGTTGACATAAGTTTCACTGCAGACAGAGGTGTTTTTCTTTTCCGTTCCCTGAGCTCAGTGACGAGTACGAGAAAAGAGACCTCATCCATGAGTGGAAACTCACTATGTTGAGCATGCGCGGCGGTTACCTAGCGACCGAATCCTCACGTGATGCTTCATGTTGTTTGGACTTACTTAACAACAGCGGAATTACTGTAAAGGAATCCGCTTGGAATGCGCATACCCCATATCATGGGGTTTGAGGAGTGCCTTCCAAGGTTGTGGACGGCGGTTGGATCAAAGTAAGTTTCGCCCAATTGCGGAGGTCTCTTTTCCCAAACTCGTCATTCCAGCGAACGCAAGAAGAAAAGAGACCTCTGCTAACACGGAAGACATAAGTGCTTTAAAGTTGAAGATGACAATAAGGTAAGTGACCTCACGCGTTGGCTCCACCAGCACCTGCCGGAGCAGGGAAGGGCTCTCGCTGCCCCTTCCTCGGGAGAACCTGCTTGAAGGTCACGGTTCTTCATACTCGGAAACTCGGAGCGACCACCTTTCTATAATGACCACTTGTCTGCAACGACCGGACACCTCTTTTTTCAAGATGATCGTCTTGAAGAGGTGGCCATTAATTACAGAGAGGTGGCCTTCAGTGGAGGTTCAACCGTATTAACCACCCGAGTACACAGAGCTGTGACTGTACTTTCGGTTACTGTTCAGCTGACAGCTAACACAGCCAGTTAAAAGTTCTTGAAAGTATGTACATATCTTCACACAGTCACACGAGATCGGCCCAGGTCCTGAGTTTGAGCGCGTGGGTTTCAATCTTTTGGGAAGGAGTCCTCTGGTGTCTCATTTTCTAAGAATGAGGGAGTTGGCTGGGATGGGACTGCAACCCGTTCAGGCTGTTGGCCGCACTGAAGTTTCCAGGCTTCCGTATCTTTTATTGTTTTTATAAGTTACGATCATAATAATACAATACATACTTAATTTACCGCTCCCCATAGGGGCTTTTCAGGGCCAATGGAACACAACGAAACGACAGAACAGAACAACAACAATAACTGTTAAGAATCCCAACTGGCCGGAGACAAACCAGTTGGCTATTTACAAGTGCAGCTGGGAAGTTGAACCAGGGACTACCAAGATCAAATTCAACGAGTGGTTAGAGCGGGTCTTGAACCCGGGATCTCCGGATCTCAAGGCAAGCGCCCTAACCACTGGGCCACACTGCCTCCTCATCGTAATCATTATCATCACAATCATCATCAACGATCAACGATGAAATTATATATGAAATGAATCATATATTGTACTGCGGATATGAAATCAAGTGGAGCTATGATCCTTGCAGTTAAGAACGCAGCGTATATATCATTTCATCGTTGATTCATTCATCACGGGAACATTAGAACCCACAAATGACCAGCTCCCAACGTCAGTGGCTTCATAACTCAGTTGATTAGAGCGTCGCACCGGTATCGCGATGTCGCGGATTTAAACCCCGTTGAAGTCCTGAAATTTTCAGGCTTCTCTACGCAATTGCTAAAATTGCGTTCTTAAAGGGGTAGTATCGTGGGAATTACCCCTTTTATCTTGACCATAAATTTACTTAATCGACTTTCAGTAACCTTTTCATTCTAAAATTGCTTCTGGATCACCGCAGTGAGATAAAAATCGATCAAATTTTAAAAAGAAAATGAGTCTCACTAAGTTATTACGGAATTTATCCAAGATGCAAGGGGAGTACTTGAAAACGTCGCCCCGACGTTTTCAAATTGGCATCATTTGAATCTTGGGTACGCGTAACCAAAAACACTTAAGAATGGTTTCTGTGAGCTAAAATAGCCGTTTTGAAGAAATTTTGGCCATTAATTTTCGTTTGTCATCGGTAATCAGGTCTCCGCTGTTTTCCAGATTTTTACTAACAATCCATGACACTGCCCCTTTAACTGCGGGGATCATAGCTTCACTTGACAATTATCATCATCATCATTTTGTATTTTTTTTTTTTTGGAAGCAGACTGAACTCAAATCACGAAATGAAAACAGTTTATTTGAATTCTGACACGTCAGACGTTCGTGAACCAAAAGTCTCTATTTGCGATGGAATGAGGCCCATCAATGGACCTCTTTAGCTTGTACGTTTTGTTTTCCTATTTCAGACCACAACGTACAAGCTAAAGAGGTCCATTTACGGTATTGTCTATTTTTAGAACGGCTACTGCTAGGTTTTTGCAGGAATAAAAACATAGCGGCATTGCGTTCGGCGCACGATTTTGCATTTAGCACGTGCAACCCTCGTGCGGCTACTTGGTTGCTGACCAATCAGGAGCGTTGCGGTCTGTTATTAAGCCTAATCTGATTGGCTATTATTTGGCGGGCCCTGTATTCTAAAAATAGATAATATCGTAAACTGATGGGCTAAGGCCAAATGAGTGGAGATCGACACTTGTCGGTTATGGGATTCTGGACACGTTCAACCCATCTTTCTTTTAACAAAAGAAAAAGAAAGCCTATCCACATAGACCGAATGCATAAATGGCGGCCAAAAAAATATTGTTTTGTTTATGTGCTAATTAGACTCACTAGCCTCGTAGGCATGTACAAAATACAAAAGAAATGTTGCTTGAGAGCGAGGCTAGCGAGTCTAATTAGCACATTATCCCAGGAACCCATGAGGAGGAGCCTCCCTATGCACTGTATCATTGAGTCAACCTTTGCGCGTAATTTTGCGCGTATCGTTTTATTTTTAGAACTAACCCTTCATCAGGGGACTCACATTTACATCATTTTGCACAATTTGCACAATTTGCATACATTCTTTTGTCTATTTCTTTTTATTTGCCATTCTAAATAGTGCGTGTAGAGCCGAAGAATTCGTGGCTTTCTAAGAATAGAAAGATAAGCGTAAAGGCTGACTCAGAAAGCTTGTGATCTTCTGAGATCATAAATCCAATCTTGGATATTTCCAAAGAAACGCACCCTTGGTTCCAGCCATTGTCTTACTTAATGATATTCGACCACTGTCTGAAATGTGTATCCACCGTTATTATAAATGCGATGCAGCTGCATCCTAAACTGGGGCCCGTTTCTCGAAAGTCCCGAAAACTTTTCGGGCCCGAAAAGTAATTTGTGAAAGTGCCAACCGATTGTTTTGGAAAGCCGATGTTTTAACATGTTTTTAAGGTAACCAAAAGAAAAAAGGACTGTGAAGTTTGACGACTTAAATCCTCTCCTTTCTTGACATACAAACGGAATTGTGACACCCGAAAACGGCCCGTAAAGTTGGCCCGTAGAGGTTGCAAAGAGCTGCGTGGTTTCTGGTGACCTCTGTCTCTGTGCGTTTGGTGACCTTGACATATTTTTAGATCTTTAGCACCCACTTACAGGCAGGTCATAAGAGAATGCAAAAAGACCACAAAGACTCTGAACAACAATTATCAAAGGTAATGTAAGTACAGAAGGTTGATGCTTGCATTATTTATTTTATCCATAATGAAGAAAGGAGAAAGGCGAAGCATACAATTTTTTTGCCGTCTTTCTTCAAGCAAGTGACAACTCCTCTTCACAATAGCAAATTAGCTTAGAGCGGTCTTCTCTCGTTGTGCAGCAAGGATTTCGTCGAGTAAGCAATAATTAGTTCATAGTCCCATTTACGCTCAGAACACGTCAAACGACGCGGAGAAAACACCAAGCTTAAAAAAGGCTAGAAACTGCTGCAGGTTAATTGTAAAAGAGATCTTTGCATTCAACAATGCAATTTTGGAATCCAATTGGAGTGTGCTTGCCATGTACTTGCAAACACTGGGATTAAATAAGGTACATACTTAATTGACCACTCCCCCATAGGGGCTTTTCAGGGCCAATGAAACGCATTCACGACGGAACAGAACATTCAACGACAACTGTTAAGAATCCCAACTGGTCGGAGGCAAGCTAGTTGGCTATTTATAAGTGCTGCTGAGAAGTTGAACCAGGGATTACCAGGAACATATTCAACGAGTGGTCAGAACGAGTCTTAAACCCAGTATCCCCGGGTCTCAAGGCAAGCGCCCTAACCGCTGGGCCGCACTGCCCTGGTTAATAAAAGAACACAGGCTTACACCACTGTCGGAATTCGAAAAAGGAAAATCTTCCGACTTGTTTTTTCAGAGTTCTTGACTCCTCCGAGCAAGAAAGCCTAAGAATCCAGAAACAGAAGCGAGCCGCTTTAGCAAAGCTGGAAAGGTAGGGCTTACATCCGGTCTTTGGAGTATGTTGTTGGCAAATTAGACATCTTCCATTACCTTTGTATGAATACCACACACATGCCCCCCCCCCCCCCCACCCACAAAAAAACTGTTTGAGTTAGCGATTAAAAGTCATTATTAATCTACTCAAGGACATCAATGCTGATAATTCAGTCCACAAAGTAATGGCTTAACATTGCTTACAGAAATGTTTAAAGACTTTTATGCTTAGTTTTACTTTGGTAGGTTATGGGACTACCCAATATCAAAGATATCATTGCGGGGAAAATGTTCATTGGGGACAAATGTTAGCGGAAATCTAAATTTATTGACTTATTTTTCTCTTATCAATTGTATTTCAGTACCAAAGGGAGTGGCTTGGGTTTAAGCTTTTTGGCTCTTCCCTCTAAACGAGCCGTAAATTACGTTTTGATGCCAGTCACACATGCACGCAAACAGCAGATAGAGAGACGGACAGACACTGCGTAAAGGAAAGCCGAACCTCACACACACACAAACACTTTGAACTGGGCGTAAATCTTGTCATACACCATTACGGATGCATATTTTTAAAAGTGAAGGTCTTTTAATCACACCGTTTTTAAATTCTCTCGTTAGACTAAAGAATGACCTAGTCCTTCGGAATCAGGATATAAAAGTTATCAATGAACGTCTTCTGGACTTAATGGTATGCAAATAATGCTATTTTAGGAGTGCGGCTCCGAGGCCTTCATTCGAAAAACGACGCCATTGATTGTCCCAAGTGATGTTTAGCAGCACTAATTTATTACTTTGTAATTTATTCAAGAACATATTTCCCAACCACAGTCATTTGAAGGGGGCAATCAACGGGACTGTCATTCAATCTGCTAATTGTATTGCAATTAATAGGCCATTTTCGAGTTAATGTCTGCCTCCTCTTCAAAGCGAGTTTAAGTGCGAAGTTTTTGTAATGGTAATTAGTTCTACTTTACATATGAATGAAAAATAATTTTCATAACAAAAACTTCGCACGTAGACTCGCTTTGAAGAGGAGGCAGACATGAACTCAGAAATGGCCTATTTGGCTTAAAGTTCAACCCGCCTAATTTTTTATGGGGTTTACAGAGCACTGCATTTGCGAATCTGTAAAGACGTCAAAAAGTCACATTTTGCCTTTCAGTCAAATTTTTTTATGCACAAAAATTATAAGCGATTTGAAATTGTCTTAAAAGATCTTCTTTATCTCAGCTTCATGTCCAGTTTTCGAATTTTTTACTTTGGTTATTAACGAAATATTAACCTGACAAATTATCATGTGGAAGAAGCGCGAAGTTCCCCCTACATTCTTTGTAAAAGAGCGCTGTAGTAAGGGTATCAACAATTCAGAACTTGCTGGTCATGCAATGGTCTTTCAATTAGTTAGTTCTGATTTTCTGGCCGAACAACAAAAGTCCTTATTGTAAAGATTCCTCGTTGGTTCAAGTAATCCTTGAAGAGAGGTGAACTCACGTTTTTAGTAATACTTCTTGTTGCTTTTGATTTTCAGGCCCAACCAGACCATATAACATCTGGGTACCCACACAGTGCCTTAGAGCAGTCTTCGGATGATGACACGTGATCATGCCTTGTATTGTACATTCTTATGATTGGGTTATTATTTATTTCCTTGGTAAAGTTGTAGTTTGGTTTAGTAGTATTGAGCATTAAGATGTTTGTATACTGAAAGAAATTGTTTCTATGCGCGGTGGATATCAAGGCCTGGAGTGATTTTCCGGTCTTCTTAATTGTACATATGCACGGTGGATTTTTATACTAGCAGAGCTTGGTGCAATTTTCTAGTTTTATGTGTATATATTTTGGCACAGAGCACTTCGGAAATGTGGGCGCCAGTGTAATAAATTGTACATTTGCTTTGTGGATTGAAACTTGTTTTTACGAAGAGGTGCTCCTCAGCCTTCTTTAGACACCTTTATGTAGAAAACAGACAGTGAAATGTTTTAAAATTCATTACAACGTGAGAGATCAACAACTTATAACCGCCACATACCAGCCAAGTGTAAGTTGCGGGACTTGCATTTTAATCATCTGGGTATATTTCACACGAAAACCATGTTTACACGATTGGTGGCCAATCTTTAATACCCACACTTTAGAACAACCGTCAACTTCTAGAATCTAGGGCGAAAAAATAATACATAAAAATAAACATCTGCGGCCTTATCCAGGATTCTTTGACCACTTCTTTTGTACGCGGCATGCCTATTCGTCCTTGCATCTTCGTCCTTTGCATCTTCGTCTTCCCTTTGTTTTCTTCCTACCCAGTTGACTTGCTCTCTTTGAGTTGTCAGAATGGTCCTTCATCCATCACTCCCTTTATTATCAAACTTAAAAGAGTGAAGTTTGCGAAGAAAACTTTGCAAATACAGCAACTTGCGTTTATTAACCTATTTGCAAATTGATTGACTTTCTTTCATGATACAAAAAGAGCGAAATTGATAGGGTATAATCTTGGATCACTTTTAACTTCACTTGTGTCCTCATTGACTCCTCTAATCCACTTTCTCTACCAAAGGTTCTACATCCATTCTCTTCCTTCCGAGTGAGGTTTTGAATTCTTTGGACATTTTTTACACGTTTTGTAGTCGTTTTAAAATCGTGTTTGCTTCTTGAATTGAGGACATTGGACACTTCCAAATTTTGTTTTTAATCGTGATTGACTGTTTAGGGTCAATTTGACAACTTCTAAAAAGTGTAATTTCTGACGTTCGTGTGGGAACGGGTTAGTCAGAAAGTGAATATTCTGACGGCACGACATAGAGGCCCGCAGGCGATTATGGGATAGATTAGTATTATTTAGGGATTTGGCGGGGGGATTTTCATCATTCTACGTCAATCAGTTGTCTTCGTTACTTCCTCTCGATCGAGTTTTACTTTTTCTTTGGTAGTCTGAATAGGTGCGAACTGTATTTATCACATAATTTTTCCCTAGGTAACAACGTAATACTTCCCTTTCCTCGGGACTGGTGCCGCTGCATTAGATGAGGAACACGTTTCCACATATTTTTTGGCCACATCTAAAGAGTTTTTTTTTTTTGTTGGTTTTTCGTATCTGGCACCGCACAATCGTATAGATCGTATGTTCTTTAATGAAGTAGTCTTTCTGGGCTTCCATTGCTCAGCAGACTGACTGGCGTACTCCTAATAAACTACTTCCGCATTGAAATCGCGAGGGAGTGTAGTCAGAATTTTGTTTTTTTGAATTGTTTATGTTGTTTTCATGTGTCCACGGCCATGATGTTTGCCCTATTAATCCTTCGAGACGTGAGTTCTATTCTCAAGCGAACATTTTCTTTTATTTCCAATAACCAGACGATGCAGCTGATCTCGTGGGAGGAAACATTAAATAATAGTCTTCTTTATTTTAAAACTTAGTAATCCTTAGTTCACAATATTTGGTTTACCAATACTAAAACAATGAAAACCTATGAAAGAAGGGTACTCACAACTATTTAAACAATAGAGGACGTTTTTCGTGTTTCCTTAGCCTCATCTAAACACGAGGGGAAGTTGGCGGGAGAATTCGAGACAGTTATTCAAACCTTAGACGCAGTCTCGTGTTTGCATAACTGTCGAGAATTCTCCCAACTCCCCCGAGTGTTTAGATGAGGCTATGGAAACACGGAAAAAAGTACTCTATGCTTTTATAAAATATTTCTCGAAGATAATTCAACAAATGAAGGAAAATGCTGTTTTTTTTTACTTCTTGATTGAAACAAATTTTCTTGACACGCTTATATTTCCTACCAACCAATCAAAATTGGTGTGATGTGACAGCCGTGTTTCCATACTCTCATCTAAACACAGCTGTTGACCAATGAGAGTGCGCGTACTATCCTAATTATTTTATAAACTGAAACAACTCTCACAAAAAACACAAGGAGGTCCTACAAGTACGTCACACACGAAGAGAAAACGATACTATGAAAAAAAACTACATGAAATGAGAAAATTAATGTCTTGAGGAGTGCACTTCAATCTTGACCATGTCTTTTGAAACGCGTTCAAGGTATTACCATCTACGATTCGTCTTTCAATTTCCATCTAGTTCAGGAATGTAGTATTACCAGTGATATGTAAAAAAATATCTAACGAAAGAAGGCGTCAGGAAACGTTTGCTCCCCCGTTGTTTCATTCGTTTGCCTCAAAATGGTGTCATACCTTGTCTTATCCGAAAGTTTTACAAAATCTTAAAAGTGGTACTTGGAATTGTTTAATTTTGAAAGTTTTGAGTTAGACTTTTCAACCCGTTGCTCCTTATATATCCAAGGCTTCTAAGCAAGTCAAGTCTGTTCTTTTTCTTTTGGCAACCTGCAAATTAATTACAAACTTGATGTGTGTTTTCTATTGATCAACTTACTTAAAGAAATTGCAGAGGAATCTGCCGTATCTTTCTCAAGGCATTACTCCTTCGTTGCTTTTGACATGGCAAGTCATGAAAAATATGAATTTTTTTTTATTACCGTATGTTGAAGATCTTGAGTAAAGTGTCTTCTATCCCTGGGGAACGCTTTCGTCTTTGCCCACCGATACCAAAGCGGGCGTGGAGATAATGTGTGCGGTATGGTTCGCCGGGCCCTGGTATTCAGTAAAGAAATAGACCATTTTACAGTTGTGTGCTTAGTTACCTGGCCTTTGGATGAAAGTGAGGCTGGAGTTGACCTTGCTTTGATAGAAACCTCACAGCTATTCTTATGTAAAATTCTTACTTATAAGCATGACAACAAAATCATTAACGTAAGAAAAGCACTGAGGTTTCTATTAAAGCAAGGTCAACTCCAGCCTCATTTTCATTCAAAGGCCAGGTAACTAAGCACACAGCTGTTAAATGGTCTATTGGTAATTGTAAGTTGCAATCAGCTTCAAAGCAAAAATTACCCACAAGATGTCGCAAATTATGCAATGAAAATTACAGGTCCGTCTCCAGTGGCGTGCAAGCACTTTGCTGCATACATTGGCCGTAATCCCCTCACCTCAATCGCCGGAATCATGGCACGATAATGCCGTAGTGATTTGTCGTCATAGTGTAATCTTTTCGAAGCATCGGCTGTCGTACACGTGTGGCATTACCAATTATAGAGATCTCTTAATCGCCAGGTGACAATTCTCAATATCATTTCCGCTCTCATCCAATAATTGTAAAATGACACAGGTAGCCGCAAATCTGTAGCTTACCTCCCTGGACACCTGGGAAGTCTGGGTGATCATGCATGTAAACTCCCTTGCTGCGATCAGTCTTTGGGATTCGCCCTGGGATCAAATGTGCATTGCAAGCTGAGTGTATGTTGCATGATTCTTGGTTTATTAAGCTTTTGAACTTTCGTTAAACGAATGAAAAGCGGTACCTTTTATCTGTGGATTGCTCATGAATTCAGCCCCTTCTCCTGAACCACTGCTCGGTTGATGTTGCTGGTTATATTGTCTAGATTTCTCTATCTTTGCTTCTGTCCAAGTCAGTGAACATAAATAAGGAGAAAATATTCAAATTTGTTTTCGTCGTTCAGTGAATATACATGATGACCTTCTGCAGAATTCCAATTCATCATCATACATTCAATGTATCTTTAAAGTGCTACTATGACCAGAAAATCAGTTCTTCTTTTTCTGTGGACTCAGGTCCAATCGGTCAGCTTGCAAAGTGAGTAATGGCGGACCGTGAAATTCAAAACTTACACTTAAAGTAAACAGCCGTTGGATAAAAATCAAAGCTCAAATTTTGCCAGTCAAGGTGTTAAACAAACACTTTTAAAATCTGAAGGAAAAAAGGAAGTGACTTTCCGATCATAGAACTGTAGCACTTTAATGTTTGATGTACTTCTCGGAATTTTATGAAAATTTGCAAACTTTAACGTGTACAGCGGCAGGTCTAAGACACGGGTCACATTCCACAGGTCACTCGCCGTGCAGGTCCGATATTTTACCTTTTTGAAAGTAACCCAAAGCCCTCAATTTGGCTAACCCTAGGCCTAAAAACCAAACTTAGGCCTAGGGTTAGCCAAATTGAGGGTTTTGGTTACTTTCCAAAAGTTAAAACAATGACCTGCAACGAGTGATCTGTGGAATGTGACCTGTGTTTTAGACCCGCCGATTTTAAAGAGGTGCTCTCAAACCGAGTGCTTTTCAAACCGCTTCATTGGTGTAGAATTTACTCAAAACAACTTCAAACTGGCTTTATTTCTGTGGCGTTTTCAAGTTGAGGGCAAGTTTTTTTTCGTAATTGGAACACACCTGCATGACCTCACCTGTCCATCATCAGTGGTAGACAAAGAGGAAACGTTTTAGTCAGACGGTTGTGACATTTCGTTAGCAGTTAATTGAAGTAAATTATGTCTATACTAATTGATTGCTGGCCCAAAGGCTCATATACTAACGATGTAATGGTCGTCAAAAACACGCGGATGTCTCCTGCAGTATAAACGTTCCCTTATAAATCCAAGTTTAGAATGATGTTCGTCACTGTGCTTTAAAGTAACTGTGGTTTTTGTGATCATTAAAGAGAAATGTGGAGAATAAATCGACACTGAATCGATAGAAGTTATCATTTTAAAACCAAAAGCCATTTTTATTCTTACCTGTGCGTACTTCCTGGATGAACAGAGGTATTACTGCCAACATTGAAATCAATCGGAGCAACATCTGAATATTATAAGAAAAAAATTGATCAAATTAGTTTCTTCAGTTTCTTCAGTGTATTGAATGACTGAGTTAACTGAAATTCAGTCGCCCCGCCACTTGAACCTCGCTGTTCTAACCTCCAAATGTAATTTCAAGTTTATCACCAATCGTACCCTTAAATTGATCGGTTTTCCCGTGCTAGGGCTAATCTCTTCTGGCTCGCTATACTACACTGTTCCTCTCTCATAGCCCGGGCGCGATAAGAGCGTACAAAGATCAATCACCAACAATTAAACGTGATTGAAACCATTCTTATCAAGTATTCCGCTAAGCGGAACGTTTTCTTCATACCACATGAATGTGTTAAAAAGATAAACAGTGTATGACAGAACGTCACACGACGCAGTAGGACTTTTCGTTGAGCGCAAACAAGGTGTGAAAAAGACAACGGCCTGTCATTTATCACAGCTGTATTGTAGATCTCGGGGGGTAAATTTGTTTAGATTTCGAGAGGAGAGGACCTTGTTGACGATGAAGAAGAGTACCCTTTTCAAAAATAGGTTCTTACCTTGTTGGCTTTTATCTGCCTCGGGAATATTAAACCGTAGTTATATCTTATTTATAAACTTGTCTGATCCGGTCTTTTAAAAGTATCCAATATATTCCAACCAGAGTCACAGCTCCTTTGTTTCCCACGGTTATATTTCTCGTAAATCAAACTGGTGTATGTCAAAAGAACACATGTAGTTGCCTTCAGCTAAAAGGGAAAAATTAAATGGTAGTCCAGCTGGGTGCCGATTGAATTATTGATTATTTTTCATTTTCAGTCTTTCTAGGGATCCTCGTGTTCTTTTAGGAATAGCGTTCCAAGCTCTTAAGCTGAAACCTTGAGCTTGTTTCACTTTATGGGAATTTCAAACACATTTGTTATACCTTAAGATCCACGAACGAAGCCGAAAACGAAACCCGCATCCACCTGGGGTGAAACGTGTGTTTAATGTTGCTTACAATGGACATCCTGCAGAGCAGACCCGTTAAAAAGCATTTCTTTTAATTAGACGAGCTCCAAAGCCACCTCATTTTTTTAATCGACCAAATTTATCGCTTTATGTATGTCATCGGTCAATTTTGACAATGGAGGACCTCAGTTGATATCGTTGAAAGAAAATGGAGACTGCTAAGACAAACAGCTGCAGGAGCCAATATTTAACTTTTTATACCTCTAAATAGCAAATTTAGTTATTGGAAATCGGTCGTTTAGCAACTGACTGTGTCAATCGAGGTTTGGAATTGGTTTTTTATGTTGCTCTAGAGATATTATATCTTTTTCTTTGGAATATGAATTAAGGGAGGTTTGGCAATAACGAATTTGAAACGCTTTCCACCGAAATGCTAGGATGCAAGGGAAAGGAAAAGCTTTCAAATATATATGTCATCGATAATTAAAGCGAAGAAAATAGTCCAAAAACCAACAATTTATTTGATCCTCTTTAAGTTCGTGAAAATTGACTTAATTTACAGTTCTCTCAGTGCTCGGTTAGATAAAATTAAAATTAACAAAATGATGATGATGATGATGATGATTAAATTTTCGAATAATTACGAATTACTGGGTATTTACAGTTTTCGTGACGTTCGTACAGAATGGAATGCCCTCAATTGCACCTTTCACGTCGTGGGCAAACGAATTAACATTTTGTGTTAGACTGCGATACTGGGGAGTTTTTTAGTAGCTCTTGAAATATGAAAACAGATGAAAAGGCAAGAATCGGGTGGCGTTTTCAGTCCGCTACTACCAAATCACTGATTAAGATGGAGTACCCTCGAAACGTCAGGTTCACATTCTAAATTCTCGGGCAAAAATTTAAATTTTCCTCTTCCATTCATTTGCAATCTTGTGCTGCACAGTTTCTTTGAATTTTTCTTACTACCACTGGGCCTCTTTTAGGGAAGAAAAAACGCCTTGGGGAATGTTCAACACAAAGTGCCGAAAACTACAATAGTTTTCTTTTATACAGTGAATACTGAATTAGTTGTTCAAGCAACATTGCACAACCCCCGTGCAGTTCCAGGCGGTATTGATACATGTACTGTGGCATATATGTCTAATGGAAGACCTTAGAACCAGGTTGCTGACCAGCGGTTTTCGTTAAAACAATGGTTTGCTGGGGGTGCTCAATCTCGCAGGCTCAGAAACCTGGTTGGGGTCATCGTTATTTAAGGTGATGGCAAAGGTCTAATACTCAAAGTAGTTCTCATCGGACATCAATAAGCGGCATAGTCCTTTCTTTCTTGTGATGTATTCGGGCTTTGTGTTGCCACACATTGTTCAGTCAAGCCGACCGAGCTCCTCTGGAACGAAAACAAAATGGCTCTTTAATGTTTTGCTTTCGATTAACGTGACGTATAGAAATATAATGAGTAACTGCAAGAAACACAAGTCCTGTGATTACAACTCCGAGAGTTATCCATCCGCCGATCTGCAAAACATGAAAAAAAAGAAAGACATTCAAACATCCGGATTGATCAAACTGTCCTTGTGTACGGTGACGCAGTCAATTCGAGTGCGTTGGACCGCTGAAGCCATCAATTGGATATTTTCTGTTTGTTTTCATAGTTTGGCAAATAAAATAGTCATATCCCCAACAGATAAAATGCGTAGCTTAAAACTTGCAGAAGTCCCTCCTCGTTGATGAGTTGCGTTACAGGAAGAGGTCCTCGAAATTCCCCTATAATCCCTCTTTTGTTTCGACCAATGTCGTATATTTGATCCGTTTGGAATTGATATGGACGGCGATACTTAATTAAATCACACAGCTGTAACCATGTTTACCATTTCATATCACTTTGAAAACGTACCTTTTGATAAAATAAAAAATGGTCATCCTTCCTTTGTGTAGTGCTGGAGCTGGTGGGCCTGGTGTTCGTGCCCTGTCTTGTCAAACTGGTTGCTGTCTTACTGTTATACGTCTGTGTCATTGTAATCAGACTCACAGGTATTGTTGAGTTCGACGTATAATTGCTTAGTGCAATCGGTCCTGAATTTGTCTTTGTGGTTCTGGTGACTGGAATGTTCAATGACGGAGAAGGTTTCATATATGTGATGTTGGAGGTGGTTTGAAAGCTGGCAGAATGCATGAAGATGAGACTCAGTTTGCCGAGGAATACAAACCAGTGAGAGGCACTGCTGAACAAACCAGTTTTCCAAAGCATGACGTTCGCTTCTATTTGTCCGAAACATGATTGATGCTGAATATTTCCTGTTAAGGCAATATATATGGGTTATTGACCAAGTGTGAGGTCAAGCTGGCTAGTTATTGGCCAAGTTCTTTTTTTGCGTGTTTATGGACCGAGACGAAGTCGAGGTTCATAAACACGCAAAAAAAGAACGAGGCCAATATCCAGCCATCTTGACCGAACAAGCTTGGTCAACAAAGGATTTATTACATGACTTAAAACGCCAAAAAATTATCTTTGATCTTGCGGGACGAAGCGAGAAATCCCGAGCGGGCAGTATCGCTCCATCTTGCCCGCTCGGGTAGCCAATCACACCGCGCGATTTGATTCCAATAAACTAAACTAAGTTTCTAATGATGCAAACTGGCGCAAGGGAGGCCGTTTGACAATTTAGAAATGCGGGACTTCAGTGCGGCCCCTTGATTACTGGGGTACAGTACCTCTATGCTTGAGCTCTTCTAAAAGGCAGTGCGGAAAATGAGCCATTGAGTGACATTTGGCCATCCAAATAAGTTATTCTGCAAAGACGAATTTCAACGACGAACACTTTTTTTCTGCCGAAGGATGATGAAACCGGACAATTCAATAGCACTCTTTTCAATTGACCTCACGATCTAGCGCCCAAAGCACTATGGGATTAATATGATGACAAAGACAGACACAGACACTATCGATGTTTGTCCGCATTTCAATCCCCTAATGCTTTGCAATAATCTGTTTTTATCAACTGTGGAAAATGCTATTGAAAACAATCCCGAAAACCAATTCTAAAAAAAAATATTGAAAGCAAGTAGAACTGGCAATCCTCCAGGATTGGTGCTGGACCCTCTAGAATAAGTGGTATGGATCCTCACTTGAAACGAGCTCCTTACAATAATGATAACATAAATGAATCGAAAGTTCTTTACCCATGTGTATCGTCATACTTGACCACTCATTTGGACTAAATGCGTTTAAATAACCAACAGTAACGCTTCAAAAATAGGCGATTTTAAATTGAAATCCGCCATCCTTGTTTTTGTGTATGCAAACGAGGCTATGACGTAGCCATAGTCAAGGATTTCTTCGGTTGACTAAATGTACTTGATGTAAAGACGAAAAACACAGGCGAGGAGAGTAATTTGTAGACTTGAATCTTAATCCAGAGGCTAAATTGTAGTGATGTTGGCTCCACCTCTGAACACATTTACTTTGTGGACGTTAAACAGGGTTTTATATGTGACTATGCAGGACTTTTTACAAAGCGAAAGAGAGCTTGCAGTGTTATCCCGCGCTCATTGCTGTGAAATAAATGCCTGGAAATCAAGTTTAATCTGTCTACCGTGGCTTTCTACGAGATCCCTGTTACAACTTCAAAACAAACGATCGATTTATATATTTCCATCGAATGGTAAGAGTAAATCGTTTCAGTAGTTTCTATACTGCTAACAAAATTTAACCCCATTTCAAGTTGCGTTTATTAGCACATAACAGTGAAAGTCGTCTATGTATGGCTTGATTCAGTTTTCTTGCTTCAATATAATGATCTTTTGGACTAGTTGACTGAGATTTCCGTATGAAGCGAATGTCACCAAGACCAATATTCATGTACCTGAAGATCCCGTTTGAATCCTCCTTGGTAAAAGGACAGACCCGAACAGACAATATAGCAGTCAGGTTTTCACGTTTGAGGAATCCGTCCACGTTTAATTTCGCCGGCCAACTTTTCTTTCAATTTTAATTTTCCTGTGTAAGCTTCGGTTTTTTAGATTTTTAAATGTGTTCTCAAGTCTAGACATGTGTCTAGTTTCACCCCCCTCGAAAGCGTACACCCCAACAGCGGTAATAGTTGATGTGAAAAAGCCTTGCTACGTGGCTGAACATCTGAAATTTCGTCGGCTTATTCTAAATTAAACGCTTCCCCGTGTGAAAGACTGCTGTCGCTGAAGGAAGAAAGTGAAAAAGGTACGCTTTTCGAATATTTCTTTGTCGCATGTTCAAAATGTTTGTCTTGTTTACATTTGCTGTGGCTGATTTTTGCCGCCAAGTTTGATTGACTAGAAAATTTGTAAGTATTAAGTGACTTGAGTTTCTGTCGCACTTATGGCTTACATGGCCTACTACCTATTGAACCACGACACCGTTTACCAAATCTTATGGATCCAGAGTTTTTTCGGTTAGCGCTCCTTGTATGTGGAACAAATTACCAAAGGACATCAAGTGTAGTCCTAGTATTGCAATTTTTAAGGGGAAATCAAGACACATCTTTTTAAATTAGCATATTATTAATTTTTTTATGTCATTTATATTCTTATATTTAGGTGTTAATTAGATATGTATAATAGGTTTTAGACTTTTTTTAACTGATGTATGAAAAGCGCCTGTGAGCAATTTTGGAGAGTGCGCTATATAAATAATAAAGTATTATTATTATTATTATTATTATTATTATTATTATTGTGAGAATGTTATAAACACATGAGAAATGAAATGATGGCAGAACCAACTGGGAACTCGGAAAAATCCGAGCCCCAGATGGGATTCGAACCCACGACCCTCCGTGATCTAGTCGGATGCTCTAACCACTGAGCTACTGGAGACTCTATGGCGAGCAAGGGTGAAATGTGGGTATTGACTCGAGCTGCATCACGCAGCTACAGAGTCAATGACAGTCATTTGACTGTGGTTAGAGCATCCGACTAGATCACGGAGGGTCGTGGGTTCGAATCCCATCTGGGGCTCGGATTTTTCCGAGTTCCCAGTTGGTTCTACCATCATTTCATTTCTCATGTATTATTATTATTATTATTATTATTATTATTATTATTATTATTATTATTATTATTATTATTATTATTATTACTAGTTATAGCTGTCGCTAAAGTGCCAACGAGCCAAGCTTGCGTGATCTGGCGGCTGCAAACATCACGCGGCGTACTCGTGCGTCACTCTCATTGGTTATCGCTACGGTCAACATTTCATCGCTTTGGTCTACATTACAGCTTTTGGTCTACATTACAATTAAATTTGAAGCGCTTCTGAGATTTCGTCCGCCTAAAAATCTTCTCGCGGCTCTATAAGCTGCCGCCTCGCCAGGCCTTCTGTCTTCAGAAGGCCTGACTCGTTGGCAATTATTATTATTATTATTATTAGTTTATCTTACATTTGAATTCTCGAAGCAGAAAGGTCACATAACATTGAGAAAGTGATCGAGGATCGAAGAACTTGGTAAGGTCGAACACGTTTGTTGACTATTGCTACGTCATAACAAGTCATATCCAAGATGGCGCTCTCCAAGTCACGACAGAGGCAACTTCAAAGCGCTCTTGTCAATGCTCTTGTCACATTTTAACAGGGAACTGGACAAAACGGCAATTAGTTTCGAATTTCTGGGGAAAAGTTTTCGTAATTTAGAGAAACTCTTTCTAGACTGTACTTTCCCTTTAAATGTGTGAAACGAAGATGAGCGTGATGTTATTTCATGAGGTTGTTTTGTTGTTGTTTTTTTGTTGCCAGATGTCGGCTCCAGCGTTTTTGCCTATTTTCGGTTATATTTATTGAGTGGTCAAGTTATGTTCATCAGCAAATGCTACTTGAATGAAGAAATAAGCAAAAGATACCAGTCCAGCACAGATGGTAAAATTCTTTACGACTTCATCGAAGGCCCACCTTCAACCGACAGGCTTTTCGACCGTTTGTTTTTGTTATGGAAATTCACATTGCTTATCGTAGCGATCTGATTGGATGAATTTCAGCTTTGGTGGGATTTTCATATAATATGAAAATTGTTCCACGGCACACAATGCCTGTCGGTTGAAGGTGGGTCTTAAAGGTCTCAAACTCAAGTTTTCTAAAGAAGAATGTTCAAGTTTCGGAAGTTTCTTAAACTTGCTGTTTCGTCAAGAAAAAAAAAAAGGAAAAACAGAAGACGAACTCATTTGAAAATGCCTCACGTGTGGTTCACAATAAATTGATAACGATCTAAAACTCTATGTCTTTTCCCTTTGTCATTAGGCCAGGCCTGTTGTTGTTATTAGGCCAATTTTATTTTCGACTGAGTTTCAATATCGCAGTGTTCGATTTCGTGCTTTGCTTATTTTAAGTGTCTTACGCCGTAGTACTGGTCGCACAGGTTGCCCTCAGGCAACGAGAGTATTTTTCTTGTAAAATCGTGATGGCCAAAATAGCTCGTATTGTTTAAAGTGGAAAGTGAAGTTTTCAGTGTGCGTAAATACGTTTTAATGTGCTTCTCGTGACAAATTATAGCCTTGTTGACCTAAGGAACTGGTTAATACGCAGATCTATATCATTTTTGTTTCTTCTAGGCTTCCATTTCAAGCTTGTCAGTCAGCATTGACAGATAAATGGTCATTTCAAAGGGTTGCTTTCCGTAAATTAACATAAACTAATACCCGGTTGACAACATGTTAAGACCGAGCGCGCAGCTGTTTCAGGGTGCTTTCCATTTGACAGGACTGACCAGCCAGACCGGGCATTTGGAAGCAATAACTCTGCAACGCCTTCAAATTAATACACTTTGAGGATGATATATATTCATCCAGAAGAATGCAAGAGATTATCGTGCAAGGGTTCCTTCAAATTGTTGCGTTTTCTTTGCAAACTAAGGGGTCTGGCCTGCCAGTTCTGACAAAAGGAAAACGCAGTAAGTCTCGTGATGCCTTCAGTAGTATCAATAGAATTTAAAGTGTAATGTTTATTCCTGCCTGAAGTGTCTGGAAAGTGTTTTGACTGCTGTTAAGAGGGAACAATTCATGCAAATTGAAAAAAAAAAGCGCAGATGTCTAATTTGAATGTAATATTACGCACATATAGATATCGCGAGGGATGATCCCACAAAGAGTTGGTTTATTATTTTCTTTAATCGTTCGCCCCGATCCTCGTCAGTAACATAGAAAAGAAGGTTTAAAGATAAGTATTACAGTGAAATGTTATTGTGAAATTTATATCGAATACTTTAGTAATACTTCAAAATATTTCAACTTTCTGTTATGCTGTTTTCAGTAAGTAAGAACGGGTAAGTTTGTTTTGTTTCACCGTGCCGGTTTTGACAAACATTGCATAATACTTTTTCTTTCGCAAACCAAACAGTGCAAAGTTGTTTCATATGCTTTTTACGGCAGTTTTCTATGTTTGCTCACGTGCATTATGTTCAGGAGTGAAAGCCAGCTGCGTATAAGTCGATGTTTTAGTAAACCAGGTTTAAACAATGAAAACTCTTTCCTATTCACAAGTGCTTGAATTATATTTGGTTACCACTAAGTTTTTCGAATTGTGCTATTCCTACCTTGTTGTACATCGTCTGTCGATGTTTTGTGAGGTGATGTTGCACATAGATATTCAACGCACAAGATGTCTACAGCAGTAGAATAATCAATTTAAACCAGGGAAAAATACCTGTCAGCGGCTACTCAAGCCGCAACTGTTGCTCTTCGCATTTTGATCAAACCACTAAAGGCTTGGTTACAAATGCTTTTAACGCCGAACTTACGCTGAAATAGTGTTTGCTTAAACCATGAACATTTCGATGATCTCACGAAACACTGACGGGCTTCTTTCAAGTCTTCATACAGCAGGAGAATTCAACATATTTTCTGTGGTGGTGGTGTTTTTCGTATCGGAAAATCTAATCGATGTGATCAGTATCCCAAATCGAAGGTACTACGAATCCCCCCTTCTCCCCACCCCCCCCCCCCCCCCCATCAGTTTCTAATAAAACAATCGCACTTTTGCGTTTCCTTTGGGTAAAAGGATATTATCACAGTTTTTGTCGTTGTCATTATTATTTGTCTGAATTAACCGACTGTGCAGTGTAGTCGGACATTTTCCCTCCCTTGCGCTTCCCACATTTGAATTCTATCGGGTTAGCGAAAGACTATAGGTGAGTTACGGAAGGTTAAAAAAAATTAACTGCCAAAGTTTGTCAGCTGACTTTGGAAGACACCTCATGTGAACAGTCCAGACGTAACTTTCCTCATTATCGTTTCACTCTCCCATAACACGGTTTTTTTACGCAGTCACAGGTAATATACCTAATCGGCTAACTTACTGCTTTACCCAATTCAAACCGCCCGGGATTAAGGTTCTTTGTGTATTTTAGAGCGAGTTTCAATTGAGCGTCGTAAAACCAAAACCGAAGTAAGTACTTTGGCCAATCAAAAAGGACGGAGACAATCCCATAAACCAATCAAAACTCGAAGTAGTTACACATAGCCGACACAAAGCGCGGGAAAATGTTCACGCGCCAACCACGATTGGTTTTGCTTTCACTTCTGATTGGTTGAAAAAATGGCGCGAGAACTTTGAACCAATCACTGAGTGAAGTAATGCAAAGCCAAAGCAATTCGCTAATTACTTTCGACACTCAATTGAAAACCGCTCTATTTCCATGATAATGTAACATTCATATTTAGATGATATGAAAATACTTGGAACAAAACGTTTTATTCCGAAAGGGTTTGAATTGGGTACAACATTGAGTTAGTCGATTTGGTCATTGCAACTTTCTGCAATAACGCAATGTTTTCTGTCACCCCAATCCTGTCTAAAAACATTGCCAAGTTGTCAGTCACAATTCCGAGGGCACCAGCCACCTCTGGCATCACAGAAACTTTAACATTCCATAAGCGGCCAACCT
>NC_090884.1:34381825-34389325 GCF_036669925.1 Montipora capricornis
AGGCTTCAAGTCATATTTCCCAGCATAATTGAGATTTATCTTTAACATAAAATAACTGGAACAAAATTTACCCTCAAATGGTTTTGGGACACGAATTTCCTCCTGCTGCTGTTGACATTTCTCAGGTTCTTGATCATTATCCTCTTCAGAGGTTTCCACTTTTTCATCAATAGCAAGTTTTGAATATCCCTCATTCTTGGCGCTGTTCGTCTCGTTTGAAGCGTGTAAATCCGATTTGAACTCAGGGCTTGTTGTGTTTGTTATCCTGTATAGCCACTTTTCGATTCGTGGATTGAAGAACATTATAACAAGATATAAAGAATAGGAACATACCATGGCTGTTGCTTCTGACCTGAAAAATTTGTAAGGCATGCCTCATTCCTATATTTAGACAGTTAACAATTGTTATTAAATTCTCAACCTCGGATAATGCATTTCGCGTGCTCTGATTGGTTCACTCAATCTCGGTTATCAGCTCATATACCTTAGTTTGATCTGATAATTATATGGTAAATGATTGCGCTAAGCGTTACTAGAAAAGCGAAATTTCTCTTTGAATAAAGCCAAAAGAGAAAAGAAACTTTTTTCTGGAAAGTTTGGATCAATTTTGACGTTTAGAGGTACACGAAAAGGCAAGAAATGTTTTTGAGATGAGCCTACCTCTGTCTGACCACAAGGTATTACACAACATCGCATTTTCATCACGTTTTCTCGATTTCGCTCGTATTTTCTCGCTTTTGTCGCTCGTATTGCGTACTTCCAAATTTTTGGAGTTTAAGGAATTTAAGAAAACAATTATTCCATTCGCTCTTGTTGGATATGAGACTGGTTATAGCTAAGTCGGCGCTACGCGCCTCGTTGGCTGTTTACCATCTCATATCCAACGCGCGCTCATGGAATAATTGTTAATTAGTCTCGGTTTTTATTCACCGATATTCCTCAAGCCTGAGGTGAAGAATTGTGTTCGCATAATTACATAGGTGATTAGTATGGGTAATCAAATGGTGACGAGTGAAATTAGGGAATAATTTCACGCGCGTTTTGCTTTTTGGACGAAACGCAAGTGAAATTATTCTCAAATTATTCACGAGTATACCATTTGATTAGCTATTAATATCATGGATAAGAGGAGGGTTTTTTCAAACCTGGACGCCATTTTAGCACTGCAAGAAAAGTTGCCATGGCAACATTGTAATTTCACTTGTGAAATTATAAATTAACGCTAAAATTTAGAGCCCATATTAAGGAGTAATTTGTCACCCATGTTATTAGTTGAAAAATATGCCTTTTCTTTGAAAATATTAATTACTTCGTCTGTCACCTCGACAAAATGGCCTGCGGCCATTTTGAAAAAGCACCTAGGTGATTATCCCGTAATAATCACCTCAGGTGCAACCAATCAGCGCGGAGAATTTTCGATAATCACCTACGCAATTATACTAATCCTACATATTGTATATCGGAATTAATAACGTGTATTGACGAGCCTATGTCATCAGTATCAGGCAACCTAAGGTGAAGTCACTTCGAAGAAACTTCAGTGAATGCATATCATTTTCATTTTTCTTTGTCACTCTCTTCTTGCATGGATTACACTAGCCTTTTTATGATCTTATTTTATCAAGGTTACCTTCTTTTATTTGGAGGAAATACATGCACCACTGTGCTGGCTAAGGATGCTAATAAGCACTTAATGACTGGCCCCGGGGGAAACAGCGAGTTTTGTTTCCCCGACACTCTCAATGGCCGTGTTTTTACGAGTGGTTTTTCAGGTGGCTTAGCGAGTGACAACCGTAAATTCCGTGAAAACAGTTCCTTTCTCAACTCGCTTAAAGTTAAGCGAGTCGGCAAATTTCAATAGAATTCTCATTAACTTTAGGCAACCAAATCAAGTAGCCCCTCTCTCCTCATTTATTCTTACCCGTGAAAACACGTGTCATTTTTAAGTCGCTTACGAACTCTGCAAACACACCACTTTCAGGAATTTTAAGTGAGGCGAAGGCTGTCATGGAAACACGGCCATTAATGTTCCCCGAGGCGAAGGCGACGGAATTATTATTTCAAAGCGTTTATTAGCTGCGATGACAGCAGGAGAATTTTTATCGTGGCGCGGGTTGGCACACAAATTTGCCGCGGTTTGAAGATGCACAACCTGATCACGCGCCAGTCGAAATTCGTTGTTTCCCCAGGGAGTTGGTGAGTTTAAAGCCATGGCAGGTGACACGTTCTCCTCTAATCAGAAAGTGCATTTAAGTTGGTGGGTGTAACAAACTCTCTTGTTTGGAAGCTACCAGGTATTACCCATGATGTTTGTGGAAAAAAGGAAGTGTTAAAGCAAAAAATAATTTTAAAAATATCTCACCAGACAACAATGTTATCCATAAGCACCAACATGAGTATGACGAGACTGAAAAGGTAGAACATGCTGTCTCTTACAAGAGGCCACCAGGCCAAGTACAAAACCTTCAAAAAACCGAAAGAACAAATTGCACATGTTAGACAAAATTATTGAGGTTTACTAGATGATGAACTGAAAGCGTAAACCACTGATTCACTGTTCACGACTCCATGGCTACAAAAAAACATCCTTCGCAGGTCTAAGTAAGTTCGACTTCTTTCGAGTATCCTCGCCGAGAAGAGACGGCTGGACGCCTGAGCGATAGATTGTGTCGGTGACGTAAATTCAAAATATAATTTACAGTTTATGTTAACAAAACAGTAATTATATAACAATGCTTAAAACGTCTTGTGCCAAGTTTCCACATAATGCGAGCTTGAGTCTGTGGTCAATGTGAGTTTGAATTCAACCGGCGAATTGTCAACAAAATGTTTGGGCCACTTCAGCTCTCAGTAGAACTCATCCGCGGCCCCCTCGTTCTGCCACCAATAAACTCAACAGTAGTTTTTCATTGATCTGGAGGAATTTTATTTGCTCTTACATCGGCGAAGCCTGAGAAGAAATTGCAATAGACCGAATGCATAAATGGCGGCCAAATTAGACTCACTAGCCTCGTTTTCATGGACAAAATCCAAAAGAAATGTTGCTTGAGAGCGAGGTTAGTGAGTCTAATTAGCACATAAACAAAAGAGTACATTGTTGGTCGCCATTTATGCATTCGGTCTATAGCAATGGATTTGGAAGCTGTATTTTGCTCTTGGCGCCAACTGGAAAAGTTATGAAGTTTCCGAACTCAGGCGGTAGAAAACGACACAACACCATTCTCCAGCTTCTCGAACAATTTCCGTTGTCGAAATCTTGAATGTTTGCCACCTTAAAAACACTGTAAGGCTCAAACAGGCCGGGTGAAAGAATATCTTCGCAGGCACAATTTGAAGCAAAAAATATAAATTATGCCTGCTCCATTTATTCAGGCGAGTTCCTGATTGGCGGAGATTAACAATGGCTCTCCGCTCGCGTCCAGCCGAAGTGAGCGCTGGCTCATTTCCCGAGACAGCGGCTGGTAATCGAGCCTAGGTTACAAGCCGTAGCTGAATAATTAGCAAGTGTTATTTCAGCTAAGATTGCCTCTTCATAGGACAACATGCACTCAGAATGATATATTTGGCTTAATGAAAGTCACCGAAGATTCGCAGTTGTACCCACTTAGTTTTACTGCTGACAGTAAAACAAATACATTAAGGAAGCACTTAATTTTGCATTTTGCACTTAATTGTACGTTAAGTACGCACTTGCTGTTACTGCTGACAGCAGAGCAATAGAATTGAAGCTCTCAAAGTAACGTCAACAATAATGATGATGATGATGATGATGATGATGATGATCAAAAATCTCAAAAATTGATCTTACCGTCCCTGCGCCAATGCCACATACACCAATCACAAAAAGAACGTTGAACACCGCTGAGCCTAAGATAGTGCCCACTCCAATATCACCATGTGTAACGAAGACGCCTGAAATGAGCGTGATCGTGAGTGTAATAAAATTTCGTTACTTAAAGTGCCCCTAACTTGAAATATTTGTTTTTGTCGTTTGTCGCACGACCTAGTTATTGTGACGCATGGGCTAATCTTGAGATGACGCTACAAAGTGCTTTACATGGCAGAGTCTTTCAAAACAGGAATGAGAAAAAGCTTGTGATTGATGTAATGATCGTAAACCTCCACTTACTCCCCCCTCCCCCCCCCCCCCCTTCCTTGAGGCAGGAGCCCATGACTAGGAGAGTACAACTTCATTGTACTTGTGGAACAGCGTTTTTACAGACCGTATTATTTTTTTACCACAATTGCTTGTAATCTGGCAATCTGATTGGCTAATTTGCCGTTGTCAATAAGAGTCTAGACAACGCTGTACGCGTCATGCTCGCATCAATTTGTAATAGCCAATCAGGAAAGGCCATTTTGGGAAATAAACCAATCATAGCGAGAAAGGTATAGACAACGCTTGCTCTTTTCTTTGTGTCATGATTTTGCTCACGCTCTGAAATAAAATATTGCATATTGTAGTAAAAAACAAATCGAAAGTGGTTCCGCGTTGTCTGTACCCTTATGGACAACGATATTCGTCATCACAGTGGTCAAAATTTGTTACATTTTGACCACTGCGCTTCGTGAGTCCACAACATTTTAACCACTGTGATGACGAATATCGTTGTCGATAAGAGTACAGACAGCGCTGAACCACTTTAGACCTAGTTAATTAGATTGATTCTCAAGTCTTCCACGAGAAATTATTATCCATGGGATAGAGAATGGTCACTCGTGCAAGACAAATCTTATTTAAAAACTCGGCTAAAAATAGCTTGATCCGGCTGTGAAAATGTCGTTCCATAGACCTAGTATTGGAGTTGTATTCTCCTGGATACAGGCTCCTGCTTGAAGTGGAATCTTGGCTTCTCTAATGAAATGCAAAAGCACCTGGGCTTGCAAACTAGCATTGATTGGTTACCGAATTAAATATGCGGTGTAATTGACTACTTGGAAAAGCCACCCTTAGTTCTATGAATCTTAAAATTGGATTGGAGATCCTGGAAGGAAATTCATAGACATCGTAATACTGTCACATCTCGGTAAACCTTGCAGAACTCACCTATAACAGACGCAAATAGTTCGGGAGCCGAGCTCCCCAAAGCCATGAAAGTGGCTCCAGCCACATCTGATTGAAGTCCCATCTTATCACAAATGATTTCCAGGCAAGGTACAAAGTAATCATCGCATACAATGGCTATGGCCCAGAACATATAAAATGCCGCTGCAAAGTTGACGACGACTGCACCATGTTGCCTTTGACGCTGGTTGAACATATCATTCGGAAACTCTCCTATTGACGGCGGAGTGCAGTTTTTTAGCTTGTGTGTCTTGTGAGCAAGGAGATTTCTCCTTGTAAACGACCCGTCTAAAATATAAGAATACCTAATAAGGATCGTCACTTCCCCTTTCAAGCTTTGCGCCTGGCCAAAACGAAAATGGTGCACAAGGCCTGGAAATTGTCATCCAATGAGCCTTGGGCAGACTGATTTAGACAAGAAATAATTGCCGTGGAAATTTTGGGCGATGGTTTTCCCATTGGTGTTAGTGGTTCTCTCCCAGCCCAAAAACAGCACCTTGTAACTAACTAAAGACCTCTGGACCAACAGGTGTGTTACACCTCTAAAGTGGAACTTTCGAAAGACCGAAAATTAAAGTAAAATGAAATTATTTTGTTCAAGATCATGCACATTTATTCATTTAGTTTTTTTATGCCCCATCGTATTATTGTTATTATTTTTTGTTTTTTTTTGTTTTTCGTTTTCCCCTAGTTTTTAAACGGGATGGTCGAGCGACAGGAGACATTTTAAACTCGAGGGGATGACTGGCATGCGGCGCTGTAACTGGCCACAGATTTAAAATTTTTGTAGTTCCATTTATAGATGTTTAGGTCAGGTTTTTGTAACAATCGGACGACGCATTTCATGGCTTGATTGGTCCCAAGCTGTATCATTTTACCTAACCCCAGGAAAGCAGGTAGACAGGTTGACAAATAGATATAATACTAATAAGCGTGTTTATCACAACAAATTGACAACGATCGTTGTTTTGACTAATTCCCTGGATACACTCTCCAAAACAGCTTCATCATACCTGAGATATCCCCTACTAGTGATTTGGGTTTTCCTGCAATTTCTGTGATTAGGTCATCTTGGTACCAAGCACAAAAAACAAACAGCGATATGACAACAGCCACAAAACCAAGATGGGCCTTGGATCGTTTCTTTCGTTTCATTCTGGGAAGAACAAATCAGCAATTTTTGTAAGTTAAACTAGGATCAAATTACTTCCAAAAAATCATCATTGGATCTTTCATCGTGGGCTTACACAATCTCGTATTTATGTCATGGGCTATTTCTTATTAATACAATGACCTGTCGCGCGATTTTTGAACCTGTCAAAGCATTCATCCGTGACTTGTAATTAACTTGCTACAAAAACGATGGTGATAGAGCAGCTTTCATCCTAAGGTAAAATGACACTGAAACTGAAGTGTATGAAGAGTCGAAGAG
Source organism: Montipora capricornis (assembly GCF_036669925.1). Classification (NCBI taxonomy): domain Eukaryota; kingdom Metazoa; phylum Cnidaria; class Anthozoa; order Scleractinia; family Acroporidae; genus Montipora; species Montipora capricornis. The sequence goes on from NC_090884.1 coordinate 34,388,323, forward strand.
GGAACGGTAATTTTTTTTGTCCTTAGTGGCTGAGCAAAAACCTAATAAGTTGACAACGACGATGCTCAAGATTCCAATGAAGATGATGGTAATGATGATTGAGAGTGATACTTTTTTTTTTGGTTGAGGATTTTAGCATGTTGTATGTATAAAAAGTCTTTAGGTTTTAGTTTGTTGATGTATAGACCTTTTCAGGTTTTTGAGATGTTTTGTTGTTTTACGAGGTTTCCAGTGTTTGGTTACGTTACTAAACGCCTAATCACTGTGTTATTAGCAAGCAATCGTGCATGGTAAACCGCAATAATAATAATAATAATAATAATAATAATAATAATAATGGATAATTGAAAACTGCTTTTCTGTTTGATACTAACCCTCTTTGTCTTTTGTTTATTGATAGCTTGTGCTTTTTGTACAGTATGTTGTTCTGTTGTGTTACAAATAAAATTGTGTTTACAAAAACTACACCAATTCGGCTAACTCAAAGTTGTACCCAATTCAAATCTCTCGGAGTTAAGATTCTTTGTGTGTAGAATTTGCATGACAATGAATCATTCACATTTAAATGATATGGAAATACTTGGAACAAAACGTTTTATTCCCAAGAAATTTGAATTGGGTGCAACATTGAGTTAACCGAGTTGGTCTACAATAAATAAAATGAGTAATAATAATAATAATAATAATAATAATAATAGTAATAATAATAATAATCAAGTGCCAAGGGCATTCAGCGCGGTGTCAATAATAGACAATAATTAATTTTCGTATTCAATTTAAAATCGCCCTTTTTGTCTATAAATCCGTCAATGGAACCGCACCTGCCTACTTTAAAAATCTTCTACAGCCACAAAGTCAGCCCAAATACCACCTAAGGTCCAGAGATCAACACTTGCTTGCTGTGCCGCCGAGTTTCGGAAAAACTTTTGGTGACAGATCATTTGAGCATGCAGCACCGAAACTCTGGAACACCATCCCGCTTGAAATCAGGGAATCCGCCAAC
>NC_090884.1:34394325-34396825 GCF_036669925.1 Montipora capricornis
GTGATCGTGTTTGCGAAGCTGTTCCTGAGCAGGAACTGACATATCGCTGGCTAAACCGAAGAGGAAATATGCGCACTAAGGTGAAATGTTCGAAGCAATCATTCAAGGTCCATTCATGCTTGTCACACCATTTCACCTTTGTAGAAAGGGGGAAAAGCTAAACTGCAGAATATACCCAGCCACTTATTTGTATGCGAATGGCGTTTTGCGTCGTAATTCAAGCGATGCCGCTACAACTTAAACAAAAAGAAATTGGGATGTGCATTTTAGAGAGCGACTGATCCAAAACAGTGAAAAAATGCCAGACGTTAAGTAGTACTACGTTTAAAGATTACGTGTTGTAATCAAAGGTGTCATGAAAAATGGTTTGAGCATTTACCTGGTGTTAGAGGAGGAGACGTCGTTATTTCTTTGATCTTTGAAATAAGATAACCAAGAGATTATGAAGGTAAGAGAAGTAATCCCTCATACTGGCCCTATTCCCATCGTTATCCCTCTTAAGTTATTTTTAGATCTCCTGCGAGATCAGGTATTCCCACGAGGGTTAACTGATAGCCAATCACATGTCCTCATTTTTACCGGTGTTGACAGCTGAGCGAATTCCCACGCAATGATTCGCGTCGTTCGCGATTTACCATCAAATAAAAATGGCGGAGGATGTTGGGAGACAATCTTATATATACATTTTGTGGACGAACGTGACTTGTTGACTACAGAGTTAACCGATTACAATGACTTATGTTTTGAAACCTGTATCTTGGGGGAACGAGTTATGTAACCGACAGGATTTTGTACATAATGACCAATGGAAGACTATAGTCGATAAGTACGATCTCTCTGACTTTAATAAACGTATCCTCGGTTTCCGTTGCGGGATTAAAAGATGCTGACTTAATTCTGATACGGTGATAGAGTAGGCAGATAGAGCTCTACACCAGTACCAAACATGAAAGGAAAACTTGAATCAAGGGTCCGATAAAAATTTTTGAATTTTTTTGGATTCAAGTGAATTTCCAAAGCACGTATGTTAAATATAGCTGTCTCCTTAAAAAGAGATTTAACACGGTTTCATATATGGCACAACCTTGAGTGTGGTATCATTGAAAACTAGACAATTAAGCGATTTCAGTTATAGATGTTTGAAACCTGTATCTTGAAAGGATCGAGTTTTATAAGCGACAGAATTTTGTAAACATTGGCAATTCGCAGACTACAGTCAACAAGTAATACATCGCTGACTTGGTTAACGCGTTCTTGATTTTCTTCGCGGGATTAAAATATGACGACTTAATTCTTAGATATTCATAAATTAGACAGATATCAGACATGAAAGGAAAACTTGAACAGACAGTGCGATAAAAATGTATGAACAAGTGGTATCGCATGGAAGTCAATTTGCAAAGCACGCATGTTAAGTATACCTGCATCTTTCAAAATTATTAAACTCGGTTTCGTACATTGGACAGTGTTGAAATTGGTGTCACTGTAAACAACACAGTTAAGCGATTTGAATGATATATCTTTGCATCTTGTATCTTGAAAGTAACGAGTTTTATAGGCGACAGTACACAATGAAATATCGCGGACTACAGTCACCAAGTAACATATTCCTCACTTGGTCAACCCGTTCTCGATTTTCTTAGCGGACTTCGGTTTCCTACACTAGACAATCGTAAAATTGGTATCGGAGTGAATTGTACAGTTAACCAATTTCCATGATATATGATTGCAAACTGTATCTTGACAAGGACGAGTTTTGTAAGCGACAGAATTTTGTAGACGATGAGAAAGTGCGCATTAAAATGGACAAGTAACGCAATGCAACCAAGGTGAACATATCTGCATATCTCAAAATTATTTAACTCGGTTTGATAGATTGGAAATTCTTCAAATTGGTATCACTGCAAACTAGGCAGTTAAGCAATTCCAAGGATGTATGTTTGAAACCTGTATCTTGCAGACAATGAATTTTATCAGGCCATGAAACTCAATTTTGAAAACGGAGAGTGGCATCGTACAGAATTTGTTGCACTTTTCCTCCTCCATGAAACTTCCACGTAACGCGCGCGGTAACATTATCCGCGGGAAAATTGATATCATCTAAAAATAACCTAAGAGGGATTACGATGGTAATAGGGCCAGTATGAGGGATTACTTCTCTTACCTTTATAATCTCTTGTCAGTATAAAATGAAGACTACAGACTGCAGGTTCCAGATTGCAGATTGGGTTTAAAATGCAGACTAGGTACAAAATACAAACTGCTGATTGGGTCCAAAGCTGACTAATGTTTTGACTGCATAGTGCGTTTCTATGCCAGCGATATTCTCTTTTGAGTTAACGGTGCTACCAGGGAAATATCTCAGAAAATTTCAAGGTCAACACGAGTCTCGGTTGCATGTGACAGTGTTTGAGTGGAAATTCGTTCGTGGAGCTTGGCCGGTTAATGGATTAACATCTTGGTTTGAATTCATGTGTTGAAAATATTTTCTAAAGCCTTG
>NC_090884.1:34401825-34409325 GCF_036669925.1 Montipora capricornis
GGTTGTTATTGCTGATCTTTGGTGGTTTTTTTTCCTAGCTTGCCAAAGAAGTCTGCTTTAAGGACGTCACAGTACCACAGACGGGCTGCAAAGAGGGTCAAGAATGAGATGGCAGTTACGGTTGGGTTTTAAGATTATGAAGATCACGCGGTATGGACCTTGAACAACTTGTAATTTGCGAGCCAAAACTCGCACGTTCATTCGTATTCCGGAAAGTGTTTAATTTGTAAAAAAAAAAAAAATAGACAACTAAGCATAAATTTGGAACACTGATGCAGAAAATTGAAAGCTCTGACAAAAAGGTCCCAGAAGATCTCGAAAGCATTGGGGTTTTGTTTTTTCAAAAATAAGCATAAGAGATTGCTTACAGAAAATAACAAAAATAGCAAGCAACTTTATCAAGCATCACAAATTTCGGAGGAATAAAAAAGGCAGAGAGTGACAGAGCTATCATTCGTGGTTTACACACTGATGCACTCTTAAATTAAAGAATCCCACTACACAAAAAAAATCTTTATTGTTTTGAACTTTATTTCTCTATAGGTTTTTAAGTTCTCCCTTAATGCTTTCCGGTCTCGCCATGATGATAGCTCCATCGGTAGAAGAGATTCCTTCTCCCGATAAGATGGGATCATGTTCCAGATCACCGGCTACTTCCCAATCATTCTTTGGATCGTCCAGATACTCATCAGGTTCCTCGATGTTTTTAAGTCGTTTTGTCATGTTCTCACGAAAGTACTTTACATATGATATTTCATTCTTCATCATGCTTTCGCAAATTTTTTTTTTTTCTGAAGGAATGTTTTTCTTGAGTGAGTAGCCCTTCACATAAACACCAGTGTATGCTTCATCAAGGAAGTTTCCTTTTTTCAGACAAGCTCTCGTCAACGCTTTGTTTTTACGTCTAAATATCTTCAGTTCCCTTTTAAAGCTGGGTCCCTGGGCCTTAACCTTCTTCCAGAACGTTCTGTTAAAGTAATGGTAGAGCATAAAGTCTGCCTTGTTCCAACTTTTTATGTCTTCCCTCACCTCATGGTTCATGAACTTTCTTTTCTGTTTATCTTGCCGCTCGTTCAGTTTGAAGTACAGAATGTCTTTCATATCCCAACAAAGAAGACGTCTGAGGAGCACCAAAGATTCATCAAAGTATTCCATAATCATGACTAGGTCAAATTCTTTGTCTAAAAAATTTAGATACCTCTCTACGGCAGTCCGGTTTTGAAAATATCGAAAATCAAGGCCCAGATCAAAGGACATTGGATTTCTAACTAAGTGAAGAGCCAAAGTCTTCTTTAAAAGTGGTTTGATTTCTTGAAAAGCTGGTGGAAACTTTAGGAAAGTTCCCAATGGGTCGTCTTCGTCTTTGAAGCCCAACGGATTGGCGAAATGCATAAAGTTGAATACGGACTCATATTGGGCAGCAGGGTCCCTGAGAATTGTTATATAGCGACTAGTTTCCTTGGGAAATAAGTAGTTCATTGGTCTTTTATTGAACCTAGCGTGATTGCACAAGATATTTGCTCCAAAGTCAAACAAAGGGGCGGTGTAAGAAAGACGAAATCTTGCTGGCCACAGGAACGTGAACAACTGCGCTTGTCGTGGAAGCACGAAAGTCAAGTTCTTGGAATCACCATAACGGTTTAGAATATTAGTAATTGTGCTTCCACCTGTTTTGTGCGTCTTTAGGAAAAGAACCTTTTCCACTGGTTTGCATCTACTCGTTTCAACTCTTTCATCCCTTGACTTTTCGATATTGTCTAAATTTAGGTGTCTCCGTGCGATATTTGCAGGTATTTGAATATTGAGCTCACCTCTTCTTGCTTGTTTGGGAAAACTGTCAACTGCGCGGGTGATCGTGGGTCTCATTGAAGTGGCCCTGGTGAAGATAAAGGTCAACTGATCAACATTTTTTGCTTGAAAACGCTTTCTTTTCTCGTCAAACAGGTTTTGAGGGTTGGCTTTGGGCACAATTCAACTCGAATTTGTTTAAATATGTGGTACAAATTTATCAGTGTTACCAAGTATGGCAATGTAAGGAATATTAACGGTTCTTAGAAAAGAACGAAGAAAATAAGGTACACAAAATATTCTTAATATGCAAACAATCCTTAGCTCTTGGAATATACAGGGGGATATAAATAGACCATTTTACAGTTCTGTGTTCAGTTACCAAGCCTTTGAATAAATGCGAGGGTGGACTTGACCTTGTTTTTTATTCAAACCTCACTGCTTTTCTTATGTAAATAGCAACTCGTTAGTATTACAATAACATGATTTGCATGAGAACAGCAATGAGGTTTGTACATAGAATGGTTTGCATGAAAACAAGTCAACTCCAGCCTCGCTTTTATTAAAAGGCCTGGTAACTGAGCGCAGAGCTGTGAAATGGTCTTTTGGACACAGAAGAGAGTGTTCAAAGTCTAGGTTGCCTAAGGCAAAAATTCAATCGAGTGCCATACTTGAAAGACTGCAGGCACATTAGCAATGTCCTTTGCTTCCACTGATCAGATCTAAATCTACAGCGTCGTCATCCAATTACAAGGGAGCTTAAGATCTACCACTACGACGTCTACGAAAACGACACCTCGAAATAAAACTCGGAGTGAAAATTATTGGACATGTACCCACTAACAAAGTAGCCAATAATAGCTAATTGAATTGCAATTAAATGGAACCCGAGGGGAACCGGAGAGCTCCCGTAGAGAAATTTTACATTGATTCCATGAGTGCGACAGTAGGTTTGAAAGAAACGGTGATAACATTAGTTGAATAATCCTCTGTACTTACGTCTGGTCTCTTTTGAGGCAATTTGTCGTCCAGAAAAGTGTTTCCCTTCCATAGAAAACGGTACAAAAGAGGGAAAGCAAAACAAGACCTCCAAATACCGTCCTCATGTGAAACGCCATGATTGCTGGGCTTATTGGTTTCTCCACATTTCATGTTTTCTTTCATGTGTCCCTAGACGGTCCCTTCGAGAAGGCCAAGTATTGCTGATTTTGCAAAATTCCCCCGCATTTCTGTGGTCTGGCTGAAAAATTAGCACAGGAGCATTTAAGACTGCGATTATCCTTATGAAAACGAGTTGTTGATTCGAGCTTTTAGAAGTCGGTAATTAATAATTTATAAAATAATTAAATATAACTCCACTTGTCTTTTTCACCTGCGGAGAGAAATAATGGAATGAGTTAAAGGACTAAAATCTCTTGTGGCTTTCATTTTCATATCAGTTAAGCTCTTCAGTCCTTTTATCTCGTGGAAAAGTGGAGAAATTATCAAACACCATTTGTCTTTCTCAATGAGAGAAAACGGAAACGAATGTGAAAAATTACAGCAGGTGGAATGGACCCGAGACTACATGTGACCATATAATGGCGTTTGTTCATTAACAAATATGTGGACTCTCAGGGCTCTCAATATCGCCTTCATATTGTACTAATTGAAACTTATTGGAACTTCATAGGGGCATCCTATTAAATTAAGTACGTGTTCTGCCCTTTTTTTTTTTTACTTCTTTACCGGGTTTTTATCTCCCCCGACTGCATTAATTGTGACTTGTCGTACCTGATGATGAGTAACCACAAGGGATTGGATTTCATAAACCGAACAAATTTAATCAAATTGAGTGAGATAACCAATATGTTACTCGTAAAATTTCGCAAATTATCGTAATTTAATCCGGCCACGCTAAGTAGTCGCGAAGGCTCTGAATATATTTTTGTGTGGCGCGCTTTTACAAGGTCTCCCTGTTTCAAGCTGTGACTTCTTCATGACAGCAAAGCTGGTCTTTTGTATATCCAGAAGTTTGAAACCAGAATCCAGGACTGTTGACATACAAATAGTAGGGATAGAAGGGTACCATTCATATAGAGATCTTGAACAATGACAGAAGTGAGGCCATTTCCTCAAGACGCTGCAACGGGTAGCCCCAGCAAGATGTATGTGTATCTGTACTGTACTATATTATGCGAGGGCAGAAATGTAAGGATTTGTATGGCGAAACGGTTTTTCACTACCCGCCTTACCCAAACCGTTTGAAGATTGCTTAGCGACCCGCGATAAGACTCACGATTGGTCACCATTGTGCCCATTGACCAATGGCAGGTCGCTAAGCGATCTTCTAACGGTTTGGATGACGCAGATGGTGAATAAGCCTTATTCGATGGCTCTCAAAGCAAATGTGCAAATATTTGCAGAGTTTGGTGGCCCTTAATTCCTTCTCAGTGTACAAGCGGCTCGAATGAAGAAGATGAATGGGTAGCGAAGGTATCGTCCGAGATCTACGTGGAATTTCGCGGAGGCGATCGAAGCCTTGGGAGCGAATTTATTTTTTTTTTTACTTCGGTGATTCCGTTCGGCGGCTTCGTCTCGGTGCCCAACCTTGGGAAAGAATACATAGAAGGAAAGGAAGAGAAACCAAAGACATGAACCACATAAATCGCTCTTAATGGACCCAGAAACCGTACCAGAGACAAAGACACACGAGACTGAAGCAAGGTTAGCTATTTTTTGTTTTGAATCGTAAATATTTTTCATAATTTTGAAAAAAAAAGCCGTTTTTCCCGTACAAATCCTTACATTTCTACTCTTGCATAATATAATACAGTACAGGCACACCTACCTCGACACTGGGCTCCCTGTGGCGCTAGTAGATTGCATTAAAAAGTTATTCGGTCGGATGAATCTTTTTGAATTCCTGGGTCTTTTGCCACATCCGCTAGAATAGACAGTGGTTTTCATGATAGTGGAAAAGAATGGCAAAAAGTTCATAAAACGCTTGTAAATACGGACTCTGTTGCCTGTTGAAATATGCAGATGAATCCGTCTAACTTTTTTTCCAGTCGTTGTCCTATGTCCATGAACTGAAGGATATAAAAAGAATGAAATTGAGTGCAACATGATCAATAGGAAATTTAGGATGTTAAATGTTTTAAGAGAAGAAATGTGAAAAGTAACTAAGTCCAATTTTTGGAAATGCGTAAAATAAGAAGGTTTACATTTTTCGTAACTCATGCATCAGTGGCAACTCGCCAGACTGAAGCGAGGGGTTTCCAAATACGTAGGCCAGTACTTGATCGAGGTCCTGCTCGTCGGATCTGCGTGCGGTAGCCGTGAATACCGTTGGTCTGAAGGACACACGAGCAGATGGACGACAAGCCGAGGCATAATTGAATAAGTTATCAACCTCTTGACGAGATATATCCAAACTTGAAGCTTACGATCATCGAAGAAAGTTCTCTTAGAGGTACCTGAAGAAATAACCGTTCCATATGTGGACAGATATCTTTTTCATATGCTGCTCCACATTTCAAATATGAAACTCGCTTCCTGAACTAAAAATGCTACTTCTGTCGACTCATTTAAATCTTTACTAAAGACATTCTTGTTTTCTTGATGAATTTCTACATTGCTATTAATTTTACCTATTTTTCCTATTATTTATATTTTAAAAGCTTTTTCCCATGAGGGTCTGCCTTTGATATGGTTATCCGAATTTTTTCGAGCACTCAAATTAATGAAGGCAGTCGCACACGGTCGTATAAATACACATTATAGATAGACTGGACAATTTGTGTAGGTTATTGAACTTGTTGTAAGGAGCATTGAGACATCCGTTTATAATAAGGGAATAACATGAATTTTTGAGGGAATATTGCGCGAGGGCCGCAGATGACACTACAAGGGCGCAAATAAACAATATTCATGAAAAAAGTCATGTCATTATCATTATTATCAATAAACAAGGCCAAATGATATCAAGAATTCGAGTTTTTATAATACAAGCTAAGTGAATAACGAATTCAAAGTCACTTCAAATCATCATGTAAGTGTTGATTGAACAAGTTATTAAAGAATCAACTCAGTCCAGTGAACTTATTTAAAATTACTGAAAAAATGCGTAAAATCGTCTACAAATAATAGGCATATCACAAAGTTGAGGCAAGAACCAATCAACTGTAGGGCTGATATGCATTAGCAGCCCGCTGTCAGTCTTTTGCGGCCCGCTGAGCGTGTGTTTTGAAGAGGCCTATTTTCTATTTGGCCGCGTATATTGATAATAATGCGCTTTTAAGAAGCTTTTACTATTATTATTATTATTATTATTATTATTATTATTATTATTACTATTATTGTTATTATTATTATTATTATTATTATTTTATTATTATTATTATTATTATTACTATTATTATTATTAGCATTATTATTAGTATTATCATTATTATTATTATTATTATTATTATTATTATTATTATTATTATTATTATTGCTTGGACGAGTTATAAGTGATTATTATCAACGTTAATATTAATAGCAGACCCATTAGTTCGCCACTTTTGTTTAAAAAACCCCTTCATTTTTGTCCTAATTATATCCTTTAAACCATCTGGTCCAGCAAAACCACTGATATCATTGAGGAGTACTTATGTAGAGACAAATCCAAGAGGTTATTTAGACATTGGTTCAGCATAATGTTTTGCCATGATCATTGATTACAGTCAGGCGAAATTCGGAACGTCAACGAGGAAACATTAAAATTGACATCCCCGTCATGTTTATTTTGGAATTTAAAGGATAGGTCCACAAAATGCAAATCAGTTGAGTTTTGTTTTATAACCAAAGAGAGGAAATGGTTATAATGTTTTTCCTCTTTGTAGCCGCGAACAGCTGCTAGTCTTGGGACTCCTCCAGTGAGTTCAATCGTTGTCATTACCGGCGTAATTATATTTTTGGGGATATTCATTTTCTGCTTGGTACAAAATCAAGGGAAGCACCGACGGTGTATTTACTTCTTCAAAAAGCGGTTAAATTTACAATGAAAACATGTTTCTTTCTAGAAGGCATATCATGCACTTGATAATGCTGTTGGTAGGTTACTTCGGGATATATTACGGTTCAACGAATGCCGAAGTTAGGGGAACTCCGATAATATCGACTGTGATGGCAAGGTTATTACAATCTACTTCCAGTCAAATTACAAATGCCAGCTACCCCAAGTCAAAAGACGAAGCAAAATTAGATGGAAGTTTCGTCTCGCATGCGACTTCGAAGTCTTCTTCGCTGAATCCAATTTTGCCGACGTGGAGCCTTCGAGTGGAAAGTATTTCTTTAGAAAGCTCAAGTCTGTCAAGGGCAATTATAGCATATCGCACTCCATGCGCTAAACTAGTCCAACCAGTCACTTTGCGCACCAGATCATCCACAACTCGCGCAGCTGTAGCTTTTAATCTAACGGTTTCTCCTCCTCCCTCTAAAGAGCATCTGAATGGCCCAACTGAGCTTGGTCAAACGACTTTAACTTCACAGCATTTTTCAAGCAGTTTGCGACTGAATTCCACAGCCTATGTTCACAAGCATGCAGATGTTGATGTTGATGATAAGGGGTATGGAGCGACAAAGAAGAACAGACATGAATCTAGCGACTCCTATGTTACTCGATGGGTTGATTTCTACCTCAATGTAAGTAATAGGGAAAAAAGGTATATGTATTATAATGACAGT
>NC_090884.1:34419325-34459325 GCF_036669925.1 Montipora capricornis
AGATAAGAACCTCCCCCACCCTCCCCCCCAAAAAAAACCCGTGCCTCTTTTTTTCAACTACACCCCCTAAAGAAATCCCTTTCCAAACAGTCGATAAATAACCTAGGTTAATTAAATTCACCTAGATTGATTAAAATTTATCTAGTTTGATTTATGTCCACCCAGTTTGATTTAAATGGACCTGAATTTAATTTCAACCTGTAACATTTACATAGACATACATAAATAGATAACTTCATTTAAAAAAAACACTGAGAGATTCCTTACTTTGTTCCCTACCAAGACCAAGGGAATTTCAGGAACAATCTTGTCTTTTTGTCCCTTGACACTAAGGATTTGTTCTTGGATATTTGTGAGTGAAGTGATGCTGCAAGGATCAATAACTGAATAAACCAGCAAGAAGCCGTCACCAGTTTCTATATATTGCTCCCGCATCCGACGGAACACATCCTATAACAAAACTCAGTGAGACTACGTATCACATGGGCTAGTAGTGGAAGGAGGGAGAAAAAGCAGTTTCTTGAATTATGGCATGGTGGAGTGGTTAGGAATCCAAAACAGAAAATGAAGCGACTAATTTTCAGTCAAATAAACAGCTGAAACAACTCGAAAAGACAGTCAACTGAAACACTGCATCAAATGCGGGTGGGAACCAATTCAGAGCTCTGATAAGAGCAGTCGTACCTTAAGCAAAAATACTTGTTTTTAAATATCGGCAGCTAAAATAGGGAAGTCACACGATTCTTTTCCTGTTCTCCACCAACTCAACCATGTACAAAAAGTCTTTGAAGAGCGCTTTTCGTCGCTGTCGTAGATCTTAAGGTTACTTACATTCCCAGCCGTATCTATAACTTCAACTTTCACGGGACTGCCGTCTACTTCAATAGAGGTGTGGTAGTTCTCCTCTGTAAAAGTTTACAAATATGATATCAGAGAGATTCGAAATAATAATAACATCGACTAAAATGAACCGTACGAGACGAAGATCATTACAACAGGGACTTAACCCCTGCAAGAGGATGACGTTTGGTTACTAAGAAGGAAATAAACCGTTGAATAGATCGTTCTCCGACGGAAAATCACTTTTTTGCCGAACGAAATGTCGTGTCTTCTCACGAGCCCAGCTGATTCTCCTGTGAACGCTTGCCGTTCATGCGCTGGGTCATTTCCTAACAATGGCAGGACCAACTAAATCAACTGGAAAAGCATGCCTGGGTGTACAACAACAAAATAGGCGACTCTTTGATCCAAAATTGAACACAAAGACCTTGCTAAAGAAAAACAATCCCCAAAAAACATCATTTCATTTTATTTGCTCGAATGTAGGGGAAAACAATTTCTCTCTCGCTTTTAGATAACTTTTCATAAAATTTGATATGTTTGGTTTGATAGTTCATTAAAGTGCAATACAAATAAAAGTATTCATTACTCCTCAGCAGATAAAAAACAGACGTAAAGATAACCAGCCCCCAACGTTGATAACACGCACAAGACTTTGACGCCGCTTGTAACACAATACACGCAGCAAGATCAAAGGGAAACCTTTAAAATTGCTAAAATGGCTTATTAAAATTGTTTAGAACTTAAGCTTACTAAGAAATGGGAAACAAACTTCAATTCAAACCCGCTATGTAACTTACCTATCGTGGGGTCGTAGGCCTTCGAGAACTCTTGGAAGACGTATCGAATGGTCAGTGCTTTGAAGGGAATGAAGGAAGATAAATAAATATAAGCATTAAAATTGATTTACACATTTTATTTCAAACACATTTGATTCCTGAGGTTGCGACGTTTCAAAGAGTATCAGAAGGACACGTTTATGCACGGCTCTGAAGGACGGAGGGACGGAAGCGGAGGTTCTCGACTGAGGAACACCTTGGACCAATAGGTCATTAACTTTTAATTGAAGTGCTTCGCGTTCTCTTAGATAAGATCAAAAGGTGAAATGTTTTCCACTCTGTCCCACATTTTCACTCCAAGTAGCAAATAACAACAAAATTCCTGAAACAACCAAATGGGAACCTTATACCGAGAATAAAGTATGCTACTGAGGCACTCCAGTGCTTACTTTAGGAAACAGGTTTAATGCATTGCATTGGCCATTATACCACGATATATTTTAAAAGTGTTAAAGGGCGTTCAGATCATATGGACCTGAAACTTCACCGATACCGTGGCTGAACAATGTCATAATTTTTCCCGAAATAACTGGTAAAATAAAGCTGGCTTAGACTTTTTAAGTACAAAAAGGAAGTAAACTTTTAACTCTTAATAAAGTCAAGCAATTGGCACTCTTTGGAAGCGGAAAAATTGCACAGTCAGACAGTATGTCATTACACGTCTTAAACATTTATAAACAAAGGTGATAAAGCAGATTAGACGTCTTTATTTTAATCTTATCTCAACAGTTAATTATGCTCTATAGTCTCTCTTCGTTGATGAAAACCTCAAACATTTGAACTGAATCAAGTAACGCATCCTTATCGAAGATGTAGTCCTACTTTACGTTCCACGAGGAACTCACAGCTAATTTGACTTGGTAGGATTAAGGATTTGAGAAGGACTCCACAATCCCTGAAACCTGCTATTGGCAACTGAGGTATATTTGTAAGCATACACTCTTTAACAACCAACAACAAGTTGTCAAAGCTATACACATTCGGCCCTTATGTTACATTAATGATCAATGATCAGTTCTTTGTTCCAACGTTTGACCAATTTTTATTCCAATGTGTGGTATACATAGGTACTGATAGACAATAATATTCCATGTTAAGCTGCCCACCAGAACACCCTACGTTAGACGTTCGGTCCTTTGATGTTTGCGGACACCTATTGCTTCTAGTCGTCAAAAGAGACGTTCCACCTTTTCCTATTCTTTTCGGGAGTCTTAATATGGCATTGAGATTTGTTTGGATCAGATAAACAGGCTACAGTATCTTCAAAATGTTTCTTCTTTCGACACATTCTCTGTGTTTATGTTGCTGGTAAAAACCGGTATCAGTTTGAATCCGTTTTTGCCTACAGTATTGTAGGTTAAATTTGGTAATCCTCATTTTACCCAGGTTGAATACGCACTTAGATGAACTGAAAAACCTCTTTTGGAGCCTAAATTAAGCCTAGAGAAAAATTATAGTCGGGTTAGGATTAGGTTTATACATGGATATCAATTGACTTATTATACGAGAGTAAATAATGAAAAAGCACTGAGTTAGAACGAGCATGTTCGTCGTTGTAGAGCAGTTGTGAAGACACCGGACTATGGATCTGCAGGGGCCCGTTTCTCGAAAGTCCCGAAACCTTACGGGCCATTTTCGGGTGTCACAATTCTCTTTGTATCTCAAAAACGGAGAGGATTTAAGTTGTCAAACTTTACGGACATGTTTCTTTTAGTTAGCTTGAAAACATGTTAAAAGATCGGCCCTCCAAAATAAGCGGTTGGCAGTTTCACAAGTGGCTTTTCGGACCCGAAAAGTTTTCGGGACTTTCGAGAAACGGGGCCCTGGAAGGTCCGAGTTCGAGTACCGGCAAGTGTATGGTACAGTTCTTTGTTCCTTTACTATGTTGCAATGTTAAGACTAAATCGGGATGAATGTATGAATACAGCAACCGATGAGATGATATGAAACATTAAGAAGATGTGTAAGATAATGTCTAAAGGCGTGTTTTTTTCAGTCCTTTTTGTGGGGTTGATAGCTGCTTTAAATAAGGTAGCAAAAGTGCATAATCAACCTACAAAACTCGTCACATTTGTTGGAACACCCATCCCTGTTTCCCTCTCCTCCAATGTTGATTTTCACAACTACTAGCAGTTGCCCGGAAAATCCTGGCTCAACATTGAATTGGGGGGAGGGGGATGCGGTATAATCTTCGATCTTGTAACACGATGATTCTAGACCATTCACCAGGTAAAATTTGACCTACAGTAGGTCAAAAAGTGTTCAACTTGACACCCGCTTTGACCGACAACGTTTACACCTACAACTTAATACGTCAATTTATTTTAAATTTAATTAGATTAATAAGTTATTAGTCCCTGTGAAAACATACCCCGCTTGAACGTAAGTTCCCAGTACATCCGTAAATAATAAAGATTTTTTTAAAGTTCTTTTTCTTCCTTTCAAGGCCAATTTAGTTTATTCCCTGTCTCAGTTCAATTTCCTGTACTCAGTATTTTTACGTCGTAGTAAGTAGTGAACCTAGTTTTTTTTTAAATTCTTATACCTGACGTTGCACAATCCCGCAACCATTTTACTTTAGGATATGCTAATGTCATGATGATGATGTTGATTGCCATGGTCAAGAGTTAAGCGAACGATTATGTATAAACCAAATTAATAATTTTAGATTACTCAGAGAACCAGGCGTGGTGACCTGGGTCAGTATGTTCTGGTCGAACAAGGCTTCTCGTGGTGATGTTGAGGAGCTATATAACAGGAAATCCTGTACACCAAAAAATTCGATGCAAAAATTCTGCTGCCAAAATATCCGCTGGAAAACTCCAAAAACTCCCTAATGCAACCTTTTCTGTAAAGGTATGTTTCTTGATATTTTATGAAATGGTATGTGACACATTTTTGAATATGAGAAAAGTTATTCTTGGCACATTGCATATTAAGCGGATTTGCGGATTCTTTAATTTAGGAAACAAAAAGACAGGCGACGTATATGCGGAAATTGTAGTGCCTTGACACACCGGGTACCCTCAGGGGTTCAAATGTGTTTAATCTATTTTCCTTTACATGTTTCCGGGGGAAAATAGCAGCAAAAGAAACTATTACATTTGTCCATCATTTCAGTTCGAAATTTGAATGGTCATGTAGCAAAATTAAAACAATCAAACCGCGTAATTATTTTAAAAAATCAGCAAATCAACTTGCTTCTAATAAACAACAACGATGCTTGATCGAGTGACATGTAATCCAGCTAAACTGATGCTTGCTGTTTAATTCGTTCTCTGGCTCAGCCGCGGTTAACCAAGCAATTCGATCTCAGAACGCGTGATAACCGCCCCGCTGATTGAAAAAGTCATACCGCAAGATACCAAGGTTTTTTAATTTAAGCATTGCTTTGAATGGCACGTACGCGAGTTTTAGGAAGTTGATTGGAGAGA
The DNA here is from genome assembly GCF_036669925.1 of Montipora capricornis. Classification (NCBI taxonomy): domain Eukaryota; kingdom Metazoa; phylum Cnidaria; class Anthozoa; order Scleractinia; family Acroporidae; genus Montipora; species Montipora capricornis. The sequence continues at coordinate 34,424,439 of NC_090884.1, forward strand.
TAGCAAGAATTGTGAAGTGCAGATGAGCGGAAAATCAACAGGTAAAGCGCTCTAATCTTAAAAACCTGCCTTTTTGGGGTCTATGCAAATTTACAGCTTTGGGAAGATTGCTTCAGTCAGCTATTTTCTTAGTAAATCACTTTTCGACGCCGTCAGTATCGACTAAATCTTGAGATGCCACACTTATCACAAGGGTATTTAAGTAAAATTCAAAGGCCTTTTGTTCAAGCAGTATTTGAACTGCCTATCGTGAATAATTTGTTACGGTTATTTTTGGCAGCATTTGTTACAATCGCCAAGCAATCAGCAGCCAAAGCTGATTAACACCGTCAACTAAACCAAAATTCGGTCCAACCCCAGCAACTCTACATCGTGATGAGAACTCAAAACATTTACATTGTGATGGAACGTCAAGCCAAACCCATTGGTGAGTTTCTAACGTTCTCCGGGTTTTTAACTTGCACATTACTGTTAAAAACAACATTTATTCAGACTACGACACAACCTTGGCATAAACGGTAGGCACAGTACTTAAATTGACGTGAAAAAATAAGTAATTGTAGGAAAGGTTTGATATTTTCGCTATTCGCGCTTCCAAGAAACAGTTTACCCGAGGCCGTTAATTAACTGAGGACATTAAATGTCATGGACTCGGGTCATTACATATAAGCCTATATTTCTCATCCCACAGCATTTCAAGTCACAAGTATCCTTCTTCGAATTGAGAGACATCAATTTATTTGTATGTCTGCCGGCAAAAATAAATTGGATTTAAGGGAACTGGCCATTTGATGAAGGTCCTTAAAATTTCTCCAAAGTAAAAGATCAATTCACTTTATTCTTTCTGCACCGAATTTTTCAAATGAAAACGACTTCCAAACTGCCGATTTACAACATTCATAGTTCTCATTGGTACAGGACGAACATGAGTTGAGAATTTTGCAAACCGTTTCATTGAAAGAAATACAAAGTTTGGAAAGAAAAGAGAAAAGTATTTCGCGTGCTTCTTAAAACAAACCCTAAGGGCACCCGAGCACCCGAAGTGAAGGGAGATGCTCCTCTTTTTCTTTGATGCGGGAAATTATGTAGAAAATTTATGCTATTTAAAAACTGATTTGTTTTAAATTTTAGTTTCAATGGTACAGTTAAATTATCTTCTATGCGAATTTTCTTTTTTTGGCAATTAACTACTTTTACCTTCTTTAGCAAAGTGGCTAAGCACAACGATAGAGCTTCTTTGAAAAGTTTAAGTATGCTCGAAAGTGCTTGTCAATACGTTGCAGCTCAGGGGGCGTTGCAGCTAAAGGGCGTTAGAAATTAGATGCCATATGTTCTAGAGGTTACCACGTCTAGCACAGCACGGAGCAATCCACATGATATAATGTTTAAACACGCGAGTTTGATTCCTCTGTGTTCCTTGAGAAAGACGAAAAGGAGATCACACTGTATTTTTTATCATAATGCGAGATTACCAGCATGCCTCAGCTACGTGGCCATTTGAGATAAAAATGTGATAAATATGTATCGTGACTGTTGTTACCTGTCAATCAGATGGTGACAGGGAAGGCTTTTTGTCACTCTGGGATTCCCTAGGGCGCGCAATATACACATAGGATGTCTGCCTGAACAAGTTTGTTGAAGGTTGTTTTAAAAAATCAAATTTACGCTTTTTTTTACCATTAAGCGTTATTTCACAATATTACAAAATGCACCTCTTTCACAAAAAAGGCTTTATTTCCTGCTTTGATCAATTGTCTTTCTAGTTTATCGAAAATAGCCGAGTAACCGTCATGGCCGGAAATGTACTCAGTCTAAAGAGCAGTTCGAAAATCCACATTCTGTTTCCTCTTTTGTAGAGACAAAAATACTATCTGCACATAAAAAATACGCGGAGAAGCATGTTCATTATCGGGATAATATTGCTCTGTGTGATACTGATATCATTTTCTTTCTTGTTTTTGTGACTTGCCTCCCCTTTGAGAAATAACAAATAATTATCACATTCCCTACAGTCATACTCCGGTGTGGGTAGGGGTGTTATGGTATACACCACCAACATTCATTTTAAATAACACTTTAACAGAAATCGACATTAAACAATAGCCGCAAACAGTATTCAGCCCGCATATTTATTTCCTCGACTCACCAGATTTTCCAACTCCAGCTCCGCCAAAAACGACAATTTTAAACGGTTTCTTATGAGAGTCCTTCATTTGCCAAAGTCCACACTGAAGGTTTGACCTACATCGCTTGGCCATGTTTGCCGATTCCGTCAGTCAAGAGATGCAGCAAAATTCTGTTCTTCGAAAATGAACTTCGCCTACGTTAGTGATGAAACGTCTGATAGTTTGAGGTTTTTTTTTTACCTGTAGAGAAAGTCGGAATTATGCACACTGGAAAGCAGAAACTGACAAAGATGCGCACAGGTTGGGAACAATTGTCGCGTGACAGCGATTGTCAAGAGTGAACACACGAGACATCTGGCGTAACATTATGTAAACTTACATTTAACGTTCCTTCAACACAGCGAGGAAATTGAATAAGAAAATTGCTTAGAGATGCATAATCGCAGTCCCTTTACAACAGGTGACAGTCATAAGTTTCAGTTTTAGTTTTAATTTTTTATTATGCATTTTGCCCCAAGGTGGATCGATGCACGACTGTTTTGTTTAAGCCTAGTTTTCATATGTCGGGAAAATCCCAGACGATCGGGGATTTCGCAGTTTCCCGACCGTCCCAGATTTTGCCGACACATCTGAAAATCGCCAGACTCTTGTCTCAGATAAATGGAAAGTACGCCAAACCTTGCAATTTGCAATCTAGAGGATTGGTAACGAGCTAAAACCATCGCCGACGTCTCCCACAGTACAAATTTGAGTTTTCATATGTCGGGAATCATCGCCGACGATCGCAAAAATCTGGGACGCGTCGGGAAATAGAAACGCTTTCTATTTTCCCGATTCGTCCCCGACCATCCCAGATTAATGTCTACGGTTGAAGGTTTTCATTAGTCGGCAAAATCTGGGACGGTCGGGAAAATGCGAAATTCCCGATCGTCTGGGATTTTCCCGACATATGAAAACTAGGCTTAATTTAGAATTCAAAGTACAATGATGGTAAGAAGATTTAAAGGCACGTGATGTAGTCATTCACGTTGTTGCGTTTTTATGACTTCAAAATTTTCTGCTCGATGCAGCATACCAAACTCACAAACCGGTTTGTGGTTGGCGAATGAGCAAAAACAAGATTCCAGCTTAATTGTTTAACTATCAATCAATTTTTCGTAATCACAGTAGTCATCGATTCTTGAAGAAACAAGACATTATTTCGTTTTCATTGTGTTCATTGGTCCGAAAGACCAAATTTTTACGCTACTGCGGGTAACACAAAGTTTCTTTTAACTTAAAGTAGTAGCACGACTAAATGATAAAAATGAATGCGGCGTATTACCTTCTTAAGCTCAACGGGCTTCTGTGATTGCCACCAATTTTGGCTACTTGTTGTGTACTCCAACCTTTTATCTGGCAAATTACCTAACAGTTTATATATCAGTCGGCCTTCCACGTGATTAATGCGAATCTTGTTGTGATGACATCATTTCTTTTTTCATTATGTCCGAGCCGTTGATGCACTTGGACCGTGAAAACCATCTTATACGTGGTTCAGGATGATAAAGCGAGAACTGAAAATAGAGATTACATCAAAATTAAACCATTAAAATTGTCAATGGGATGTAGTTAACGTAGAAAAATTGCAGCTATTACCAACAAGAAAAGACACTGACGACTTTAATAGTAATTTTACTTTAATAGTATTATTGGTTTGTGACGGAAGTTAAACTAAATTGAAAAGTAAGAGGGAGGTGACGAATCGTGCAAAGTCAATAATATTCAATATATGGCTAACCGCAGTCACTGCATTTCGCATAGCGTTGTTGGTCATAGTGATTTCACTCGTTTGAAAGCCTGCATTACTTCTATACCTCGTATGTCACAGGTTTGTAGAGGTATATCACTCATTTTTAAAATGTCATACGAAAGAACTGAAAAATTAATATTCATATCAACGCTCAAATGTTTTTGTTATATTTCTTTTGTTATATTGCTTTAGTGTTCAGTTCATTCTCGTTTGGGAATGATCATTCAAATATCTCAACTTTGAGCCATCAAGTGAACAATCTACGTTTCCGGTTCATTTTCTGAAAGACTGAAAGTTCAGGAAACATGAATAGTCGCAGACAGTGACCATCAGTCAAGTCAGAAATAGTTACTGCGAGACATTTCAGAATAATTCCGTTACCATAGCAACATTAAAACATTTTCGACACTTTTTTCATCCCAAAAGTCTGACTTTCCACCCACAACGTTTTTGGTCAATCTTAAGTACTATGTATCCAATGGAAGTAAAATTTTCAGCGCTTGCTGCAGTCTTCATTTAGAATTTCGAGAATTCCGCTTTTAATTTTGTCGGCAATGCTGACTATCAATCAAGTCAAGATCAGGATCGTTAATGTTCCTTTTTAGTCTGTAGGAAACAACCTATTTAATTTAGGAAGTTTACAAAAACAACTCGGTAAATCTTGAGTGAAGAGCAAAACAAGCAGACAAGCACCTATTTCTATTCTTGATGTTCATATTGTTGACAGCCGGAAAATGTTCAACGCCGAGAACGGAACATGTGACCATCTTTAACACCTTCACCCAGTTTTAACGCAAGAAATAGGTCACAGGCGACTACACGGGGGTGAAAGCGGTTCCTTTCTTAAGAAACCACAAACATCAAGTCACAGATGATAGTGTCAGACAAACAAGTTCCGAACAATGAAACACTTGATGCAGAAGCGCTTGCTATTAAAATCTGAGATAAATTCAACACATGGCTCACACAGGTCGAGCAACCTACTACAGAAGTGGAAATGTCATGTTCTGCATGTTATCATTGTTAACATGGCTCGAAGTCGTATAACTACTGCTGCCTGATTATAGAACTTTCATAACCAAAAAAGGATTTATGCAAATGGTGCACGGCTCAAAAGTGTAGGGTGAGTACTACAGCAGGTTTTGAAAACTGTAGCTACGGGAAAAAAGGTAAAATGAGATAAATCCACGTAATAAATTAAAATCGTGTTTAGTAAATTTAGTGAACACGTGAGTGTTAAACAAAATCGATCACCGGTCGAAAAATGGAACATTTCAAGCATTGTCGGGAGCATCTCAACAAAATTGTGATCATAAATTTGGTTCATCGAGATGCCGGCACTATAACAGTCCTCAAAGTGGTCTTAGTAGTTCTCGACTGTTGCTATGAAGGAAGCAGCCAAATGTTATAGTTGCTGTTGTTTTCTTTCTTGAATCGAAAAAGTAGCAAGGAAGTGCTGTTCGTTTAACCAATCTTACCTTTGGTAGGGGTGGGGGGAAGGGGGGGGGGGGGTGAGTGTCCTACTGTTGCTCATTTTAAGCTCCAGTCTTATCGTTCGGGGAGACGCCAAGGTTAGAAACAATCTGTGACGAAGGTTCGTTAAATTCACAAAGCTTCAGTACAGCCAAGAATTAATCTAGTGAACCACTGTACTTTACATGGCTCTGTTAGAGGGGTTGGTCTATGGTTTTTCTTTTTCTATGGAATAATTTGTAGTTGTGCTGGTTGAACCAGAAATTATTGTAAAAATATTCTCATTAAATGGTGTTTGGAAGTAATCTAAATATTTGTTTTAGTGTGATTTGTCTCCTCTGATAACCAGCGAACAGGCAAATCGTATAAGCGACCTTTATCTTTCGTATATTTTTGGCTTGTAACAAATGGTAAACAACTGTTTTGTCCTCTCGTATTATTTCAAGTACCATTCATTGACTAATGTTTTTTCAATCCGGGCGAGTGAAATTACTGTTGACGAGTTGAACATGACCGCTACTTAGAACTAGAAAACAAACAGTCAAAACTTTCACGTAACTTAGAATTATAAATCAATGGTTGGAAAATGGAAGATCTTTCTTATACTGGGAAGTAACCAGATAAACAGAAGCCATCATCCTTTCATGAAACAAACTGCATAAACGTAGGCCTGTTTGTTATCACGATATCCGTTCACAAGAGGATCACGAGTGTTGACACTTGAATAATCGAAATCAACTTTGTACGATACGAAAAAAAAATGTCCTCACGTACGATTTTTACTCCAAGCGTACACCTGTGTCTCATTAGGCATAAATCGTGTTTTGGCATAACGGCTTAAACTAGTGTTGCCCAGAAAAATAGGAAATTCACATGACATTTAACACATGTGGTCGATGTTTATCATGTCGCTTTCGCTCTAGGATGTTTTGGCTCCTCGTTCCGGTTCGCTTATTGGTACAACTGAAGAAATTCTGTCCATTCAAAACTAAGGTAACATCGACACTTGTATCGAACTGTTCTTAGGGGTTAAATCGTTTAAAAACGCATGAGATTTTTGTCCATCATAAGAAGAACAATCTGATGCAGTGCATATGGACGCCTTGGTAACGATAATAATTGTCTATATTTTCTCCTATTGATACAATATTTAACTGACGCAATCAACGACAATTTCTAAGAGGGGTCTCGCGAGACTGCTCGTAAGAGCAGTCGGCAAGCAGTTTTTCTAATTATTCTGAATATCCACAAGGATTAACAGGTATCCTTTAAAGAGCAATTGACAGGCCGACAGAACGGCTAATTTTTTTTCTTCTCTTTTTGAACAGTTCGAGGCCGGAGTTCTTTTACATCCCACATAATTTCGGTGTTAGGGGGCCTTTGGCTCATCCCGAGAAGACCAGACTAGAAAGTCTGACCAGGTGCAGACATTATTTCAAAAGCATCACCTATCTTCTCTGTTAGTCCTTCGGGATCGGCTTCTGCGCTGTACGCTGGCGCCTTTACATCCCTTGAGTAGGTGCTAACCGGGCGGCGGTCGACATCACTTGTAAGTCAATGACCTGTAATGGCCGTGTTCATTTCGTGTTCAGACCACCACGATGATTAAGGTGTGCGCTGACGATTATAATACTGACTTTCACTTGCATTTCATTACGAGTAGAAGTGTCTATTCAATTCAAATTACACAAAACGCCTTCTCTTCGATTCGTACTTACCAGAGAAAAGCTTAACTAACACGAAATTGGGGCAAAAAGTAGCGAGTTGAAAATTCGTACACATATTTTTCACTGGTTCCGGTGTAGTTCAGTTTCATCGTTCGTTAATCTCTTAAGCTTATGTCACACGATTCACATCGTGCAACAATGGTCGATAAACAAATGCTTCTTGTGAAAGAAAAAGGTTTGATTAACGCTGTCCAAGTGTTGACGACTTAATGAACGGAATAGAACCTGTCTCTATTTTCGTACAACTTCATTTGTTGAACAAGATATGCAACAATTTTTTTATCAACAAAACGGTTTAACTGTGTGTCGTCTGGCTTGTGTAGCAATAGATCAAGTGTAACATGCGAGAAATACACATGTTAATTCTGTATACGTTTCTTGTTGGGTTTACGTTCCTAAACCTCTGCACCCTATTTAGAGGTAAACGTGTCAACAAAAAGCTGACCGTACTGGTACTACTAAAGTAAACTGTAAACAGAAGTCGATCAACTTATAAACGTCATTCTATTAATTTTCCAGTGTCATTCATACTCTTGTCAGTTTGTTTTCCGCAATAAAACTTATGCTTGCCATCATTGTCACTCAAACTGACTCGCTAAGGAATAATCTCAATCAATCAAGTATTACCCTTCAATCAAATAAAACGTTTTTTTAAGATTTTGTTGTGACATCTAATACATTTTGTATTCTACGAACTGTGATTGTCTAAGAATCTAAATTGAAAATGGTTTGTTTTCTGTTTAGCTCTGCGTATAGTACAAGTTCTCATGTTCTCAGTATACAGTAATTAGGAGAAAACATTATAAAACAAGACTCTTACAAGCCATGTTCCTGGGCTTTAAGACATATTTTGCAGAAGGTAACCTTTACCGCGTATGAACTGCCTATTCGAACGCAAAAAAATCGACAGCTTTGTTCAAGCGCAAAGCCATATTGATGAGCAACTACGTACGCACAAAACGTAAACGCAACAGGTTAGTTAAGACTGTAAAACTGAGTGCAAGGATCGCGAATAGTACTGTGTTCTTTTTTTTCTCTTCGCTTAAAAAATTGTGAGCCAACGTCACTCAGTGAGAAACAATAGGATCTTTGTTTAAGATTCTGCTTACAAGTGCTTTATGCTAAGTTAATGCATTTTTCCGACGTAGAACTCATGTTGAAAGTGCATGCTACAATTAGCTTATACCTCTAGCTTTCAGTCACTTCCACAGACTGGACATTTTGCCTCACTGTAGAAATACATTCATTACCTATTCCGAAACATATCCATTCGACTTCTGGCTGTATGCAGTTGAAACATCGCGGTCTTCATCACAAGTGAACACATTGTGGGTCAAAGGAAATGGATATGGATTTATTGGCCTGGGAAAGGCATGACTAGCCTTTTTCAAAGATTTTAACTGTATCGAAGCCAGAGCTCAGTGAATGTTCCTCGTGCATTTATTTTGGGCAACAACTTTTGACCACACGGTGACCATACTGGTGAGCAGGATGTTTATATGACATATTTTCATCCATAGAAAAATGAATGGTTGCTTTTGCATGAAGCACGACATTTAACAGATTAAAATTCCGTATGTTATTTGGGTGTTATATACAATTAAATGAAGGCATTTTAAATTAATGAAAAGGTAAATGTAGGATCATTTACCTCCTGCAAAAGTCAGAATTAATTAGCGGAGAATGATTGAGGTCGGTACCGCAAACTTTTGTGTGGTTAACTACCTTGATAAATAAATCTGCAAAGTAAGACAAGGCATTCTGAATGCCATAAATGATGCACGATGACGTTGGCTAATTTCGTGACAGCAATCTGAATATTATAGTTGACACTTACAACAGCTATGACGGTGATATATGAATATCATATATTTCGCTTCCAGATTGATGGGCAAATGTAGTGCAGTGTTCAGCGAAAACGCACGAGAAATCGTCTTTCCGTTAGAAAATTGCTGATATTATAACTGCGTATAAGTACTCAAATATTTTGTAAAGAAAATATCAGAAAAAGATCTCTTCATGGCAACTTTAGCATCAACAAGCGACGGATTCCTGGCCCGCTTTTTTCCCTATCCCTTCCAGCAGCACAATAAATGTTGCATTTCTTTTAACAGACTTTCGCAACTGTCTCGTGCGGACGGGCGAGGAGTTTTGATCATGTCCACTTTGTATCTCCGGAAGCATTACCAAGTCTTTGTTATGACTTAAATGAAAATAAATTTTGAGAAAGTGGGGTCCGTGAGTTAATCGATATGCCCAAAAGTACATCAAAAACCATGATCCCTTGGTAGGAAAATGTGCGTTGCGTTGGTGCTGAGAAAACTACATAATGTAAGTTTGCAATACGTGAACAGAATTTCATTTAAAACGGAGAAAATCCGCTAGCTAAGCTAACTTGGAACTTACTGAAGTTATGACAAACCATTACACAAATGAACGATACGATAATTGTGAAGCCAGGTTAGTATAGCTGTTGCAATAGTAAAATGACAGTGTTTCATTTCTTTGCTTATTTTTTATAACTGAGGTATTGGTTTAAAACTAGGAATGGAATCTAACTGAAATTGGCAATGACATATTTCTTGAATTCAGAACTACAGAAAAAAAAGGAAAATTGAAGCAAGTTATTTCCGCTGATAAACAAAGTCTAATTCATATGTACTAATCGGCAGTTTGCATTTTACCAAAATTGATAAACTAAACGTCTGCTAAAAGTTGTCATTTTTTTTATCATGACATTCGAGTCATTCTGTGATTCTTAGTAACTGAAGTCAAAAGACTTTGATTGAAAACTGCTAAGCTGTCGGCAGAAACACGCGACCGAGTTAGTGGGAAGTATTTGCAGTAACAAGAGGTTTGAGAATGTTAACTGCAGTAGCAGGATAAATTATAACAACGCATAAGTAATGATTTTCACTAGATTTCCCTTTTCACATTTCATCCGTGACCTCTGAGAATGAAAATGATTCATTCATATAAGCGGCATCCATTGAAGCATGTCATCGAATTAGCTCTTAGATTTACTGTGTGACTCTCTCTCCATACTATCCAAGACAGGTGCATGTTATCAGATTATAAACATGTAACATCTTCTGAACTCAAGCTAAATTCTGACATTTATGTATATTAGGAGTACTTAATGTTAAGCTCTAAGGAGAAAACTGCGTTTGATGTTTTAATATTGATGCCGATCTTTGACAAAATTCCAGTGCTTATATTTCACGTCTTAAAATTGTTTATTTTCGGTCGAGCGCTGTTGTTGTCAATTAAGTTAAAAATCTTCCCAGGAGTATAGGAAAAAAATAAATTTGCAAATTTGAGTGCGTCCTAAATAACTGAGCCGTGGAGGAAAATTGAACGGACCTCGGGACACCACTCACCGTCCTCGTCGCTTTTCTCATCTCACCTGCTCTGGCTATTACGAACATTTTAAAGGTACGAATTCATATTTCCGATTAAAAGTTGTGACTTTATCATTGTTGCTTGATTTGAAATTCCACCTAATTTAAACCGTACAAATATGAACTCAAAATGAATAGTTGAGCTAGTAAGAACCGTTTCACAGACTTCCCTTCACAAGAATAACCTAGTAGAGGTGGATTTTTATCTACTTCATGTGCATGCTGAAAAGTAAAAGTGGAGATTTTCTTTTCATTCTAATTTTGCAAGATTTGGTAGAAAATCTGACTGAAGTTATATACGTTGCTTCGGTTCACTCAGTCATTAATTGTGAGAATCAGGAGCCCGTGTGAGCTCGATCGAACTCATTCCCTTTCTAGTTAGAATGGCATGATCACCATCACCAACGATGCAGTTTTAACGGACTGACTGAAACAAATGACGTTCAGGTACTGAATTACGTGCGATTTTTTGACTCAGTTTTTTTTTTTAGTCTTGAACATTTTAAGCAGTGGGTGACTTTTTCTTGTTATGCCATTAGTTTCTACGAATCCGTGAAACCATGCATAGGCACTCCACTCAACTTCATTCAAAATCTTTGACTTGCTTTTCATTATTATTTTTTTCTGAATTGCGTTAAATAATCAAAGTTGCAATACTCTGGCGAACATTTATAGTATTGATACAACGGTCACGCTTGCAGACAGTCGTGTTTGAGTTTTATAATCTACATGAAAAATTTCCCCATTCTGGTTGGCGTCGAGTAGTGTTTTCAGGTGATACAATTTAGTAAACAGGTAACTCAGGGCAAAAAGAAGGACCAAACCAAACATTCTAATTGGTTAATTATCATCGAACAACATTGGAAACAGTCGTGGCTCAGTTGGCTAGTGCGCGGCTTTCGGAGCGAGAAATCCCTAGTTCGATTCTCGATGACTATAATGTAATGGTAGTGAATTTATATAGGGCATTTCTATTAATATATTCAAATGCGCTTTACAAGCAAGGGATCTATGGGTGAGATCGGACATCAGCATATATAGGCGCCGCTGGCAGCCGCTATCAGTCCATTAGCGATCTCACCCAGCACCTGAATGAATGAAATGAGGCCTGACCACAACACCGGGAGCTCCATGCCCTACTCTTTACGAATAGTGTGTGGGTTCTTTTACGTCCCACTGGGTTGTGAGCATTGAAAGGTTGTGAGACGGGGCCTACGGTTTATAGTCCTTATCCGAGAAGACTTGAAAGTCTTAATCATTTGCGGATGTAATTACAAAGGCAGCACTTTCTCCTCAGTTATTTTAAGACCCTGAGTGTTGGTCCGGCCGGAGTCGAACTCACGACCTCCCGCATGACAGCCCGATGCTCGACCAACTGAGCCACCGGTGCGCGGCGAATACAACGTCTGTTTCGACTTTCCTCTGGTCCGTGTAGCTATAGCTTTAATATCCGTAAAACGGAGCACTGACAGGGGTTAGGAGTGCACCGTCAGCTTCCATTGATACCAGTTTTGTAACTGAAGGAACTACCAACGTTAAATAAAGCGACTTTTCTTTACCTTTACCATATAGCCAATCAATGCGAGCCTTGGATGGCGCAAACATTTGCATACACGCGTGATTCGTGATACGTCATACGCGCGCTCAACATTTTTGCTAATATAATCACGCGATTTTTCTCGTACGATTTGATTGGTCTTTGGAAAAAATTAGTCTTAATTGTTGTTGCACTCAAGATCACGGGATTTTCCTTACAATTATATGAATGGTGAGCTGAGACAAATATCTAGAATTCGTGTACCAGACAGCCAAAAATCCTTTTTTGAAGAAATCGTCGTCTAAGAGATCATTTGTTCTGAGTTTGAGCCTCGTTGATGGTTTGCGTGAGCCCATTCCATAAATCAACAGAACCAGTTTATTAAATTTGGTTATGTATATCAATATTAGCCAAGCCCTAGATGTTTAAATGATTTTAGATAAACCAAGATCTTTCGGCTTTGATACATGATCAAAAGGCTTTCGAAAGTCATGCTATTTTAAGCTGCAAATAAAATTCAACCGTGACAGGAAATTCAAATACTACTGGGTGCTTGCAACGAACCTGAAAATAAGACGACAAATGAGGAATGTGTAATTTTAATGCTATATTCATGTAGTTTATTGTCCAACAATGCGTTTTCTCACCCATGTACGTACAATAGGTATTAGCAGCTAAAAGTGGACCTATTTCTTCTTAGAGACTACGACGCGATAATTTATGGTAGCTCTAGAAGTCAAATGCAAGTCAGCAGTTTCATGGAAAAAGAGACTTCAGCCTTGTCTCTTTCAGTGAGAGTTTTGGTAATAAATCTAACTAAACAATTTAACATGATTTATATCGTCTTGACTGCAATTTCAAATAAGCCTCTAATTACGACAGTTTCAACAGCTTATCCCGGTGTGGCAATAAACAGTAAGCGCAAGCTAAATGGAAGCTTGAGTTGTTTGTTGATGTGGTGTCCGGCGTGAATTTCATTATGGAGAAAACAAAAACTAAAGGCGGTTAACAAATGATGGAATAATTAAAAGATAATAAAATCGCAATTCATAAGGAGTCGCTGATTCCCTTTCGATGCTTTGTGGCACTCCAGTTCCCTGTCAGTTTAAGACTGCATGACACTAATCTGTCAGTATCAGAAGTGAAATTCGCGTCGACCTGACTTTGACTTAGTCGGGCACTTTTTAACTCCATCTGCACCACTACTTTCAAATTACCGTCGTCGGTACTCGGTAAAAAAATCCCATTTGGTTAAATCTTTAATTTTCTTTGATGTGATTGCGAAAAGCCCACCATTCTTGGACACGACTGCAAAGTAAGGCAATAATCTGGGAGAAATTGCAAGAGACAGTGATTTGCATTTCTTTTTTTGGCCTCAATCTCTTATTCAACACTATTCAGTTACTTGACGAAAGCTGAATTTTAAGCGAGTGGCATTGCACTGATCTAGCACAATTCCATAGGCCAATCAATGGTTTTCATCAGCTCAGCAGGGTAACTACAATACCCTTAACAAATGGTAAGCAAAAATGTCTGCAAATACGTGCTTCGGAGCTTTTTGTTTAGCTCATTACGTGCGCTAGATACGCTAGATGCAACAACAGCTTTATTAACCGGACCCATGGTGAGAATGTTAATCATGCGAAACCACCCAAAATGGGTTACTTTTTTACTCGACTGGTTTTTAAATTTCCGTCTTTGATGTTATTGTGCAGTAGGAAAATTAAGTAAATATAGTGTGTGTCTGAATAAGTCAAGGTAACCAGATAATTTCGATAAAAAATGTCCATTACTAGGGCTAAAAAGCCCATAGATGCGTTTTCGTAAAAAAAAAAGGTTAAAGTGTAACTTTCCATAGATATTATGGATCACCGGATATATGCCGAGCATGATGTCTGGGCTGCGTTATTCAAATACGTTATTGCCAATAACAGTTCACCAGTATTAAAAAGTTTCATGGTTTCAAAATGCCCACGGCTTATGCACTTGAAAAAAGTAACCAATTTCCTCAGTTCTTATCATGTTAAGCTTTTCACCCACGGATCTTTTCTCGCCTTTTGGGTATTTTGGTCTTAAACGTGTCTGTAGCTTTGTAACTTCGTACACGTAAGTCAATCACAGCTGATAAACATCAAACAAAAAGAGTCTGTGTGTGTAAGACTTTGTTTCCGACATTCGTGTAAAGGAGTTTTCAATAAAGCTTACCAAACCATGCTACCCGGGCTTAAGACAGTAGGAGATCCCCAAACAGGTTAAAAAATTGTGAACTCGAGGATGCAGCAAATAATGGATCAATTACAAAGTTGCGTTGAACTCCTTTTTAATGATCTAGGGGTATAAATATCACACTCTTCACTCGAAGAGAGGCAGATCAGCATTAAAATAAGTGGTTATTTTAGTGTATCCGTTTCTAATGAATTTTGATCGTCAAGGTCCAAAGTTTACTTACAAGACCCTTAACGTCATTCACTTCCCATTTTAATCCAATAATCAGACGATAAGTGGATCACACAACACGATTTCGAAGTAAATTAAACGATTTCTTACTACGCAACACTTTTTAAGTGAACGGAGAAAGGAGAATCAAGTTTTAAACAGGCGAAAAAACTAACTCGGATACCGGAACATCATAATTTAATGGTACTTATCTCAAAGGAATCGAAAATTGAATATATTTATTGATGGATGGTCCTGCCATCCACAACCTCATCATCATCATCATCATCATCAGTAATTTGATCGTGTTTCTTTTGTTGTTGTTCTTGTATAAGTTGTCTTACACGAGTCTTCGAGCTCCTTCATAACACCAAACAGTAAATATTAAAGGAAATTGTAGGTTGCTGCTCATGATATCATCATATCATGTGCGCAGGCAAAGGCAGCGCTGCAATTTGGATTAAATTAAGCACGACGTATACCAGCGACAGTTCTTCGGAAACGTCTGCTCCAGCATTACTATAAAACTACTTAAAACAGGTCAAAAAGAAGTTCCAAATTTAGAACTTCCTGTCTTGCCACTCGCCAATTTGTATCAGTAATAATGGAACATCACTTGATCCCGGAAGATACTTTTGCATATAGCGCGATGCATTTATTCAAAACGATCAACATCTTTCAGTGGGGTGGCAGCATCCCCGTGAATATTTCATTTCAAAGACTCTTTTAGATGGAGATAAGAATTTCATGTCACGTTCTTCGTTACACCTGCCAGGTAACAAATGTTCTGATATGTTGAATATGTCTTTGTACTATTCCGACAGTTAAAATTTTCGTGCTGCTCCTCCCTCTTGTCAATCTCCTCTGGGTTTCAAAGGATTGATGCTATTGTTTCTTTCTGCAGGTGTGATCTGAATGATTAAAAGAGACTTAAATCAAGGCAAGCGTAGCAAAACTCTTATTGACTCAAGAAATCGACAAGAGCACTCACAAAGGTTAGTCTTCTTTTTGCTGTTTGCGTAGTTCAGGCGGAAGAATCTTACATGTCAACGCGAAATCAAAGTTAAGAATTAATGTTGACGGTATGGCCTTTAAAATTTTTAAGTTCTAGAACGAAGAGGTATGCGTTAAGCGAACTCTAAAGAAATGCGCGTATTGGACAGTTCTAATATTTACAACTTTTTCGGAAGTGACAATGCTTCGATCTTGCTCTGTTTTTATGATTGGTTTCAATGGGAAACAATGAAAACATACAGTAAACTTACATATCACAGATATGATTTTCTTTTCTTTGCCCGTCAATTTAAAGACTGATTATTCGCTTGACACCATCAATTCAAAGACAAAGACACTGAGCTCTAAAGATTATCCACAAAACGCATGGCATGATGAAAGAAAGATCTTTCATCAAAATACACGTTGTGTTTTTTACTTCACTACTAATATAATATAATTCTTGACTTATTAGAAAATTTAAAAAGTACATCTAGCAGACAATAAATTTTTTTAAACTTTTTTGCTTTCTTTTCGGTATAATGAATTGCAAATTCGTAAGATTTTAGCACCATACCATATGTAATTAGTGAAAGAAGTTTGTCAAGCATTCTTATATCATTCATAAGACCAAGAGACACATGTTCAGAAGGTAGTAGCCAAAACGCGGGGCCGGGGTCGGGGTGTCTTTTTTTTTCCCAATTTTTTTGTTTCAATTTTTGTCGTTATTCTCCTGTACTGAGAGAGATTTCTTCTTTTCCTTTTTGAGTTTCTTTGTTTTCTAATTCACGATTTACGGAATTTTTGATCATGGCATTAGCGAAACTTCTGCCTTACAGTAATAGCGGTAAGCCTATGGCTCCGTGAATTTGATATATGATGGGGGGGGTTGCAATCCGATTTCCAAGTCCAAATTTGGGCAAAATCCCAGTCCCAGTGGAGTTCAACCGAAGTTATGAAGGGGAAAATATAATTTTAAAGCATCGATATGTTTTATGATGCATTTAATGATAAGTTTCAAAACTAAACATGAGATTACTGGAGAACGGAGGCAATAAAGACGGGGCGAGGTATAATTTGTAGCTGCATAGGATTGCTTACCCAAGTGTCCGCCGAAAAAGGCCTGCTATCAACAGGCTCATAACAGCATTCTGAATGATTTAGTCTCCCGTTTCTCTACGTCACTTTCAGAGTCATGCACTGTCACCCTCATCATTACTAAATCATCAACATAAGTATCGTCATCGGAGTCTCAGTCGCCCTCTTTACTTGACCAACAAAAATCGCTAGGCCGAAGGTCTCGCACATCGGTGCCTGACACATTTACCATGGCGCCTGGCCCATTACCTCATCTTAGCAGTCTTCTTTTCGAGTGATTGCATGGGTTGCATTGGGTTTAGGGAAGTCAATTCGTGCTAGTAAAGCCGTATTAGAGGTAGAGAAGTTGTAGGTAGGCAGCTTTGAGGTTCAAAAACAAGTCTGTTAGCATCAGGAAGGTCCGCACTCTCATACGGCAGTGGTCAGGAACGCAAGAAGACCGCATGAAATACTTGATATCAGGAAATATGAGTAGAACTTATGCCTGATAACCTCTGATAATGCAAATCCATTGGAATCAAGGACTCTTTATCTCCCATTCCCAGTAACAAAATCCCAGTCCCAAGTGATCAAATCTCATTTTCCCACCGAAAACTCAGGTCAATCTCAGCTCCGCTAGTTTTACCCTTTCATGTCTCTCTACATTGCAGCATTGTTATTTGAGATTGGTTGCAAACTACTTATTGGGCCTCTATAGACAATAATACCAGAATAATACCAGAATGGTAACGAACGCTCCAACATGTTGACCATCAGCGTTGACCAGGCGATGTTGCAACGTTTAGCCGGAGCCTTGCTTCAATTTCCAATGAACGTGCCAACGCTTAATTCGATTTTGCTTTCCATTGTTGTCAATCACTTATTGAGAGGTCAGTAGCTCACAACAAGCATTGCGATTGGCTGATTTCTATCTAATTTGTGATCTCAGGTTCGATTTCGATGACTAGATTTCACGAAAGGAACAAGGATGATGAAGTCCCTAAGGCAGAAATTCAAATTTTATTGCCTGAATATTTCAATCGTATGATAGGAAAAACCTCCAATTGGTGAAAGAAATGTGGAAGCGGATGGATAGCAGTAAAAGGAATGATCTTCCTGTGATAATAACCCATCCATCCCTGCCCTACAAAACTAACTGTTCACTCAAGTTTGGGTCTCCTTTCTCGAACATTACCTGTATTTACGCCTGCCTTTTCTGGTACAGATTGCAATGAGGACAAAAGGGAGATATTGTTCGCACTCTCGGTGCGTATCCCGATCCCGGAGGGGGGAGCTCCCATACGTCTCGCTTAGGGGTGTAAATTTCGGATTTTGGTCTCGCTCAAGGTGTTCTGATGCAATCATATGTAGCCGTCTCCTTTAGTGTTGCACGCGAAGAGATATAAAAGTGTATATTTACGATCAAAAATAAGACACAAACAGCAGTGATAAACATATTGAACTTTTTCATTTTGATAATGACTTGACGTTTCGTATGTGCTCTACATACATTTTCAAAAGTAACCGTTGAAATTTAAAACAGCTATTTATATATAACAAATCGGATGAGGGGACTGGAACCTAGATTAAGCAAACACTTAACAGCAAAATATATAATAATAATAATTATAATAATAATAAAAACAGAAAAGATTAATAAAGCATCAGCTTTTCACTTCCGACGTTGACGTTGAAAGCTGGCTCAAGTTCTTGAATAAAGAAGGTCTCTTTTATTTTACAATGATAGTCAGTTTTGCCCTTCGCTAAAATATCAAAATGATCCCACTTGATGTTATGTGGAATTTTGCCTATATCTACCGTTAAATACTAAAATACGTTTAACAATGCTATGTTTAAGTTGTTTGAACTATATTCTCGTTGGGTGCCCCTGTGTATTTACATGCTGAAATTTTAAGGTAGTGAGTACTGAATGGAGTCACTATTCTCTAGATCCAACCCTGTGAGGTCCAATCTGTCAGTTTTGAACGTGAGTAATGGGAAATCGTGAAATCCAAACTTTACACTCAAAGTAAACAGCCTTTGGATAAAGATCAGAAGCTCAAAATTTCGCCAGCCAGGTGTTAAGCAAACACGCTTTCAGAATCTGAAGAAAAAAAGGAAGTGACTTTTGCATCATATTAGCACTTTAGATTTGGTGTAAATTGAGCTTACCAACGTGTGAAAAGCGACGATTTGTGGTTAATTATAGAAGATTAATCTCTCAATAACTACTTTTTTCTCCTTTCCAACGCTCGTAATTGCTTATTTATGTACTTCTTTATTCCTGCATTTATTTTCTAACTTACTTATTTTCAATTGCACCGTACGTATTGTTATCACATACCGTAATTCAAACTCTGAGATGCATAAAACCTAAAATTTACCAACATTAACATTAACATTAGTTCGACCGACCTTTGGAACATCACATTTTCGTTATAATAAGATTTTCAACACGAAATGATATTAGTCGAAATTAACACAAGGTATGCTAAATCTTGTTCCAATGGGACTGTCTGGAACCTGTTTCAAGTACTGAAAGAGGCGAATCCCAATTCAATGCTTTGATTCTGAAGATTTCCCGGAATGTAACAAGGATTTAGTAAAAAATTCCAGATTCAGGGGATCAAGCAATTAAAGTTTCTTTTAAACACGCGTAGGGTGAAGTGTATTAAGTACTTTAATTACTTAGTTCAATGCAGCGACACGGATCTGTTGTTTTTGGACTGAAGCAGTCAGGAAAAGGGTTCATCACTAGTAAAAGATCTTACAAAGTGTCTTGGATGACTAAAAACAAATACAGCAAACAGTTTAAATGGAATAAACGGTTGAAAACAATAGTTAGGGGAACATAGAACATTTTGTCATGCACTCTGTCACCGAGATTAGCCCGAGAACTATTTATTTACAATTTATTTATCTATTTTTAAACGGTCGAATGATCTTCCTTATCACTTAAGCGAGGTCCAATTTTGATTCCAGTTGTCTGGCTCGGCGTCTCGTAGTTCTGAAAGTGTTCATGGCAAACCATGCCTCAATTGTGTTCCAGGATGACGCATTACTGGATAAAAACTATTCGTTGCGTCTCTCGACAAAGTAAGTGCTGACACACAAGTTACACCGTAACATTCTTAAGAGCAAAGATATCGCAAACGTCTGACCAAACTTTGCTCTTTTTATCGCCTTGTGGGTGAATTTAATTTTAAATTAATACAAAGCAGGATTTAGCGGTCTCCTGTTTTACACACGCTAGCTAAAGAAAAATGAAATGACTCCATCAATCACGAATAACTCTTGGGATTAGAAAAAAAGGTCATTAAGATTTTACCCTGTATTTTGTCATCGGTCTGTAGCCGTCAGTAGTCACGCTGGGGAGATTACAACTCTTCTATCAATACAACAGAATAACTTTGTTTGAACAGGAGTGTTTTCAAACAGTACACTAGGATTCATCGCTATCCCTTTCCAACCGGCGATTCTAGAGGACAGGCGTGTCATTTTTGCGATTCACCGTGGTTACCTCGTAGCAAACCTAACCTCCTATGCTAGGTCATTTCTCCTGTTACTTCAGTACTCACAAACTGAAGACTGTCTGTTCGTGGGCATTAATGAGCGACTGAGGAAAATTGCGTGCTAAGACTAGTAGAAGAGGAACACCAATTAATTCCTCAAATCAATGAAAGCAAGCACTCCAGTTCTCCAATTAGTTGACCGGCGGACAGACGTGAACACGCACAGGTAAACGACTGTGAATTTTAACGCGTAAATTAGCGTTAATATTTCGTAATGTTGTTGTTGACAGTTATGTAAACTTCTCTCGAACACTTTAACTGCTGTTTGCCATGTTGGTTCTCGTGCTTGGACACTTTGTTTCTTGTTGTTTGGGGAGGAACAGACCCTTCGGTCAGTGTTGTACAGCATTATTTAATCCATTTTCAGAGCAAATTTTTGTTCATCGCTAAAACAGCCTAAAATAAATGTCTGGCTCATTTGAACAGTCACTGAAAAATCCTCTAAAAATGACAACCGATCAAAGGGAATTTGCGTGTCGGCCGAATGTGTTCTGCGCTATCAAAACTGCATGGAGCTTGTCTCTGTTTACTTATTGAATATCTCGGATAACCTCATGTTCGCAATTTACTAAAACCATGCTCATAACATTATCGGACGAAATTTTACTTCGTTTGTTGTGGCGACCCTACCAATAGCTCAGCTGGGAAACAAATTTAAGGACTGCAGACGAGATTCCATACCTTAACCCACAAGGGTACTATCAGCCATTTAAAATTAGCGAAAAAATTGGACTTTTCGTGCGGTTAAACCTTTCAATTTAAACTCAGTTTTCTTTCGTATTGTATAAGCTATGGAAAAGGTGGCCTCCCACAAAAGCTGGGTCAGGATTAAAGTGTCAAAACAACGCCCTTTACGTTGAATTGTAGTCATAAAATGTAACTGTGACCTCGATTATCAGTTAGCCACCACATTTTTAAGCTCGGGAAATGCATTTAAAGGCGTATATTTAATCCTGGCATATTTTAAGCTCTTGTGAAAGTGTGAACAACTTGACTTTATTCCCAGGATCACGTAACTGTAGCGTCTTCTAACTTCTAACCGATAAAAAGAGAGAGAGAATGCGTGTAGTAAGCCTCTTTATCAAAAGCGTATTCGCTCATCTTGCGCCACGTCACATTGCCGAGACCAAGACTAAAAAAGAATGATAAATTTCGAGGAAATCGAAGAATGACCAAGTTGATTCTCGCTAAAGACGCGCCTGTTTTCTTTTCCTTTTTGAGACAAGTTAGATAGCAATCAGGAAAACAGAATTGTATCACTTTGACAAGAGTGGCTGTGGTGCGTTTATCATAATTGGCTTTTAATGAGCACGACTTGTGATGTTAGGGGTTATATTTCAGTCAACTTTCATCGCATCTCCGTGGCATACGTTAATATACGTTAGTATACGTTAATACCCACTAATTCACCGAAGTTGATATTTTGCTTTACGTATATATAAAAACCATCTGTACGCCCTGCACAGAAACCTCGCTTATCTCTGAATCAATGAGACACGGTTCTCCCTGATGTCCTCTTTCTAGACGAATCCGGGAGCAGCCAAACACGTCGACCGATATATCGTCTACGTGGATTTTTTTCGGCCGTTTCCGCAACTTATTTCCAAGACCGGATATTTTTTTGAACTCCAGCCTGGAATTTGTTTTTAGTTTCAACGGTGTTTATCTTACCTCTCCCTCAGGTGGATATTTATAGTTTAAAAAAAAACCGTAAAGCCAATTTGAAGTGAATCTTATTTTGTTCTTAAAGCGGTCCCAACAAGTGCAGTCTATGAATGACGCGAGTCCTCGGGGCTTGACGTACATGTCTTCGGGAAATTATATCGCCCACTTCTTTCCAATCAGTTGCAACAGCACTTAACGTTCACGCTCGTGACGCTTTCAGAAGGTTGAGAAGCCGGCAAAAGTAATAGAAATTGGAGGCCCGACGGCAAGAAGAATCGATAGCTCGCTATTTCACAATTTGTCCATTTCCACGAAGAACGACATAAACGAAAATCAAGTAAGTGTTCTACCTATACTGCACCAACGTTATCTGGCAATTTGAAAAGCACCGTTATTACACTAGTTACGTTCTCGTTTCCAAACAGTTACAAAGATCATCACAAGAATTACAAATTTAGACTGTTGACCACACTTCATAAAATACAAAGTAAAAATTACGTTTTGAGCCTATTCCTGGCAAAAACCGCTTTTACGCTCATCGCTTTTCTACGTTTCGCATCATTCACATCTGAAAAAGTCTAATGTTAATACAGCTAGCGGCGACGGAAACTGTACTTCGTTTGTTTGTTCTTCTTAGAACACTCACATCCACATCTTAAGGAAGCAACCATCGATTGGAAGTTGGCCTCTAAAATTATTACGTTCGTACACAAGTGTCGAAAATAAGGAAGTGTGAACTTTCCTAGGATTTCCTTTCGTTAGTGCTAATTAACGTTTATAACTGCAATGATCAAAAATCTCAGATGCTCTTCACCGGCCGCAGTTCAAATATGTCTTTCAATAATATTGGTCTCTTCATATAAACATCCTCAACGGGTTTATTTCGAATTCACAAAGTGACAACAAGTTCCCATGCAGTTTGTTTGATAGCGAAATGGGTAAAGCACTGCACTGATATCGAAGAGAAAATGGGTTCAAGGCCCAAGTTTTCAGAATTTATTTTCGTTACTGTTTAAGAAACGCTCATGACTGCTTCATCATAGTAAGTCTCTTCATAATGCAGTACAATATGCGTAAAAAATAATCTCGGACAAATCTAAGAGCAATAAAAAAAAAAGACCGAAGTGGACATGAATGGTAAGCAATTGTTCCAGGACCGTGTGCTGGATCGAGTTAGCTATGACCAATCTCATTCAAGGGCGTATATGCAAAAATGGTTGTATTAAATTTAAATTAATTCTTAACTCTTGGATACTTGGAAATGTCTCTACCCGCCGCAATTTTTTCAGGTTGGTAACACTTGAAGAGATCAAACAGTGTAGCAGCTGATAACCAAGATTTAGCTAGCCAATTAGAACGCTAGAAACGTGCTATCCAATGCTAAAAATTGAATAATGGTCGACACACCGAGTCTAGAAGTTTCCTGCACCTTCGCCGTCCCTGCATGGGGTGGATTGTTATTTAAGTATGGCAACAAACTTGCCAACAAAAATGCTTATACCATTGCGTGAGGTCATTTTCGTGCTTTTCTTCTGCTTCTCGGAAGTGAATCGTACGCGCAAATCACTTCCTGGTCAATCAATCAGAGCAGCTGAAAGCACAGTTCATTCCCATAAGGTTTTGCGACTCAGTCATTTATAACAAAAGGAGAGAGTTTCTTAACCACGTTTCGGAAGGCATGCAGAAGATGGGTCGAGAAAGATCATTCCTAAGTTGTCGATTAATTTGATTCTAAAAGCTGCATTCCTGTGAGATATTCTGAAATTCCAATTTAACGAGATTGAGGTGTCTAAATATGGAATTCGGTAACTTCACTATGGCTGATAAGGAGGTGAAATGGACGGCGTAAGCAAAATCTCAAAGACTAACCGGTAACCTTTCAGTCACGGTTTTATCCACTTGAAATATTTTTGCCTTGTGGCTAATCTTAGCTCAAGTCCTTTTACGTCAAAATCAACAACCTCACTTAAACAGTTACTCAAAGAAATTAACTATTTAACTATGCGTTCCTGATCCATGATAGCACTGCCAAAGTAAAAGTAAAAAAAGTAAATAGTGAATTTCAAGACTATAACCTATTGCAGAATGAGAGCGAGAAATTAAGTTTATATACAACACACCCACTAGTGGCCAAAACTTTGGTGTACAACTCGCATGTCATCGTGTCACGTCATGGAAATGGGAATTGATGGCATCCAAATAAGACAGTCCTAATAATACATCAGGGATTACATTTAATGAAGCTCGCTAAAGGATAAGAGAATCGGCTTACACCTTGAACGCCATTTTGATCTTGCATTTTTTAGATAAATTTATCTGCTGGCTGAATGAAGTTGACATCCCACGTATTCCGGAGTTAGTAGAATAAACATTTCTATTGTCTAGACACAGACACGTGCGTAAACTGACAATGTGATGAACATCGTGTACACTACAAAATCAGCACGCACTTTATAGAGGTGGTTAATACGAAAGGGAATAGAAGGAATGACCAGCCATTACATAATTAAAGGTTAATAACCGTAGAACAGTTTGTGAACAGCACCGTCCTTCGTTTAGAATTATCTTTTTATTACACTGTCTTCTGATGCACCACTCTGATAAGTTGGAGACTCGAAAGCAATATATACAGATCAAATTTCACTCAACTACTTGAATTGACAATTGTTGTGGCTACTTTTTTGAGTGGTTGTTAATGAGTGTCGGAAGCTAAGCCCTAAAGAACGCATTAGGATCGTTCAGCAGAGAATTAAGTTACGCAAATAATCATTCGTTGATTTGCAGCACTTCTTAATTAAAGAAAGCAACATTGACTGAAGCCAAGTCCAAAAAGGCACGGGATGTTTAGCCTAGATATGCGTTCATCTTACACATCATACAGTTTGTAAACTTATAAAGGATCATGTTTCGAAATTTCGTGATTACATACAGTTTATTAGATTGGGGAGATATATTTACCTGTGGCGTACCCGGAGCAAAGGAAATGCAAGAACCAAAGAAAATATATAGCTAGCAAGCAAAACCCTTTAATCGAAATTAAGTGGAACCCTTAGTTCTTACCAATGTGAGGTGCTCTGACACGGGACTAAGCTGTCCGAACGCTTCGTGATTGAAATATTTGTTTATGTTCATCCGGAAACAGTTGTCGCAGCAGCAGTCATGTTGTTTTTTTTGCAAATTCATTTTCCATTTTTAATTTAACGAAACAAAGGCGTTTAGGACGTGTTGATGATTACTATGAGGTAAAATTGAACAATTCTTGTCACGTTTTACCATTGAAGATGCCATTGTTATGATAACATTTTAGATTTAAACGTTCTGCTGGGCTTTCTCTGAAAAAACTAATTACGTTCCCAAGGTGCGTATCTTTAGCACATTCTCGTAGATTCAAAGCCGAGAAGAGCACCTTTCCTGTGAAAATCATTCAGACGTTTTGCTCTGTGAGCTCCGGTACAATTAACATTCTTTATCGGCTTAAAAATTGGAAATTAAGGGTGTCATCCTGAGCTTTGACCGTACTCAGTAGGCCTTCGTCTCATGTTTTAACTCTTCCTGACTTCTGTTCGGTAAAAGCGTCTCTCAGGTCATAATCAAAATTTACTTCCAAGGATAATGAAACAAGAATGTCAAAATTCATTTTTCCTACTTGCTTTCAGTATATTTGAAAAACAAATCTAAGACCTTCCATTCGAAGTGGAGTTCAAATCAGCAAGCGCTGATTCCCCTCTTGGACCACCAAGTCGGTAAGTTATATTTTCTGCTCAGTTTATATCAAAGAGCGGTGAGTTCCACTACCGTTAATTGCCCATTTGGAAATTCGAGATCCTTCGGGTAAAATCAGTGTCCAACTGTTTGCCACCACGAGGCTTATCTGATGTAAGTTGCTAAAAGGTAAATGGAAACAACGAAAGACTTCACGTACCGTGATGCAAAAATCGGCATAGCACGTTTTAAAGCGGTATCAAAACTTGTGTAATATTTGGCAGTTTACTTTGCACGACGTGTTCTTTCAAAGGGGGCAAACGTACTATGAATGAACTAAAAATACTACATCTTAGCGATGGCAAAGAAAAATCATTTTTAACGACCACCAAGACAAAGACAAACAAAAACACGAAAAATCAAAATATGTACAAAATACGGGTTTTACACGTGATCGCTTTAAAAGCATCCAGGTGATAATCTCTCGCTTTGTCTCGAGTACGTTACTATATTGAACGTGAACCTCAAGAGCCCATCGATGATCAGTTTAAACGAAAGCAATTACTGTATTTAAATGCTCAGTATCACAGGTTTAAAAGATAAAGTGTTGTAGCCGGCATTTGCATCGTGTGCGCAACTTGGCTTCTTACGATTCAGTTTGTCATGTATTAATGCATATCAACTAACAGCACTTTTGGCAATACCTTTGTCTTGGACACACTATATGCTTATTGACCTTATTGCGTCTATTGTATGATATACTCTGTTTGGAAAGTCAACTGTAAATTGTTGGTTTTGGCTCAAAATGTTGAACCACTTGCAACCACGTGTTACAAGCAACTCGAATTGTTGAATCGTTCTTTTGGATCTCTGTCTCTTTCTCTATCTCTCGTATGTTCCAAAGCACTTAACGAGCCAATTAGTTGTGTGTTTTCACACTGTGAATGGTATTTGGAAATAATGAGAATACTACAAAAGAAACAATCAATCTCTTTGCCCTCTGTTCATGATGACGTCAAGTTATTTAGCACTTTTTAACACCTAAGTTAGTTAAAAAACGCCTGGGAATTGACTATAAGCAATAATTAACAATAGCAAAACTCTCCGGGCTTTTGTCGATACTCGCGTGAGAATCGTCACAACGCGGATACGGTGTCGGATCCAAGTTAGTTGTTTAACGGAGCTTCTTTCTCCATTCCGGAGGTCAATTCATTGTTAGCAGCAGTGTTGACTGCAAGGAATGTTTTGGTATGTAACTCTTAGTCAATCACCTGTCAACAGAAATCGTTCTGTTCTGTCTTCGAGATTAACACGACCGCATGCGGAGGTTTGTAATCAGTTGATGAAACACCGCAAAAGAGGCAAGACCTATCGTTACACGAGGTGCGTGATCACGTCGGATGGCCAAAGCTGAAGTTATTACTTGCTTGCAATTGGACTAGACTCGAAAACTTGACAAAAGGCTCACTAGTGAGCCTGTGAAGCCGTCAAGCAAAACGGAAGGTAATCTTGTTAAATGAGAACTTGAAATTCCTTGCGGGGAGCTTACAGATTATCAACGGTTCTGGCTGCATCCATCAATTAAGCTTCGTGGAAATGTGGTTTGTGAACTAACGACTTTTCTCTCTCTCTTCAAACAGAGCTCGTCCCTTCAAAGATGGATTTCCCATCAAATTCGTCGCCGGCCAACCCTACTAACCTAACTTCAGCAGAACAACCTCAGGTGCAAGACATATCGTTATACGATCCGCAATGGGCGATGATTCTTCGGTGGGTTATTGGAAGCATTATCGTTACCGTAGGTATGTACATAATCAAAATCTTCAACATTTTGTCGTCAAGTTCTAATTGTTACAGCACCTAAAAGCAAAGGCTTAATTCGCGTATTTATTATTAAATGCTTCACCACCCATGAATTTCAGTACCAGTTATTTTTCACGAGTCACCAGAAGCTGTGAGCAGATTGACTCCAAAATGCAAATGTAGTCTTGTTTTGATATATCATTTTGCACTGTTCTGGGGATTTGAATGGCGAAGAAAACAAACTCCTAAAATTTGCATTTTATTATTTGTAACGTTAGTTGCTTCAGATCATTCGTGTAGAAGTGTTTTATGATTTAAAAATGCGTTAATCTGTTTAAACGGATCAGATGCTCTCACCCAGGTCTGTCGTAGATTGGTATCCATATTGTATACTTAGCACTGAGCCTACTTAGACACAACTGAATCTGAAGCATTTGAAACACTTCACTCTTGCAGCAGAAGTTTTAAATCAGTTTGTTTTTGGTGCGAGCCTTGGAAGGGTCACCGCAAAAAAAAAAAAAAAAGACGGTTCGCAAAAAGTAATCGTCACACGTTAGAACTCGAACCTTTAACTATACAACCATTATGTTGATCATCGCTCACTTACAATTTACTCATCA
Organism: Montipora capricornis; assembly: GCF_036669925.1. NCBI lineage: Eukaryota > Metazoa > Cnidaria > Anthozoa > Scleractinia > Acroporidae > Montipora > Montipora capricornis. The sequence continues at coordinate 34,452,363 of NC_090884.1, forward strand.
AGCTCAACGTGATTGATTTTCAGTGCAGACACCCAAAGGGCGCACGTACTGCGTATACAACTATAATTACTTTAGAACATTTTTATAGAGACGGACATGACATGAATGCAATTTCAACGCCCAGCACGATATCAAAATCGAACAAAGCAAACGTAAAGCTCAAAAAGCGACTCGGTTCACTTAGTTTTGTGTTTTAGAAATTTAACAACCACAGAAGAGAAAGATTCAAAATAACGAGCTTTGGAACTGAACTATCTTCGTTCTCATGTCTAAAATGACTCTTGCAAAGTTTGGATAAAGTAACCATCCGGAAACTGAGCTTAAGTGGTAGTTCAGTTAAGCATTCTCACCTTCTCCAATTTAATTGATAGTTTTTTTTCCTTTTTGTCACGCGATAACTTAACGGAAACGGCCTTTGAAATACTTTAAAGGTTGTACAGCTTAACTCTGACACGCAGCTTATTGCCAAAGACAACTTGCCTATCGATCAAACCAAAAAGCGGCCTCGTCAATTTTCGCGGGAAAAGCCCTAATCCGATGCAATACAGAGATTACGACCAAATTAGTTCTCTCTAATGCAACCAAGATAGACACCTTGAGTGCTTTCAACCAGTTCGCATTTTGCAACCCTCAGGCAGTCATGGTTTTACAAAAGAAAGCTAATCGACTTTTTAAATGAATTTAACGACTTAGAGCTTCTCCATTTATTGCGTGCTTCCCTACCATTCACATCTGTACTGAAAACTGACCTTCCACCTCCAGTTAACGTTGAACGCATTTTCTCTGACTCCAAGATAATACCACGGAATACGAAAGTTATCTAATCTAAGCGCTTAGTACTCTCTGCACTCTATTGTTTAGTTATATCAATTACACTCTCACGTCCTGTGTCACATGTTTATCACGCTAAATGATTTGGAAAAATTATTCCGAAGACCAAATGCACTTAAGCCACACTTAGAGCCCGTTAGTGACCATGGCCCGGTTGTTCGAAAGCCGATTAACTTAATCCAGGATTAGCATAAACTTTGGTAAAATGTTTTCAAATTTTAAGTGCATCTTTCTTTTGATTATTTTTGGTTTTCAAGATTGACTTCCTCTAATGTAAAGTTTTGCCAAATATCAGCGTTGTACAACATTTGGGAGTAGAGAAACAAACTCCTTGGCAATTTTTAAATCTGGGCGATTAGCGTTAATCGGCTTTCGAACAACCGGGCCCATAACGTTAAAAAGCATTACGTGCCAACACTTTGTCCGTAAACACTCCTCCAAAAAGTGTTCCTTGTGATAAAATGCACACAACTTTAAGGAAACAGAAGAATGGAAGGGAAGTAGAATGCTAGATATATAATTGTATAAAAAAGGTGAAGTTTGCCAGTTATAAGTCCTTATTTAAGGAAGGTGAAGACTGATTACTGGTAACCCAGTACTTTATATAGTGGCCCTCAAATGAATGACACAAAGCAATACAAATGAACGCAACAGAGTTAAGAATCACCAGCAACTGGTTGGAGGCAAACCAGTTGGCTGTTTACAGACGCAGCCAAGGAGTTGACCCGGGGAACACTCAGAACAACGCCAGCTGGTGATCAGACGGCGGGACTTGAACACGGAACCTCCGGATCTCTCAAGTCAAGCAACCTAACCACTCGTCTACGCTGCCTCCCTTAGAAGAATGTCTCTGCAATCTAAGTGCATGCTTTCCAATGATCAGTAACATTTTTGTGGGAACGAAATACCTTGGCGATGCATCACCCAGACGATGTTTAGCTCGAAGATTTACGGTTATTTATATTTGGTGCCGAGCAATCTGTAAACTGATACAAGCAATTTTTTTCAAGCCAAAAAAGGATATGGTAAAATGGCGCTAGCCATGCCAATCGCGGTGAAAATTAATTGATTGCCTTTCATTTTATTTGTTTTTTTTTTATTCCCCATTGTTGTCGTTAATGATTCTCTTAGTTTCCCACTTGTTCGATTCACATGATGAACCAAGACCACCACTTCTCCTTCTTTTCTCCAGCAACAAACTATTTCCTTACGGTGCGAACAGCGTCTTTTCCTTTCTTCTTACCACGTTTTAGACAGGTGATATAGTGGGGTTAAAGATGAACCACAAAATACAACCAAAACACATGGAATGAAATGTGCTTTTCATCAACACTGGGAGGCCTAGGTTCAATAGACAATGGGAATGGTCTTCCAACAATCCTCAGCGAGAGCTTATACACCTGAGACACCATTCTCATATAAGATCAGCTCTACTAGAACACTCTTTATTCTTAGTCTTCTTTGGGTCACTCGTTCGCGCTGTTTTAAGGCTGACTTGGTTGATAAATAGCTGGGGTTAGGGTTAAGAGAGCTGCACCTTGATCTGAATAATATGGTACACATAATGAATCTCTGGAGAAATATATGGCTAAGCAACGTCTACAGTTAAAACGTGTGAAAATGAATCGTGCTCCAGGGCAAAAACTAGGCTCCGCGTTATGGAGAATCACAATTATTATGATTGTCTTTCTTGTTTTGTTTCTTTGTTTTGTTTCAAATACAGGGTCCCTTGGCAATATTATGGTTTGTGCTGTGGTGTATAAAAACCAAAGAATGCAAACAGCTATGAATTTGTTCCTTGTGAACTTGGCAGTGTGGGACATTCTTGTATGCCTCTTCAACATTCCTTTCACTCTGATTTACAATCATCTCAAGTCATGGCCTTTCGGCCTCTTCTGGTGCAAGGCGATGCCAAGTGAGTAAACACTCATTTGTACCGGGGTAGTATTTGTGCACTCTAAATTGACCAAATGCAAAAATGGGCGCCGACAAATCATTCTCTTGTCTTTGTGCTGGGTTAATTAGCCTGGCTAATTAGAAATTAGCCTCATTAGCACTTATTAAATTGAAAGAATCTTGGCTGAAAAACGAGGCTTGTCAGACTCATTTTTACAAAGGCAAAAGAATACTTTATCTGCGGCCATTCTTGCACTCGGTCTATGTGACTACATCTCCTGTGTGTGCGAGTCGTGAAAAATACCATGAATGCCCCTCACGACTTCGCTAATGTGCCGATATCCTTTCACTTTTCCATGAAAAACAAAACAAATCCATTCCAGAGAAATTTGCTTCATTGCCAGTGATCGTATTGGTTTTTACGGGAATGGCGAGCCAAAAGTGGGATAGTTCTTATTCTGTATCTAACTTCACAAAATCATCATTCTGCAATGCTAGTTAAGGCCTCGGCGCTGCAGCGGTTTTTGTCAGCTGATACCCTCATAAATTATTAATGATTTCAGAAGTGCGTGAAAGACATGTTACAAGATGTTACCTCTGCCACGTGACCACACGCCATGTCCCTAAAGATCTTAAAACCTTGCCTTGTTAGAAAGAATAAGCTTTTTAAGATCAGTGACGCTATAAGTGAAAATGACGGAAATCGGCTCATGCGCCCTGTCAACGAGACAACAACTTTCGTTCTTGTTTCCCTGTTAGTTTATTTACATATTGAGAAGCAAAAATAAAGTAAAGTGAAACGTTGGTATAACTTTGCCAACAAATACAAGGAAACACCAGATATGTGAAGTTAGACAAAACAGGATGTTCGGTCACACTCAGGACTGAAACAGTTCAGTTTCGATCGGGCATTTGGCTGGGAGCCATGTCTGGTCGGCAATGCTTCAAACAGCGTTAATCTTCACGAGTCAAAACGTTAAATTGTTTTAAAATAAAAGGTGTTTCAACGCCGAAAGACAACCAAAGACATAACATGATAAAATGACTCTCATTTTTAAAACTTTTTAAATGCCATATAGATAAATGGCCTTTATCTTAGGACGCTTTCCGTTTGATAGAACTGACCGGCCAGACCGGACATGTGGAAGGACTAACTCTACAACGCCTTCAAATTACAACACTTCGAGGATGATATATACTCCTCCAAAAGAATGCGAGGGATTATCATGAAAGTGTTTCTTCAAATTGTTGCATTTTCTTTGGAAACTTGCGCGTCTGGCCGGCCAGTTCTGACCAAAGGAAAGCGACCTTAGAAGGGCTATATTAAGTAGCGCAGTTTTATTGTGATTCAGAATGAATTCCTCTCAATGATTAGATTTGCCGATACACTGACAAGATACCGCACAAGCATCACACACTGAACTAGATAAATTTGCACAGTTCAGATTGCAAATCGCGATAATGTTTTCCTGCGTAAAATAAGGAAGCGGGGAAATCAACTGAACATCGTATTGCTTATCCGCCGCTAGGACCGCCAGGAAGGCATCAATTTCAAACTTCAGGTTACCGTTAACCTTAAGTGGTGTCTTTCGGAAAATCGCTCTTGTTCGCGTTGTTTTAAAGAAACCCAAGAAAGTAAAGTGTGCGAGACTCTTTTTCCATATTCTAATTGGCTCTTAGATAATCCATAGCAAAATTGGCCAATATACGTTTTCGCATGCACGCCACTCACTAGGTTGGACGCCAGGGAGAAAACTATTTCGAATTTTGAAAAGCCTCACATACTTTGTTAGCTTACTATCGGCTTAGTGATATAGTGCAGTTAGTTTGGATGTCCCTGTTAACCCTGTTAATTCAGCAGAGCAGACCGGGTCAGTTTCGCGTTTGAGCGCTTGCGCTCGCTTTCTGAAATACAAAAACGACGCGAACAACTTACAGCGATTTTCCGCAAGACACCCCTGAAGGTTGACAGCAACCTTAATCCTTGTAATAAAAAGGAAAGAAAAGTTTCTTAGCGTAATTTAATGGTAAAATCCCCTCTCGAATAAATTGGAAAAAACACATTTTACGAAGTACTGAAATTCCGTGACAAAATGTCAGTGAGTTGGGGCAAAGGTATAAATATTCTGTCTCAGCTTTCTTCCGAGTAGAAATTGTATTGTTTGGTATTGCTCAAACGGTGTTAAATGGATCGGAATCATTTCTTTGAGAGATAATTAAGCTTCAGTTTGGAATAGAACACCATACATTGCTTTGTATTTTAAAGCTTTTTACAAATATTGTTGATTAATTATCTTCGAAAAATGCGTTGGATTTCAATAACACTTGTGAAGTTCTGCTTTTCCCGCATATTCAGTAAACCGCACAAAAATACCTTTGAATTAGTAGGCACCATCCTTAATTTGAATTGTGTCTTTCTTTACACGACCCACAAGAGGCCATATCACCGCGTATGAAGTAAGACTATTTGCTTTTACTTAAGCAATGAAATCTACGAACAATGCAGACAAAAGTCCAAACCGACTCAACACCCACTATCGCAATGGTTCTTGGGATTGGTCCAGCAAGCAATGCACACATACACAGCTGAACTGACCATATAAGTAGATTACCGAACTTATTTAACAAAATACAACCGCATCCTGTATGCAGATCCAGTGAAAGGAGAAGTCGTAATTTCGAAATACCGCCCACGTGCCAGCGGCCCCTTGATGCAGCAGCTGTTCTAACTCCATGTGTTTCTTTTCAGCGTTGCAGGTAATGAACCTCACTGCGTCAACCGGATCGTTAGTAGCCGTAACTATTGAACGCTATCGCGCAATATGCCTCCCATTTACACCACCTTTGTCAAAGTTCCAAGCTAAGCTTGCCATAGGCTTGGTCTCCATGACCTCCTTCTTACTGGCCCTACCGGAAGTTGGAGCGTACAATCTGGGACCACCATTTGGTTGTGTCGAACAGTTCCCGACAAGGACGCTACGACAAGCATACAGCCTTGTACTGTTCCTAGTTTGTTACCTACTTCCGTTGTTGTTTATTGCTCCAGCTTACACCAAAATGATCTTTAGACTGTGGAACGACCGAAACGATTTTCCCGGCAGTGGCGTCTCAGAGGATCCCAAGAACAAGAAAAGAAAGAGAAATGTGCTTAAGATGATGGTTATTGTTGTAACGTGTTATGCTATTTGTATGCTGCCCACATACGCCGTGTTCCTATGGCTGGACTTTGGACTCAGAGAAGACGGTAAGTAACACTTGCATGTATTGTCTTTCTCTTGTAAACCGCAGATCGAATCCGGGATTTTCATTCAAACCTTATCTTTCTGTCCATGCTTGTTTTGACTGACAACAACCTTTGGCTTCCAGTGATAAAAGCGCTCACCCATGTCCCTGAAACTCCGTAGGGCAGAGAATGTTAATTTTCTTGTATTTGCTTGTTGTTTGCAGAAAATCCGCCTTTCTACTTCTTTATTTTGCTAAGCTTCACGCAAATGGTTAACTTTTGCAATAGCTGTGTCAACCCAATCATTTACTGGTCTCTAAGCGAGCAGTTCTCGAAAGGCTTCAAGAAAATGTTGCAGTGCAACAAGTTTAATTCTTGGACAAGGCAGCACTCGTCAACGAGCTCTTCCGAACCAAATCAATCTGCTCACCAGCACAACACTGTCCCAACCAAAGTGTGAATCAGGGCATAACTTTTTGACAGAAGCACAACAGACTTTGTAATGTGATAGCAGCTGGTAAAGATTGGAAGTATAACATGACAATGATCATGACATGGCAAGACTAGTGGCTGCCAAGCAAGGGAACTCGATCTACCAAAAAGCTATTGTTGTAACATCTCGTCATCTCTATCAGTGAAGGTGCCTCCTCCATTGAAGTATGGCATTGGGGATTGCACATTAAACTAAACATGGATAAACAAGCATATGAATACTTTGTCACGAGCTCTTAACGAGACAAACCATGGCCAGTTTCCATGTGATTACCGCTAAATGATGGGATTACACAATGATCGTTGCTGACAAAGACTGCAGTCGAGTAGAAAGGAAAAACTGGGAACATGTTTCTTGTCTGTTCAAAAGGCAGTTATGCAATAGAAGATTTCGAAATGGTTTGCCAAATGAATCATTGAGCTTAAAGACGTGTCTAACTTCATCGACAAAAATCACATTGAGGGTCAAAGTTAACGTAAATAGTGCCATTCTGTTAAGATGGCAAAAAACTAACTTATTA
>NC_090884.1:34464325-34471825 GCF_036669925.1 Montipora capricornis
TACCCTCGAAACGTTTGGTTCACATTTCAAATTCTAGGACGCAAATTTAAACTTTCCTTTACCATTACTGTGCAGCACAGTTTCTTTGAATAGTTGTAGGTATACATGTAGGTGAGGTAAATAATATCTACACCGCGTTATTTCATGCTCAACTGCTTATATTTTCCACCCTCATCAAATGCAGTGGACAAAGCTACATGTACATGCATCAAATAAACCAAGGACTACACAAACTTTACACTATGTTACGACATTGCCAATACTGTAAAATAGAATTCTTCAACGCCAATTGAAACTTTCGTTTACCATACACCTACATGTACAACTACATTGTCATTGCCTACTTAGCTGTAGGCAATGACAAGACTCACACTCGATTTCAAGATACGCCGGAGAAAACCTTTGAAATGACACATAACTATTTTCATTTCAGAAACTTGAAAAAAAAAACCATTACTGTAAGTTGGAAGTTTATGTGATAAGGCTGCCAAGGCAAGACTGCATTCCGCATTTAACTCATAACTCTCCGTCCTATGCCATAAACCCAACAAGCCCACTTTCAAATTGATTGCTTGATAAAATTCTTGAAACACATTCTTCAAAGTACAGATAGTAAATTGATGAAAAGATGAATTTGTCTCTTAGATGATGCCCCATAAATGGTGGTGATCATCTTTTTGATTCTTCTGAGTTGCAAATAAGGAATAAAATATAGAGAGGAATATGGCATTCATCATCTCTAAAGCTTAGAAAGTGACTTTTCAACAATATGGCCTGAAATGTATACAACATGTGTGCTTATAGAACATCTACATGTAAAATTCAATTATATGTTAAAATTAAGTTAAAACTAAATAATTTTGAAAACTAAAACAGTGCTAGTCGTATTTGTAAAAAAGAAAATCTTTCATTACACTTGGTATAGGAAGCCTTATTATTTCTCCAAGCCGTCCAGCACCAAGGGCATCTCGAATGACAAATCGACAAGAATCTTGTAAGCTTCTTGGGTTTTCTATAGATAAAACAATCAAAGTCAATTTTACTCATAATTTGTACGATTAGTTTACTTCCCATTTGTACATGTACATATGTGGTTTATCTTGAGCTCTACCTAAAGATGACTATCAAGTGCATCACCAAAGATAACACAGCATTTTACAAGTTGGTCAAGAGTTAAGTGATGGTACGATTAAATTTAATCACTCTGAACAGAGAGATTTTTGCAAAACCCAATATATGCATTAAGTTATAAAATTTGAGAAAGAATTTGTGGATCTACTGTACTCAAGATACAAATGTGTGTGAGACAGAATCTCTTCAGATGTTGTTAAAGGGTCTTTTACATGTACAATACTGTAAAGGAAGCTGTTAAGACCCTTGAAAATACAACAATGTACAAGTAAAGATCTTTGAAAAACTTCATTTTCCAAAACCACTTGTAAAGATATTTAACAATATTCTACAGAATGCATCAATCTCACAAAGATCTTTATGAGGAGGTATAATAAGGATCTTGGCAAAATCCAAAAAGACTGGTACTCTAGACTATCATTCATGTATGAAATAATGCTGAAATCCACCAAGATCTTTAATGATCTTAGCAAGAAAGTTGAGGGTACTGCAGGACCTACATGTAGGAATTAATGACTATCTTTCATCACGACGTAACAGATTGATAATTCCGACACGATAAAAATCTATTTTAACCCTTTGACGCCTGAAATGGCCAAAGCTGGTCAGACTTAATGTAGTATTTTACTCTGTCTAACACCAGACTATTTTACTCATCAATGGGGAACCCCCAGGAGACAATGAGACAATGGCCACGCAGGGATATGAATTTTATCTTCAAGTGAAGATAAAATTCGTATCCCCAAGCGGCCATGTAATGTTCTGTTTATTATATAGATATTGATGAAATGTCTAGATTTAAAACAACTTGTTTTATTCATTTTCGAAATGATGAAAAATTGTTCACCAACCACTAAAACACGCATGTTGTGTATCATGAAACAAGATATGAAAGTTATGAAAAACAAATCATGATAATGTAAGATTTGCAATAAAAATGTTAATGTAGTAGAGAAGAATTATATCAAAGCACAAAAGTATTGTACAACGAAGAGGAAGCTCGCGTTTTATTGGCTAATCGTGTTCGTTACCATGACGACAGCTATATCCTCACATGTGAAAGATAAAAATGATATGTTCACTGCGTGCAGTGAAGATAATTATGATTTTTTAGTAAAAGGAGCAATCCTGGTATTTCATCAATATCTATAATAATTATAATAAAAATCACTATGAATCTATTGATTAATATCAGTAATAGATAAAAATTGATTGCCAAATTATTTGCGATTATCGATTTTGATCGATTTGGATTTCAAACAGCATTGACTTTACCGGGAATGACCGCGGACCCCTGACAAAATGGGTTTTCTGGGTCTGCTTGAGTTTAACGTTTAAGAGTTGCAGTTGTGAGGTATGAAGCGATGGTCAATAAGCTGTTAACAAGTCACAGTTTGCAAGTCAGTGTTCCTTTTTGTTACAGCCTTGATGCCTGGGTGTAATTCTTAATATTATTGTTTTAATCAAATTAGTTTCTTCGAGGGATTATGAGCAGTTATAAATTGTATCTCGCAGTATCCTTGGGCAGTTTCTTAAAATCGATAGAAATCGATGTCCAATGCCCAAACGTCTGTGATTGTCAATTTTGAACAATTACTTTGCTTAATCGATTGATTATTATCAAGTAATTTCGAGTGATATCAATTTATCTATTAGGTTTCTGATGATCAATTTTGATCGATGTGTTACGTCCTGCTTTTATTCACCTCTGCAAAAAACGTTTTTTATTTGGAAAGTAACCAGCCCCTAATTTTCATATTTTTAAAGTCACCTTAAAAAATCAGAAGTCAGCCAAACATCAAATTTGAACAGTAGCTGGTCCCTAAAATGACATCCCTACACATATACTTAAAATCAAGTTATTTTTCTACCAAAATATATACATGTATGTGAACTGTACATAAGTGAGATGGCGTACTATACACATATACTTACTTGATACACTGATAAGGAAGTCCAAACAAGATTTATCTGCCGTGTTCACATTGAACATCATCCGTGATATGGCTAACGGAGTGAGTCCTTCGTCGTTAAAAATATTTATGTCAGCTCCAAATTTACACAACAAACGCGCCAAGGGTTCGCTGTTGCGAAGCGCTGCTAAGTGAAGAGGTGTCTGGCCATCCTCTGGCCGTTTAATGCTCGTTAGTGCACCGTGCTCAACTAACAATCGAACACAATTAACGTTGCCTTTTATGACCGCGTATCGCAAAGGAAACCCGTACTGTACATCTATATTCGCTCCCCAGTTCAATAGCACTTTGATAGAGCTTGTTCTTTCACGAATAATGGCGAGTTGAAGAGCTGTTGTCCCCTTGTCGCTCAAAGCGTCTACGTATCCCTTCGATTCAAGAAGTAACTCGACAAATGAATCCCTCCCGTAATGAGCAGCCACATGTAGAGGTGTCCAGCCATCTTCGCTTCTAGCATCAACAAGCTTTTCTTTGTCCAATCCTTTGAAATCTAGTAACAATTTCGCGATTCTTGTGCGACCATGCATCGCAGCGTAATGAAGGGCTGTAAAGCCTCCAACGAAATCTCTCGCAAATGCATCACCTCCCTTCTCTAGTAACACCCTTAGGGCGCGTTCTTTTCCCCTACTTGCTGCCAGATGAAGCAAGGTCCAGCCATTCGCATCCATATGATTCGCAGAGGCGCCCTCATTGATAACTTCGCGAACGACTTTCACATTGCCAGTGGCAACAGCTTCCCGCAATCGAGCATATGCGGGGTTCTCCATAACCTTTTCCCTTCTCCGATGTCGCTTTCGCAACATTCTATGGATCTATGAAGTGTCCGACATACTGATAGCTGGCTAAGTCCGTCTTAACGACGTTCAATATTTGGAAATCAATTCACCAACACCTCTTCCCCGTAATTTGTTTTCAAGCGACGCCATTCCAAAGAAACCACTGCGCAGACGCAAATGTATTAAAACGCTGCTTCATAATATTGAATATCGTGGACTCTATCTCCAGGCAATATTCAAAATGGCGTCCTATGCAACCATTCAAGAATACACTGAGAATACTTCATAGAAGCAACTCCCATTAGGAGACTTATCAGTTTAGATGACACAAGAACTTAGCTATATGCAGCTTAGGACTGCCAATGAAGCAAGAGAGGCGGTAAGACATCCTAAATGAGTTTCATCCCGAAATGGAGTTCCGTAGCTGAATTGAATAATGACATTTTTTTCTGAAGTACTGGTATTTGTTTTGACATTTTAAGGAAGAGCAAAGATCAGAGCAGCGTAAAAGAACTCTGTTGATACTTATCCTTCAATATTTAAGAGACGAAGGGTAAGGAAAAGTTATGGTACTTATGAGTTATAAATTTCTCGAATTGCAGAACTGCTAGTTGATATTTTAGATACATCACGAATAATGGGGTGACCCGGCAGGTACAAAACGCAGGTCACAGGTCATTGTTTTACTAATACAGAAAGTATCCTAAACATTCATAAAAGCTAACCGTTAGCTATTATGAATGTTTGGGATGCTTTCTGTATAGGTAAAACAATGACCTGTGACCTGTGACCTGCCGCGGATGGAATGGTGAGACGGCGGAAATGTGGAATACACGGAATATTTTAAAATATTCTAAAACGCAGGATGAGAGGAAAGTCTTCTTAAAACAGATATAAATATTACATTTTTTGCCCGTGAGTAATCTGGCTAGGATACCATAACTTCACATGATAATTTTACATTTCCTCGCGACAAAAGATATAAAAATGTCTTACAGAGACGAGTTCACTCCTGGGCAATATGTTTGCCCGCTTCCGTTTTAGTGCCTCTCGGACTGTGCTGAAACATCACAGGTGCACTTTCCCACTCTCAGACAAGGAAATAAATGTATGAAGAAAGATGATGGTAACTGTTTCAATTGCCTTACAGTAAGGACACTTGAACCGTGAACACTTGACATTTTTGTGTACATTGTTTTTTTCGACGACGAAGAATTAAAGGCTCTTCTTATGATGTATAGTGTTACATGTATAGCATTTTGTAAGTGTGAAAACATTAATACTCCTGTCAAAAGGACGTGCCCACATTCTATAGTCACTAAAAAAATGTACAAAAAAATATCAAGTGTTCATGGTTCGAGTGTCCTCACTGTAAAAACATAATGTACAACATGTTATCATTTCTTTTGAAGGCTGATTTGCTATGTCAGTGCCTTTTTGAAGGTCTTTATACAAAACCTAATTCGTCCATACATGATTTCCAAGCAGATGCATTCTCGTTCCCAGTGCTGCGATCCTTTTGGCCAAATTTTGCACTGTTACCTGCTCAAAGACATTTGGCAGGAAACAGTTTTTTTGTTAGATGTCATGTGACCTCAAAGTAACCAATGAGAGTGTGTGCTGCTGGGGGGAAAATTTTCAGCTACAAAGGAAATGTTGTTATGGTCGGTCACAGGCTGACCACCCTCTGTCAGTGTTCATCGATCTGTAGAAGGATAAATACATTATGGCGGTTGCGATTTGCACGGCAATAAAGTTTAAAAGCAAATAATTCAATAGAAGATCAAAGAAAGTGTCAACTGAGTCCTGCATTATGTTTTTTTGGTCGTTTTGAGCTGTTGTACATTGTTAGGCGTTATTTTGCGAGAACTTTTCTCGACCGCCAGTTAGAGAGTCAAGAAAATTGACAAGGCAGGCAACACCAAGCTGCTGGCCAGTGACCTTGTCTTGTTCAAGTGGGAACTGATGCCAAACCATTGAAATTCTCACCTTAAAAACACCAGCATCCGATCGATCAGGGATGAACCCATACCTTTGCTGAATTTCAGCTTCATCTTTCGAAAATTCACTGAAAAACGCAATCCTGAAATCCATATGAAAGCTTTCTCAACGTGATCGGTGCAAGAAACCAGATCAAAGAAATTTAAAGCATTTGAATTCTATTTGAATCTACCAATCAATGCAACACAACCATTGGCTTGCCAATGCTTGGCAACAGTCATGTTGCACTGAAGCTCAAATTCAGCGAAGGTACAGTGTATGGGGATATCCCTAGAGGCTGTCTTAATCGATCGGATGCTGGTGTTTTTAAGGTGAGGATTTCACTGGTCTGGCATTAGTTCCCGCTTGAACAAGACAAGGTCACTGGCAGGCATCTCGGTGTTGCCTGCCTTGTCAATTTTCTTGCCTCTCTAACTGGCAGGCAACAAAAGATCTCACAAAATGATGCCTAAAACAGCTTGGAATGACAAAAAAAACATAATAAAGGATTTGGTTGGCACTTTGTTTGATCTTTTATTGAATTGTTTGCTTTCAAACTTTATAGCCGAGCAAATCGCAACCACTGTAATGTATTTATCCTTCCACAGATCAATAACAACAACAACAACACCAACAGAGGTCTGCCTGTATTATCATCTGAAGTTATGTTATCCTACTCAGACTACTCACAGGGAAAAATTGAATTTTTATATCCTTTTTTACTCGTGGATAAATCCACAAGTTTTGGTGGGGATCTCTATGCAAATTTGTTACTGCTGCGTGACGGGAAGTTCCATCTAATTAGCCAATCAGGATGGATAATCACAACACAGCTTAGAAAGCTGTGACTTGCTGTTTGCTAGGTTGTGCGCCGCCATTGTTGTTTGTGGCTTTTATACTTAAGTGTTTGAGCACCTTCCGCTGCATTTAGAAGCAAGAAACTGAAGAATTAAAGAAATGGCATTCTTCGAAGGTGAAGCAAAAGATTTTGAACAAGTACACATTGGTGCAATTAATTGTGCACCGCCTTTCGCTCTCCAACGCGAAGACTTTAATACATGTTGAAATGGAATCTGCAGAGGCATGGTGAGAAGACAGTCTCTGTCCATCCCCTAAGCTCACGAGGGATTAATGAATTCCATTTGACAAGGTGACTTCCATTTGGAGAGTGACATCGAAGCTATCAAAGTAAACCGATGTTTATCAAAGCTATCGAGAAGTTTTGCAAGCTATGAGTCATCAAAGCCATATGAATCCAACTTGAACAACATCAGTGACATGAAAAACAGTGAGGCAACCAAGCAACCCATGCTTCCAGACACTAGTACTTGTGTGGCAGACCATAATGACGAACTGTCGAAAGACTCGGTCATTGATTATGTAAGGAAAACTGATAAGGAATCCGTACCAATCTCCTGGGATAGAGCAAGGGCTGAGGTCGTTCGCAAATGCAGACATGCAAAAAATGAGAGTTGTTGTCTAACAAGAGAAAAGCTATTGATTTCAGGAGACATTGAATCGAACCCAGGCCCTGTTGCTCATGGAATGAGTACACATACAGTACTGAGAAATCATTCTATAGCACTGTTGCAGGCTCGATTAGCTCAGAAAGGATTGAAGACACTAGAATGTACCTCAGA
>NC_090884.1:34476825-34481825 GCF_036669925.1 Montipora capricornis
AAGCTACAGTTAGTAAGTTTGTTGAAGGGTTTTTTGTTTGTTGTGTGTTGAAATCTTTGTCAAAGCAAGTATTTTCAGTTATTAAAAGTACGGGTGAGGTCTTTTTTACAGTTGAATCTTCCTTCATTTTATCTTAGAAGAACAGCTCACCTCCAAATGTGAACAGCCCAACAGCAGTGTCATCTGATCTTAACCTGGCAGGCACTTCAATAACCAACACAGTGTCAAGAAATTCTTCCAACCAAGTTGCGCATGGAAAGGTATTATACTGTAACTATGACTTATCTGGTGCGAAATGGGTTCTGCGCTCTTCAGAAGTCTGCAAATTTTCACCTTCAATGCCATTTGCTGATTGCCTTTTGACTTCTGTCAACCAATTTAAAAGTAGAGTATCCAGTTTCGTATCATGAGAAGCAGAGATGCTGATTGGTCGAGCTTTTCGAGCTGCATTGTAACTTTCAAGACTAGGAACACACTAAGTGACAAATAGCGTATTTGTGGCTGTGGCCAGAGTCCGGCTTCCTTGGTGCTGACCAAAAGAAAGCGAACTCTGGTGACGAGAATGGTATTTGTTTTACTCCGACTGCAGCACGATCTCTTCTCTGAATTCACGATTATCGTGAATTTTTAATATGCTTTGAATTCATTATTATCATGAATTTAGGACACTGTTACCCTGGACTTGTGGTAGCAGAGAAAATACATGTACGGAAATAAAAAATTATATCCGTGGACTGGATTTGAACCCGGAGTTTCTACTCTATAGGAACCGCTTCGTTCTGCTTCACCACTGAAGATCAAGACACCGCACTTTCAAAAACCATTTCAGTCTCCCATAGAATATCGCTGCTAAAGAATAATTAGAGGGTCCCCAATAGGATTTTCGGGATCCGGGATTTGGATTTTTTGGAGCTCGGGATGCGGGATTTTGTAGAAATATGGAAACGGGATTCGGGATTGCATTTATGGACGGGACGCGGGATTTAGCATTATCACTAAGCGGGATCCGGGAAACCGTCACTTTGAAGCCCCGAGATCCGGGATTTCTGACGGCAAAAAAATTAAAATGAACTCAACTTTCGCCGTCGACAACGACGAAAATATGTTGTAGCCAATAAGCTAGAATTATACTCTGCAGACAACACCATCATCGCTGTTTGCGGCTTTACGTGATGTGCTTGATTGTGTGGCTCTTTTTTTATGAAAAGGGAAAGAACAGAAATTTAATTTTTGTGGAAAGAGAAATTTCGGGCACAACTTCTGTGGAAAGTCAAAACATTGAACGAGAGTGACAGGTCTACCGCAGGCGCTCCAAGCTCAGTGTAAGGGAAAGCTAACAAAAATATAAAAATTGTATAGGATCCCGGCAAAAGACTTTAGAATGCAATTATGCGAAAAAATTCTCAGTTAAAAAGCTTAATCTTTCTGCCATTGTGGCTCGCTTCCTTCCCGTGTGTGTGTGTTTTTTGTTTTATTTTTTTCAGATTCGACGCGATTTGAGCCGTTTTCAATTCCTCGGTTGTCAACAGTGTAATAAAATCCCAAGGCTGCGCACGAAATTCTCAGGAGCCTACCAAATTCAGTCAAATATTCCTGGATAAAATGTTCCCACGGTTATAATTCCACATCGGAATCAATTCACAAAGATTAAACTTTCATTTCAACCTAACAACAAATTAATAGCAACCCTGCGAGCGACCTCAGGCGGTAGTTTGTTCACTCGATAGGATCCAAAAACAATTTCGGCAGGTGGATTTCTCTGCAATGTTGGACGGTAACGACACTTGTTTTATCCCCTTGGGTCCCGACATGACTGCATTGTCTCTCTCGTCCAATCACAGTTACACTTCCTTCGTGTTGCTAAACTTCAAAAACACATTTAAAATAATGTGTCGTTGACAAACTAGACTCTGGGACCCCAGTTAGGGCTCAGTTTGGTAAACCGGGCAGGGTTACAAAGCCGGTTACAAAGTTCTCACTGAGCTTAGGGCCCCTGTGAACCTACACGACTCCCCAGCCGCCTAGCGCGTGTTTTAGCCGTTCAGTTTTGTAATTTGGCTCTCACGAGTGTATCTTTGATTGTCCGCCCTCTTTTGTAACATATGAGGGGCGAGTTTCTGTAGATTCCTTTGATCAATGGTCGTCGCTCTATTAAATGCCAGTCTTTCGTAGGGATTTGTGTTAAGTTCGTCACTGCAGGGTGGTATTGGGTCACGCAAGGCGAGATTCGTCTATTCTCTTGTGGTTTTTGAAGCAGTGCCAGTTTCCTGTTTTTAAATTGCACTTCTGAGGCGATCCTTTGAACAAGATTCTTGGGATAACCTCTTTCACGTAGGCGTGATTTAAAATTCTAGATGAGCTCTCCAAATTATTTTAGAAGAGTTTATTCTGAGAAGTCTCAGAGCCTCGCCTTTGATGAAGACCTTTTTGACTCCCGGTGGGTGCCAAGAGAGAAGTGCGTTCATTGACATGTTTCGGTAGGTTTGAAGTGCGCGCGCACATCAAGGACTGAATTGCTGTTGAACCTTTCGCCTTTGTAAATGTGTGTATCCAGAAATGTCGTTTCTGTATCTGAAATTTCAGCAGTTAATTTAATTGTGGTTTGTTGTTTGTTTGCTTGTTCAATGAACTGCATTATCTCCTCTCTATTTTAAGTCTATGCTAGTCTAGAGCGAAAATATGTCGTCTACACATCGTTTCCAAACGAGCGGTTTAGTGCGCTTTGGTTTAAAATTTCTGTTTCAACCTTAGCCATGAAGATATTGGCAAAAGCGACTACCATTTTTGTACCCATGTCTGTTCCATGGGTTTGGTAGTGTTGACCACGTGACCATTTTCCTCACCTTTTGTAACGCCTGCTTTGCGCAGTTTGCCATTTTTAGTTTGACGGGAAGCGTTTTCATGCTAAATAGGAATGTTAGGAAGAAATGTATTCGTGTTGATGATCGTATACATTAACAACAGATTCAATTACTACTAATAATGGACAATCACGAATCATTTCGATTTCAAAACTGTGATTGTGAATGCTACAATTAGGGTCAATAGGATCATGATGGTTGGTGGAAAAGACTAACAAGGCGTATTCTAAATCAACTGTAATTGTAATTGACGACGAAGTTTGGACATCATGCTGTGACGTCATGACCGGGACCGGGATTGGCCGATAAAAACGTTCGAGATTTCGGGATTAAGGGAAAATTTTGGTCGGGATGGCGGGATTGAAGAACTCTATTGGGGACCCTCTAATTAGGCCTAAGCTAGATTAATAATTTAGGCATAAGCTTTGATTTTAAAATGTTAGCTTTGCCGTGAAGTTTCGAAACCGAACTTTTGCGGTGGTTAATGTTGTTTGTTGCCGAGTGATAATACAGCAATATCAAATAGTGTTTAAATTTTTGACCCTGAGCAGCTAGCGGTGTGGTGGTCAAGTGGTTAGGTGACGGGTTGATCAATATTCTCAGGTTCGAGTATTATGTCCATGTACTTGGGTTGTCTTTTAAAAAATATATGACCATTTCTCATAATCCCATATCAAGCTTTCAGTCTTCTTAATTAACGATAATAGTGAATTCAAAGCAAATTAGAGAATGGGTTGCCAACTGACGGTCGCTAAAGAGAGATTTACGGATGGCGGTCGGTTGACATAAAACTGAGCCACCGTAGTTACGTTAGTTAAGTCTTCATGTTTTTTGTCCTAAGAAATGATCTATTGTCCATTTCTTGATTGTTTTCTTGTGCTCTGTCTTATTTTTTTAGAGCGTCATAATTGATATGAGAGCCATGCTAAACAACGCTATCAAAGGAGGCTATAATGCAGAAAATGATCCATCGGTAAGCACTACGGTAGAACTCAACTGTGGAGACCACAATTTTTCAGGCTTACCTTTCGTTAGTGTTTAATTTAACGTTGATAATTGCGATGATATCTTGATTCTTTCCGCAGTTCAAATACATGTCTTTCATATTATTAAGTCTCCGCGTCATGAATGCATTGTGTTGTAAAACGTAACATCTAATAACAATAAAAAATGGGGGATCTGGAAAATTATACAGTATGCATCCCAAGGGATGTATTCCATTTTTGGTAATTACCCGACTTATTTGATGCTTTTCCTCGTCCACATACCCCATAAACATTAATCAACTGAGTGAAACTTGGATAAAAACAACTTCCATTTTCTTTTTTGCTCTCGTGATGCGTTGTGCGTTTTTCCTGTAGTGGTATAGACCGTATTCATAGATGGCAGCCAAGAAATTATTCTTTTGTCTTTATGCTAATGATCCTCGGAAGCCTCACTTTGGAGCGAAACTTCTTTTGAATTTTGTCCGTGCTAACGAGGCTAGTGAGGGTGCTTAGCATAAAGACAAATAAATAAGTTTTTGGCCGCCACTTTTGACTGAATACGGTCTATGTTGGGTGGAAAGTTTATTGACAGCCAAGTCAAGCGCGGTTTTTGATGATTTTTTCCCGTGGCTGTGTAACCTAGAATACGATCTATAATCAGTCTTGTAAACAGTTGGATGGGTGACCTCATGGTACATGTAGGTTGGTTGAGGGGTCATCGGTCGAGGAATTAATACAGACAAACGATCTGTAATCAGTCATGTAAACAGTCCCGACCTCATTTTATTGAGCCCTCTCTTCCTTCCTTCCTTCCTTCCTTCCTTCCTTCCTACTTTAACAAGCTCTCCTCAGACTTTCAGTCACTTGAATGTTTAACCGGGCTGTACGTAAAATAAAGGTTGTTGGATAACAAAGAATAATGTGTGTGTAAATCATGATATCACTATTTTTAATATCCACCGCGACAATAAACTGTGAAGGAGATTATCTTTTAAGGCGGAACATGAATTTCTGTCTCAACTTCAGGACAAACTTCTTAAGCCTCTTGGTGGATTTGCTGGACTTACCGGTGAATGGAGGGATCTAGCAGCTGTCATTAGCAGGGTACGTTTCTTGCGTAACCTCTTTCGCATTGTCGTTGAAAAACCATAAG
>NC_090884.1:34486825-34491825 GCF_036669925.1 Montipora capricornis
TAGCTTAGGGTAAATGCAGCTGACGCTAATTAAAATCCGCGTTCATCAAATTAGGGTCAATCCTGGACATCTCTGGGTTTTTTGTATGTCAACTTTATGATTGATGCGATACATGACAAAGCCGCTACCGTGATCCGTGAATCACCGTGAACCTCGCATAAACAGGGTGAGATAGTGCGTGAGGGCGGAGCTGCGTGAAATGTCGACCATCTTTGTTGGCACGAGTTCTGTATTCAACAAGCCTAGTTTATTTTAATTTAAGAAACAGAGCAATGAATTTCATCAAAATTAGTTTCGTTACCTGGCAGGGGTCTTAACGTCAGTACAATAAAGAATGATAAAATTGAATTTTTCAGGGAGCTGGACCACGCCATGTTACGCCGATTAGAAAAGCGAATTCTTGTGGATCTTCCAACCTTAGAAGCCAGACAGGCCATGTTGCAGCAGTACCTGCCGCCATTGATTCATTCGGGAGAGGGAAGCGTGCAGATAAAAACAGAGATCGACTATGAGCAACTGGCAGTGGTACGTCTTAGTTGGTTCAACTTTGTCTTGCCATAACATTCGAACCCTCACATCTGCATCAAGATCCAATAAGAGGTTTTCGATATTTCTTTTCGCCATAATGATATTCTCAACCACGGTGCACCTTAAAACAGAGATGCTAATGTAGGTAAAAATCTTTCATTACTTAGTCCGATGAATGGTGTTCCGACACACTCAAGACGTTGAAAACGATTCAAATTCTCCAAACTTCTAAATTCGATCTAGGGCAACATTATTACTTTGTTCGAAGAAACAAAGTATAGGATTCGACTGACTCCTTTTTGTTTTTTTTTTCGGGGTTTCGATTTTCTTGCGCATGCGTAAGATTTCTGATAAGTGAACTGCTCATGATAGTTTTCATGATGGAGAGACTTTTCAGAGTAAGTACTCCAAGTAGGATTCGAACTCGATATCTCCTCATTTAGAGGCGCTCGCGATGACCACTAGACCACGAGACCACGAAAGGCTACGTGATTAATTCGGAGGGAAATATTTGTTAAAAATCTGTGTGCGTGACCGGAAACTGGTTTCTGTGTTTTCGTTGCACGCAATATCCGGTTACGCATCTCACCGGGCTAATGTTCTCCCGGTATTGTTAAGAAAAAGTATTAAATATTTTTAAATACCATGGTAGAAACATGATAATGCAACAACAGTTTTAAATGTGAACAACTATTCCATCATTCCACGATCGCATTTAACCCTATCGTTGCGTCACGGAATGTGGACTTTTGGACTTCGGACTATGAAATGGAACAAGGTATTGTAACAAAAAAAACACTGAAATATCGTGAATTTTAAAGGAAATCGGCTACAAATCCTTCAAGCAGAGTGTAGGCTAACCGTAGCCTCATGTTTGCCAACATGATAGTTCTTAATCATTGTGCTCAACAACGACAACAGCTCTCATCACTTGCTTGCCTCTCACACAAAATGCTTTTCTTTGGGGTCGAAAAGCGTGGATTTTATAATCGTATTTAACGCACTTTTCTTTGTTTAATTGCCCCAAAACGGAATCAATGTACTGTACAACCTCGGGAAGACACTGCTCAAAAGGGTAGTGCCGCACGTCCTGTAAGCTGGCTGTTCTCCGGTCTTGTAGAAACTTACATTGTTTGCAAGTCTAAGTCATTTTTGCTGTTTAGTGAGCAACCCAATCACATTTTGCCTTATGAATAGCTTACATTAGTATTTCAACTATTTTTTCGAACAAGCTGAACAGTCCCTCCGAGATTTATTCAACTGATTTGATGGACCCACAGTTTCAATCTTCGTCAAAGCTCTTTGGAGAACCAATTCGTTAGCTGCTCGCTTTATGTCAACAATCTGTGCCGTACATCAAGACACATTGTCAGTAAGAGGGCTCGCTTCACGCTGTTTTTCGTTTCAATTTATTCAAGCATGAGTGGTAATCGAAGGCATGGCCTCACCCAGAAATAAATCATGGCTGAGGCAATGTCCATGGTCAAATTCTCTTGGTGGGTGTTTTTGATTCCTACATTTAAAGACAGCACCGGATCCCGCATTATCAAAGAAATAATAATTCACGAAGAAAATGACTGAGGCAAGTGCCTCGGATTGGCTTATACTGGCAACGGCCCTGGAAGATGGCGATTAGCAAACAGCAGCACAGATACGGGCCTTTAAAAAGAGATTCCCAGGGCAAGAAAAGTGACTGAGGATGTTAAATCAAGAACTAAAGACAACACTCCCTATAACGCAGTAGGGATACGTTGCCGTTAGGGGATTTTATTATCGCACAAATTATTTCAGACCTCGTCGTGCGTCCTCGGTTGATTCATTGACAAATCATCCGCATGTTCCCAAGGTAACGCTTTTTGGAGTGCGTCTTCGTATTCAAGCTCTAAAGCAATCCTTTCCCCCACTCCCCCGTTCAACGTTAAATTCAGTGGACGACCCTTTGCAACCAAGATTGTCCGAGAGGAGTGTTAAAGGAAAAGGACTTGGCAAGGAGCAGTGGTTGATGGAACTTTTAAAAAGTTGTCCCGTCTCTTTTGGGGAGGATTGTAGTATAAAGACGTTATTGATCAGCTTTTTGAGTTCTTTGTTTATTGTTTGTTCCAGCGCACAGAGGGGTACTCTGGATCAGACATTCGGCTTCTTAGCAAAGAAGCCGCCATGCGTAAAGTACGGAAAATATTTGACTTGTTGGAAAGTCATCAAGCAGGTAATTTCTTGTATTTAAGTCTTAAAATATCGTCCAGTCGAAGCTCTAACAATCCCCCCGGGTCATTTCGCCCCTCACCCCAAACAAACCAGGGGCGGGTCAGGAGCCCATCTGGAGCGTGCAACTTCCATACAGCGTCTGTGAAACGGCGTTTTCACAAGTAGGTATATTTTTAGACTAGCCCTTCCCGCGAATTAGGTCAAAAAACAAAGGCAGTTCCGGTTCGGTGACTCTATGACGTCAGCTTAATTTCTTGTGATTGGTCATCGGGCTCCTGTGGGAGTCTCATTCGCGGGAAATTCAATCTAAAAATAAATCGGTCTGTGAAAACGCCGTTACACGAACACAGTAGAGTTGTAGGCTCCGGGTCATGGGTTCCTGGCGGGTCTAGACACAGGCTCCCCAAGCTGAAAATACGTGGTGTATGCGACAGCTTGTGTATTTAGAGAATTATATGGGAAAATCACCGATCGTAAAAAAATTGTGTAAATAACTATCTCATTTGAAATAAAGTTTTCCTACCTGAAATGTGTGACGAGTTTAGAGCCATTCTGACGACGTTTAGTGAAGTTATCCGGAAACGGTTACTAAAAGAATAGGAAGGCCGACCACTCCATCCATCGCTGGCCAAACCTCGCTCCACAAATCGTTTTCTCCTCAACAGGAAAAGTCCCGAATCGCAATAAAAACAACAGTTCCATAAAGCCCAATAAATTTCACTCCAAATACGTGTGTTTCGGCGGCCGAAAGACTCGTGAAGAACGAAAACTTTGCCTTAAAATTCACCTCTTCGGCTTTCCTCAGAGGCTTGTGACCGGGCAGTCAACAACGGCCGCTCGCAAGCTGGTTTAACCCTCAACTCTGATTGGTCCATTTGAATTTGACCGCGCGCTAGCAACACGACCCTCCAATCAGAGTTGAGGGTTAAACCAGCTTGCGAGCGGCCGTTGTTAACTGCCCGGTCACAAGCCTCTGAGGAAAGCCGAAGAGGTGAATTTTAAGGCAAAGTTTTCGTTCTTCACGAGTCTTTCGGCCGCCGAAACACACGTATTTGGAGTGAAATTTATTGGGCTTTATGGAACTGTTGTTTTTATTGCGATTCGGGACTTTTCCTGTTGAGGAGAAAACGATTTGTGGAGCGAGGTTTGGCCAGCGATGGATGGAGTGGTCGGCCTTCCTATTCTTTTAGTAACCGTTTCCGGATAACTTCACTAAACGTCGTCAGAATGGCTCTAAACTCGGCACAAGAGACAAGTTCGTCACAAATTTGAGGTAGGAAAACTTTATTTCAAATGAGATAGTTATTTACACAATTTTTTTAGGATCGGTGATTTTCCCATTCAATTCTCTATATACACAAGCTGTCGCATACACCACGTATTTTCAGCTTGGTGAGCCTGTGGTCTACAGTGACTACGTCTCGGGTTTGCATAACTGCCTCAAATTCTCCCAACTCCCCCTGGTATATAGATGAGGCTATGGAAACACGGAAAACGTCCTCTATTGCTCGAATAATTTTAGCGCTTTATAAATTCATTGTTATTAATACTAGTGAGTAGTGTTGCGTGCGTTTATTTGGTATTGTACTGGTGCCTACTACTGTTTTTTGGTGGCCTGTGGAGAGACTGGTTGGTTGCTTATTTGTTTGTTGCGTCGCTAATTGGTTTAAAGCAGAATTTTTTTCATCACTTGGATACTTGTCATTTTTATGCAGAGGGTGAACATGGCCGTGCGACACCGCTGCCCAGTCTTGAAATTGAGCCTGTGAATACCGAGGATGTAGAAGCAGCGTTAAAGCACACTAAACCATCGGCCAGGCAGCTCAAGGATAAATACAAGGACTGGCAGAGAGAATACGAGTCTGTGTAAAGATACTGTTTACTCATTTTCGAAGTAGAACAGATTTCCACCCATTTTGTTGGGCCGAAAAACGCAGTAGCACAAGACGGCCAGAAATCTTCCTTTGCCAAGCAACAGTTCGTCCATCTGTGCCGTCTGATTTGAACCAGGAACCCATTACCCTGAGCCTCGATCTTCCATAATAACCCCTGAGTCAAATCCTTTCCCTTATCTTTCTATTTTTAGAAGCAACTCGCAGAGAGTGTTTTCACAATAGCCAATCATAAGCGACCTATGGTCAGCCATTTATTACGTCACATACGTCTAAAAATAGATACGTAAAAGGGTTGACTTAAGCGTACAGTACAGATGGGCTCCTGATTGGACAGATCTTTTCTGCTTAGAGAAAAGTAAAATGTTAAATCCT
>NC_090884.1:34504325-34536825 GCF_036669925.1 Montipora capricornis
TTGTGGCGTAATCTCACGTAATTGCCCTAGTAATTTCCCCATATGTCCCCACTATCCCCGGTGGTCGGGGGGTGGGGGAAACAAATGACTAGTGCATAAACGCGTTATAAGACTTTGTATGGCAAATAAAATGCAGTCGATTGTGAAGCCTAAAAAATGCTCAATTTAACTTTCATTTAATAAAATGAATCAAAATGACTCACCTCTGGTATATTCTTGTGCCTTTTGGAGTTTATTTTACAGTTTCGGGAAGTCCGTGTTTTCAGTGTTCTAAGACGAAGTCAAGGCTGCACACTAAGATTTCGACCGTTGTCAGCTCCAAGGCGGTTTGCAACTCGAAAATCCATCCCAGCCAAGATTTTTTCACGCAAAGCTAAAGCCACATCATTTGCGAACCTCCGTGAATGTTTCGTCGTCAAAAATCCCCACACACTTGGCTGGAAATGAGCATTTTCTGCTTCAGATTCCACGATAGCTGATGAATTTAACAGCAAGTGATCACCGACGAGGACACAGAGCTTGGGTCCGAGGTCAAATTAACTCCACCCGACGGAGGTACAGTCATTTCATGTACAATACTTACCCCATCCCCACAGAGGCTTCTCGAAGAGCTCCATTGTTATAAGCGACTAATGACATAGCGAGGCGACGCGACGGGACATCACCAGACAAAACAAACAGCACCAAATTTGAATATTCTGCGGGTTTTTCTTCAAGCAACAAAACATGTTATCAAATGCGAAGAGATCGCTAGAAAATCAACATGATGAATGTTTGCCAATTTTTATTACGATAATCTGTTGTACGTTTTTAGTAATTGCAGTGTTGCCCGTGTTATTGAATGTAAATACTCATTCATTCGCTTGCATTGGTGTTCTGTATTTCATTTGCTTGCCTTTTCTCACTTTTCAAGTCATTGTTTCGCGCCTTTTTGTTTGCCGATTTTTATTGCGATGATCTTTAATATGTTTTTAGCAATTGCAGTGTTGCCCGTGTTATTTAATGTAAATACTCATTCATTCGCTTGCATTAGTGTTCTGTATTTCATTTGCTTGCCTTTTCTCACTTTTCAAGTCATTGTTTGGCGCCTTTTTTTTTACCAAATTCTTGTTGTAATATATTATGTCAAGCTTCCCGTTTAGATTTATGACGATATTTTCAAGTTATTAGTCAGGGCTCTTCGCCAGTATGACCGTTCAGTTATCACATGGACAAGCGAATATAGTAAGCTTAGCCTGCAAAGGACATAATTTGTTTGTTACCAGCCAAGGAGGAACTGGAAAGTCTACTGTGGTTAGAGAAATAATCAGCAATCTCCAGGCAGTAGGTAAAAGGGTATCCGTCGTATGTTCTACTGGTATAGCCTGCACAGTGTACGATCCTGGGGTCGCGTCGACCGTGAATTCGTATTATGGTGTAGGAATTGCCGACCTACCTTGGAGACAGCTTGTAGAGAGGTCGACAAAAAGAAGTGGAGATGTCGATCGAATAAGAAGATGCGATGTGTTGATTTGGGACGAAGCAAGCATGTCAAGTCAGCGTATGCTGGAACTAGTTAATGCCATTCACCATCGCCTAAGCGAACCTCAGTGTAATCGTCCCTTTGCTGGAAAGCAAGTGATTCTTGTAGGGGAGTTTCTGCAATTGCGCCCCGTTCCAAACGTTTTAGATGAGGGATTATTTATGTTCCATTCGCCAGTATTCCAAAGCGCCAAAACGCACCACTATGAGCTGACAGATGTCATTCGACAAAGACACGAAGAATTTCTTATCGCACTGAAAGACATCAGCTTTGGAAAATGCAGCAAAAAGACCCGGGAATTCATTACGTCCCTTAGCAGATCACTGGAGAGTGTTCAAGATGACTTGAGCCACATTTATTTTAAAAGGTTGCCGGTAGCATTACACAATCGTTTGGCCTTACAAAATCTTCCCCTTCCTCAGTTTACTTTCGAGGCTGAGAACACAAATCTAATTAAAGGAATGAATTGGCCTGGTTCTTCAATTTTGCATTTAAGGCCCGGCTGTCCAGTCATGCTCGTTTGGAATTTGAACAATGAACTAAAAAATGGTAGTCGAGGAGTATTCGAAGAGTGTGTAGGCGATATGCTGAAGGTATCATTTCCTGGTGTCGGTTCCATTGTGATCGAGAAACAAACGTGGTTCAAGAGGAACAAAGAAGGAAAAATAGTAGGCAGCATCCGACAGTTTCCTATCGTTCTAGCGTATGCTGTCACTTGCCACAAATCTCAGGGTCTCACTCTATCTGCAGCTGTAGTTCATTGTTCAAGCGAGTTTGTCCCCGGTCTGACGTACGTGGCACTATCAAGGGTAAGGGATCCTGCGAATCTTCAGGTACTAAATTTCAGATCGACCAATTTACATCCCCCGAGTTCACGAGTTATTCGCGAATGCTCTATGGATATTGACCAAATAGAAGAAGATCTGCGATGTTGTCACAACAAGGAACTTTGTGAAGAATTCTTTGAAGTGAAAGACAAATATGCCATAGAGGAGAAAGATTGCGACGAGACATTCAATTTTCCTTCGGAACTCAATGATGGACTCGTCGCATCTTATTTTGAGAGAGATGATGACGAGCCTGTGATAGACTTAGTGCAGGTGTATGGTGAACTGTCGAAGCCGGATTCGGAACTTTCGAGTCCCCCGCCCTCAATTGCTGTTAGTGAAATGCTTGCGTCAATGAGAGTTGATAAGCTGCTGTCTGTGTTTGCAAAAGACAAAAATAGGTGCATTCAACAGTTGCAGGAAGTTCTCCACGACAAAGCATCAGCCTTTGTTAATTTGACTTGGTTTCATTTGTATGAAATATTTAATGACCACATCATTGAAAACCCGGACGAGGTCATTGTAAATATTTCCCGAGGTGGTTTTTACAGAGTGTACCGCCAAACTTCACCAGTTCTTAAACTCACCACAGTTCCAACAATATATCAAAGCTCTTTTCAACTGTACAGAAGTTCACCAACCACAAATAGCAGCTGCTACAGAGATTGCAACAAAGCTGTACGAAGAATTTCTTGGTCAGCTCCTTCGCGTCATTTCTCGTCGCAGAGAGGAAGAACGACAAGAGCCAATCAGATTCGACGTGTCTGAAATGACTGGGCCAGGTAAGGCCAAAATTAGGCATGTAGGTGGTTGGGCAATTCGAGCGACCCTTGAGTCTGAAAAAAGGTACGCTAGAGAAAATATGCAGACCAAGGATCCGCGAACACTCAAGAAGGTAGAAGAAAGTGTTATTAAGTGCGAGTTGATCGAGGAAACTCTTCTTGTGCCCTATGAAAACTTAAAGAAGACCACAAGTCACCCGGAAACCCTTGAACTAACAGAGGCAAGACAGTTCAGGGAAAGAGGACTTGTTCACATATCTGATCCATGTTTCGCGGTTTTTATTCACATGGAGCAGCTACGAGTAGACTTGATGAACTCAGAGAAACTAAGACAATTTAAACAAGATATGGTAACGAATGCGAATGAGGAGATTGCGAAAAACGAAAACTTACAAAGCCTCTGGCGAGCGTGCTTTTCTTCAAAGGATGTCAGTGAGAGAAAGGTAAGTGAAAGTTATTTCTGTTCTGTTCTCTTGTCCCATGAATATACCATTGTAGGAAATAATCCCTATCCTTACTAAGACCAAAGTAATGTGTACTTTCTGCCGGCATATATCGATGATTAATTCCAACTCAGCTTTGTCCCAATTAGTCAGTGTATTTTATAGGAAACTCAACAAAAATCGCGTAAATAATTCACAGGAAACCATTGATGTCCTACTACATCCAGTCATCTTGCGTTATGTCAAGATGGGAGGGTGCCAGTACCTTCGAGATTACCGGATGGCACTTCGCCTCAAGAAAACGGCAGAGCTGAGAAAACGGGTGTTGCAAAGAAACAAAAAGAACGCACAGAAAAATGACAGTGTTCCGTATCAGGTAAGAAAGTATGTACAAAGGCATACCATAATCCCATTAATTCACGTGTTTGAGTGCTACTTAATTAATCACATTCAGTAGCCTCAGAATGTACAAAAACATTAGTCTACATAAATTTGCAGGAGATTTTAAAGGATCCCTCCAATGGGAAATATGTTTCAAACAGTAGACTGGTGGCATTTGTTTCCAAGCATCAGTACAATGGTCTTGCTGACTGCTACACAAAGCCACAGCTTATCAAGTTGTGTGAAGGTTATGGAGTTATGCGCATTAGACGCCTGAACAAGAAGAACATTGCCTAACGCTTGGCAGCAAGTATTGCTGCTAACAGAGGGTTAGTAGTCCCTGCCGCAGTGGACTCCCGACAGTATGCAGTTGTAAGTTCGGAGATGGATGCGGCATCTGGCAGAGTTTGTTTAAGGTTGTCCTCAGTGTCTACTGAACAGCCTTCGCATTCAGGTGTGGTCTTATTTTATGATACATTTCTCTTGTCAGTCATACCAGTGTATTTCGATATGTATAGATTCTTAAATGTTATCAATAGAATCTTTCATGATTAAAGGCCTGGCCAAACACTCGCAACATTTCAAGCAACATCTTGCAACATTGTTGGGCACAACACGTTGCATACGTTTGGCCGTCCTGTTGCGATATGTTGCGATATGTTGCAACATGTTGGATCAAATTTGAAAACAGTCAAATTTTTCGTGCAACATTTTGGATGTTGCATGACGTTGTACTCGTTTGGCCACGTTCACGCAACGTTGTTGCGCTAGTGCATGCGCGTTAGGTCCACTTATTGCGCGCCAGGGGCCTGGGGCACATGACCATTGACATGTTGCGTTGAAAATGATGAAAATATTGCGTGCGTTAGGCAACCCCGTTCAACACATGTCGCAACATCTTGCAACATTGTTGCATGATGTTGCGTTGAAATGTTGCGAGCGTTTGGTCAGGCATTAAGGAATAAAGTTCACACAGATATTGTAAGCTCATCACCTTATTCAGCCAAGACATAAGAAATACACTTATTTTGTCAACTTTATCTTTTAGAGGATCCACCTGTCTAGTGTGGAGCTTAAATAGGTAAGTATTTACATTATGTACATAAATATGAACTATGCTATGTTAGTCAGTCCTTGCTTTTCTTTTATGGTGGAAAACTCTATGTACAAAGTGATTTAACAACACTCTAGAATTTTACAAAGCATTATAAAAACTATGGACATGAGCTATTTACAAAATGCAGAGATATCTTCATGGTTATAGAAGTATCTAAGGAAAGGACTCTGATACATGTGATTCGATATTTTCATGTGACATGCTTGAGACAGATGCAAAAGTTGTTATGGTTAGTTTTGAAAAGGCTCTCAGATTGATTTAAAAGATATAACTCTTTTTAGTCTTTGTGTTAGCCACTCTCACTACCATAGTGCTACAGAAAAGACAACTATTTTCACCACTAAATAAGTGTTACTCAGCCATTAAGTTACATGTAATTAAAAATTGTGATATTCACATACCTAATCAAATATTCCTTAACATTGCTTGGGTATATACAAAGAGCAAGCAGAGTCATTCCCAGAGGTTAATCCGACATTGCTTTTTCTACTGATAACAGTCTGTCCAAATCTAATTGAATTTTGTGTTGATTGCTGCTGATTGTAAGTTGGGTTATTGTTTTGCCCATTGCAAGATCTTACTTGGCAAAAGTGGTTTTCAACACAATCCTGGTTGACAATAGCAGGTTTAATGATGGACTGTGGGAACTTATTGAGTTTAATCTGTACCAGTGCATTAAAACCAAGACACATGGACTGTAGGTCAAACCAGAGCTTGCTGGATATAAATCCTGCACTGTCATTTCCACTTTCCTCCTTCCAAGACAGCAAGAATGTGTAGAAACTCTTTAACTTTTTCAACCGGTTGTCATTGATGGTGCTAATTGGACACTTAGACTTGAAAAGGTCAACAGTTTCTGAAGTGTGCTGGAGGAGTCTAACCGAAGAGTCCAATGGAGTTCTATCTTCCTGGTCTTGCTTGTCAGTTGATGTGACAATGTGATCTCGATAACTCTGCAGAGGAAGTTAATGTTAATTTAAATTAACAGTTATGCTGCAAATCAATATATTTGTTGAAAAATTAAAATATAGCTTAATGCAAACAACGCGTCCAATTAAGCTTCTTACAGAAATATCTTCAATTGCCCCATTACCTAATGACACTACATTTTCATCTAGTAATGAAAGAGTAAACATTACTTTATACACCTCAAAGGTAGATATGCTTCAACTTCTTCATGGAATGGATCGTGATAAAAGGGACTTTAAACTTATTTTAATAATTTTATAAAGGCAATTCGTAAGACTATTACCTGCATCGTAAAAAGCATTTTTTTGTTAAGAACATCCTCAGCCAAGTGATTTCGCATTCTTGAAGCTGGATCCAATTCAAAGTGAGCAATTGTGAGACGTTCGTGTAAAGGAAGGGAAAAGCTGGACTGATCCCAGTTGAAAGCATCTTTCCACTGTTTCCAAAGGATGCTTTTGCCCTGAAATTTCAAGCATCTTAGTTTTTTGGCCTTGTTGCTCTTTTCCACATTGTTTCGGATTTTTTGAAGTTATGCTAGAAGAGAAGGAAAATAATTTCTTTAGTTTTAATTATTTAAAATGTCTAAAATTACTATATTTTTCAATCAGAATGAAGCCAATTAAATAAAGTTGATTAGTGATTATTTGGTTCTGGATCAAATAACAGGTTTTGGACAATATTATTACTAGTATCCAAGCTCTCAGACTAGAAGGATCCTAGCCTAGGTTGATGGGGTGGGGGTACTCATCAAAATTATAGGTACTAGTCCTGAGAATGTTCTTATAGTCCGGGGTCATGTGTCGGAAAAATCATTCTCCTGGGCATTTTATGAACATTTTAGTTTCTTTACGGAAACTTATAGTGTAAATGGTATTGAATCAACAAAACGTTGTCTGCAATTTTTTGAAAGCTATGTATGCCTGTTTTATGCAAATTAGATATGACGTCATTTTACAGCTGAGGACTGACAAGAAAATGTCTTTTGTTGAATTGAATAAAATGCATTTAAAATTGCAGTGAAATTACATTTTGACTGTTTCAAGGACTAAACAAATAGAACGGATGTTAAAAGGATAATAACACGAGGTTTTAATTTAGCAACACTTGTTCTTTACTTGGTCAATAGCTTTACTCCAGTTATTTACTACATATCTTAAATAAATCCCCATTGAATTTAAGAGTCTAATTCTGGACTTTTTAAAGTTTTTTTTTAATTCTTTGGTCGATTCTTCGACTCCAGATAATAAATAATTATACTCCTGTCTGAATCTAGTAAGACAAAGCATGCGTTTTGATGGTCTTCCTGTGGTTTACAACTTAACACCTTATTTGGTTTTGCAGGTTATTC
Organism: Montipora capricornis; assembly: GCF_036669925.1. Classification (NCBI taxonomy): domain Eukaryota; kingdom Metazoa; phylum Cnidaria; class Anthozoa; order Scleractinia; family Acroporidae; genus Montipora; species Montipora capricornis. The sequence goes on from NC_090884.1 coordinate 34,511,715, forward strand.
TTCTTTCTTGTTTGGTATTACTGTGCGAAAGCATATTTACCTGACGATTACCACTGTGTACACGAATTATCTGTAAATCAATGCATTGTTATTATTTGGCTTTGAAATTATCCAGAAATGTCTAGTCTAACTTATAATTCTTCTTTGGTCTTTAATGAAGTGAGCCCATTTCTAAGGGTGCTGTCTCGAGTTGGGCGTCTGTGTTTCCAATTTCCCGAGAAGATATGAAGTTTTATTCATTTATTATTATCACCTTGCCACAATAAAACAATACAATCATTAAAATAAATTAGGTGTATACTTTGTTCAGGGCCTAGAAAATATTTATACAATTATCTTCGCTTGATGCTTGAAACGGGTTTATTTGTGAATAAGAATTTCCATGAATGACGGCTGCAAAGAATGGCTGCATGACACGAAATAAACCAGATCACGGGTTTTGGAAACCTAACAATAAGCGTAATTAGAGAGGCTACCACTCGTGTGCATTTTTAAAACATTTTTTATTCTTCATACACTCTTCATTGTAATGACAACAGATGATTCCAGAAATATTAAACAGAAGTGTGTTATATTTTCGCAAGGAGAAGACTAATGTTTTTCGAGCATGGAAATTCCTTCGAAAAAAAGGCGAGTTGAGGAGAAGCCTGACTTTGGTAAATGCATTATTTGCCAGGAAGAAACTAGGGAGTCACTTGTTCAGAGTGTGAGCGAAGAAGCTTATGCAAGTGTTTTGCACTTCGCGTATTCTAGAACTGCGTACGGTGAAAATGAGTTTGCTACCATCAGTAGATTACTGGAGGGGGTATCGGCAGAAGAATTAAGACAGAATAATGCTTCTTTCCACGCAAGATGCAGGAAACGACTTGTAAATTCTGCTATGCTGAAACGTGCTGAAGCGAGATTCGAGAAAGCAGCGTTGTCACAAAATACTTCAATCCTTTCACGTCCTCCTGGGAGGCCATCTTTTGCTTTGCAGACAGGCTCTTCTACACCCGTCGTTTTCCATGGTTTAACAGAACAAACTTCAAAGCGGATCCTACGTTCATCCACAGCTACCTTCAATAGGAAGTTACGTTTCTTTTGCCAGTCACACGACGATAAGCAGGACGTTCACGTAATACAAACTGAGAACAGGAGAAAGCAACTTTTAGAGTTCGTTAAAAACTGCCACAATGACTTGTACAAAGTTTATTTAACCAGCACAATAGAACCAGAAGATGCTTTGCCGAAAGATGTGCATTATCATCGTGCCTCCTGGATGAAACACGTGATACGCGCCATGACGCCTGAGGATAAGGCTAGAGCTGACGCCCAAGATTCTGAGCAAGAAAACAAAGTTGCTGCTGATATGGAATTCCTGCATCTCAACCAAGAGCTTCTAAAAAAAGGAAAGATACTGAGTCTGGAAGACGCTCAAAAGGTGTACACGAATATCTTACAAGATCATCTGTGCTACTGGTTTCCTAGTAGAAAATTTGTGAGGCAGCTGTTAGCAGAGAATGTTGATGGTATCGAGTTCATAAGTGCATATCGACGAAACGAGTCCGATCGCTTTTGCCTATCTGCTGCTAAGATCGTCGCCATAGAGAAAGCCGTTAAACAGTCATCGCACATTAAAAGCGAGCTTCAAGTCCTTTATGACTGCTCAAAGATAATTCGCAGAGAAATCCAGGAGGCAAATACTTGGCACTTCAAAGGTATGCTCGACATAGATGCGCAAGATATTGTCCCTACCAAGCTCTTTACATTACTAAAGTGGATACTTTCGGGCGTGGTTTCTGAACTGAAAACAGAGCAGCGAGCAGAAGATGTCAACAGAAAGTCAGTTCTCCTTGCGCAGCAGATTATGTACCACACCAAGACTGATAGGCAAGTCAGATACGTGCCTCAGTTAGATGAAGAAGGGAAGACATTTTGTCACCAGCGCGAGTATCCATTGCAAGTTGGGGTTGGCCTCCTTGCTCACCTGCAAATGAGAAGTAAATCAGTAATTAATGTTCTACATGAGTTGGGCGTTTCAGTTAATTATACGAGGATTCTACGCATAGAAACTCAGCTTGCGCAGGCTGTTCTGAGCAACTCCAGTGAGCACAGCATCTTTATTCCTCCAAAACTCTGTAAGGGCCAGTTTATCTTTTTTAGTGTTGACAATTCCGATTTCTCAGAAGACACCCCCGACGGAAAGAACACACTTCATGCAACCGAATGGTTGTGTTCCAGCGAAAACGTACTAAGGATCCTGAAACTATACTGGAAATTGATACGACTATGAGGACCAAGTCCTTTCCACAAGAGTCAATACCTGACACAGAAATATTACAGTGTTATATCCCTAAGAATGTGCAACCAAAGTGCTCCGGCTACACATTAGATACTACACCATCTAGTGATGTCACCAAGAAAGCGGAATAAAATGACTTGGCGTGGTCGGTAGGCAACTCAATCATCAGGTCTCGCTCGGAGCAAGTCAAGATCCCCACGTGGGCTCCATACAATTCTCAAGTGTTGTCTTTGACCCATCAGCTGACCACCGTTTCCATGATGCCTCTTCTAGCGGCTCCGGCGCATGAGTGGAGCACAGTACTAATGCAACGATGAAGGATCTTTTGAGCTGCAGCCAGAATAAGGAGACATTGGCTATCTTCCTTGCAGCACAACTTATCAAGTGCAAGAAAGACTCGCAGACGACGTATGTAGTAACCTCTAAAGGTGACTGTATGGCTTCTAATAGCCTACCGATTCAGCATTTAAGGAGTGAACAGGAGGAAGCAGACACTCGTATGCTCCTACATGCTCTAGACGCCACACAGAGAGGAGCAACGTCCATAACCATTCAGAGTCCAGATACAGACGTACTCGTTCTGACGCTCTGGATTTACAACAGACTTTGTCCAGACACTACAGTCATTGTTGGAACAGGAGGAAAACGAAGAAGTATTCCACTAGGCCCACTCTACGAGGCGGTAGGAGAAGAACTTGTGAGGGCTTTACCTGGCTTTCACGCTTTTTCAGGATGTGATCAGACAGGCACTATCAGTGGAAAAAGCAAAGTGTCTTGTTGGAATACATTAAAGAAAGCCGAACGATCAGTACTCGATGCCTTTTCCAGCCTGGGAACCACCGACACCATCCCACATGATATATACATGACGCTAGAGCGCTTTGTCTGCCAGTTGTACATCCCATCGACACAGCTAAGAACCATAGGAGACGTCCGATGGTTGTTCTTTAGCAAGAAACAACACGTAGATGAACAGCTGCCCCCTACTAAAGCGACTCTACACCAGATGACAAGACGTGCTAATCTCGTTGCATTGGTTTGGAAGTCTTGCGACAACCCAAATCCCAGCATTCCTAGCCCGATATTACACGGATGGCAACAAGATGGGGATACACTGCATCCGGTTCCAACCACACTCCCACCTGCACCTAAGGCCGTACTGCAGTTGATTAAGTGTGGATGCAAAGGAATCTGCATCACAATGAGCTGTACGTGCAGGAAGCACAAGCTAAAATGCACTGATATGTGTGGTTCATGCAAAGTGAAATGTACGAACAGGAGCGGGAACACTGATACAGTTGAGCATATAACAGGGGATATTAGTGACGACAAGGACCTTCATATATAGGCCTATCTGCTAGGTTGGAACTCAGACCATGATAATTAAGTTCTATTGGACAAGGAAATGCTTTGCTTAATGCTAAATCATTTAGGCTTTGTAATTAAGCATTCCTTAACGAAACATTAACATTTGTACAGCAATGACACTCGACTTTTGTCATAATTCTAAAACTGTGGAAAAGGGATTGCAGAGGCTTTACATGATAGAACAGACTTAAAAGCGAACGCATGCACAGTTTTGTGCATTATGGGAGCATTTTGGGACATATATAACAAATCCCGACTCGAGTTCCCGGTGTTTTGCGGGTCAAAGATCTAATTTGCATAAATTAATCTTAAATGACTTTGAAAAAATTGCAGACAACTTTTTTACGATTCAACACCTCTTAAAGTATAGATTTCTTCAAAGAAACTAAAATGTTCATGAAATGCCCACGGGATTACACATGGCCCCAGACTATTAGTTTAACTCGAGGAAATAAGCTTCGGACACAGATGAATTTCGGTTAACTGAAAGATTTAAATAATTCATGAAAAAGAAATTTTGGTAAAATACGGTATCAGTACACACTGTCATTAGATAACAAGTCATTTAAAATTATTATTTAAAAAAATTCAAGTACTAAAGAATTTCATTTGAATAGTTATATTATCCAGCCTTCAGTAAAATCCAGATTGAATTTTTCTTAAATCCCTCAATCTTGAGAAAACAAGGCTGTCATTTCTTTATTCCATGCGGACATATTTTTGTTTGCAGTGCTTTTTTATTTCTTGTCTTCCATTTTTAGAGCTGTTTTAATGATGTCAATAAAGTACTAATTTTTTTTTTCAAGGAAAGGCAATATGAATTTATATGTACCTTACAATCCATAATAAATACCATTGATCCTCCAGTGTATGGATTTCTTGTCATAAAATTTGCAGGTGTTGGGTCATCTTTAAAATGCAGCTTGATGAACTGGCGGTTGCAGTCCGCCCCATCAAGAATACACCAGTATATACTGCAAATAAAACAATATTGGTAAATGTCTGTGAACGTTTTTGTTTCAGTTCCATGTTGCAAGAAGAAATGTGAAGGACTTAGCTGTGAGCCATCTCAAGCAACCAATAATAAGTGCTGTTGAGAATGTTCCTTGTTATTACTTAAGTTATTTTTGTACATGGATAGCATGCAAAGGAACATATAAAGAATGCATTTCAGGTTTTGAAAAAACGTTTTTAGTTGAAATAACCATAGCAAAAATTTAAGGTGCAGTCCTAACCACATGAAAAGATATTCCAAAAGCTAGTGATCCCAAGTAAGGTAATGAATGTTAATTTGGACAATCAATTTATTGCAAAGCGTGTTCCCATTATTAAAGTGCCTATTAACCTAAGATTTGCTTTCATTAAAATCAAGTCACTCATGTGGCTGGATACTATTCAGGGATAACAGAAGGTGATTTTTAGGAAATGGCACTTTTTTTTGAATATTCAATTTTGCAATGACTGCGTCAAGGGTCATTTAGAATAAGTCATTTGCAAGTTTATCAGATAATCAAATATCAAAAAATGAAGGAAAAGAATGCAGCTCACGTAAATCCTGTTTCAGTCATTTTCTGAACCCCGTTCCAGAATTGTAAATATAGATCAGTCGGGGAGCAGTGGCCTGATGGGAATTGGAAATCTGAACCCAGCATCGCTTAGGAAAATGAACTGAAGCACGTGAGTTGCAGCTATCGTGGAATCTGAAGCAGAAAATGCTCATTTCCAGCCAAGTGTGTGGGGATTTTTGACGACGAAACATTCACAGAGGTTCGCAAATGATGTGGCTTTAGCTTTGGGTGAAAAAATCTTGGCTGGGATGGTTTTCGAGTTGCAAACCGCCTCGGAGCTGACAACAGTTGAAATCTTAGTGTGCAGCCTTGACTTCGTCTTAGAACACTGAAAACACGGACTTCCCGAAACTGTAAAATAAACTCCAAAAGGCACAAGAATATACCAGAGGTGAGTCATTTTGATTCATTTTATTGAATGAAAGTTAAATTGAGCATTTTTTAGGCTTCACAATCGACTGTATTTTATTTCCCATACAAAGTCTTATAACACGTTTAAATTCTCAACGGCTGTCTGTAGTGACGCGAGCTTGGGCTGCCTATGGTGAAACGGTAAGTTGATTGCCTTCTCTTTATTGCAGAAATTGCCCTTTTTGGTCAGGATTGTCGATCCATTTTATTTTAAAAGACAAACTTAAGTGTTTTTGTGTTTTTTCTGTCAAGATTGACCGTTATACTTATGCTTTCAAGGGTTTTCCGGGTTTTCTATTGTGGCGGCAACTGAGACTGAAAGTGCAGAGTCTTCGACACAAAGCAATAAATGCAATCTACTCTACGATTTTCTTGTTTAGAAGGGAATAACTTTCTTGACTTAAGATCACATTTCAAAATTTTATGTGTCCAGAAGAATACAAAATGATTTCAACAAAACTCTTGAAATAAACTTCAGCATATCTTTAAACAAGACGCCATGATTCATTTTCATTCATTTGTTTACCTGCAGTTTTATGCGTGATGGAGTGGTCGGAAGGTCATAATCTCGCCTTAGTGCGGGAAGTCCTTATAAAAGAACCATATCGTTTTAAAGCGAGAACAACGGAAAGGGAAAAAGTCTGGCAACAGATTGCTGATAACCTGAACTGTGATCAGACCCTCAAGTTTCAAGTAACCAAGAAATCTGTGAGAGAACACCTGAAACTTTTGCTTGAGAAGTACAGGGCGAAAACGCAAACAGAACACAAAGCAAGTGGAGTGGAAGTTGAGGATACTGAGCTTGACAAGGCCCTCGAAGAAATCTACGAAAAGTGGGAGGCATCGGAGCAGGAGGATATCATCTTAGTAAACAACAAAAAACAGGCTGAAGAAGACAAGAAGTTAGGAGAAAGAATGCGAATGCAAGCTTGTGTAAAGCTAGGCGAAACAACAAGGAGAAAAGAAGACGCTGAAGGATCTGTTGCACCTAAACCAAAAATGGTAGAAAAGGAGGGAACGACACTCTGGAATTTCTCAGAGAGAAAGCAAATGTGGATCTTCTCTTGAAAAAAGAAGAACAAAAGATCAAGAAAGAAGAGCAAGAGAGGCAGGCGAAGTTGTTTGAACATGTTCTAACCAACCAGCAGCAGCAACAGGATCAACAGAATCAAATCCTAAGTGTAATGCAGCAGCAGAACCAGGTGATGCTGGGGTTTATGAAAAAACTCTTCGACAAATAACTGGTACAAACATAATGTCGTTGTTTACATTTTGCTTTAGTCTTTACAGTATATCATAAGTACCAGATTTGTTTTTATTCAACTAGAATAAGTATTTTGCAGCTCTTTGATCATTGAAGAAATGTAATAATACAAAGGTACAAGTTAGATGACTTTTATGGATGTTGTGGTTCAAACAGTCATCATTGATTTAATATTTGTTGGCATTTGTCTTAATTTGTACTGATTGTTATATGACTATGAATAAACAAAAGCATTTGGATAGCTTATTATTATTCACTGGTTAAAGGAAGCTAATGTTCCTAACAAAACCTGTACTTTCAAGCAAAATATTCCTGCAAAGTAGGTGGGCTAAGATCAAAATACTTGGATGTGACATTACCATACAAACATGTAAGGGCATTTCTAAGAAGTGCACATACAATATAGGTTTTGCCAACACTACTCAATCCAATCTTTTGATTTTTCTTGAAATCAATGAATTTAAAGTAATTGAATATGTCCCTAAATAACCATTCCACACAGCTACGGACACTGCTCATAGAGGTGTTAAATGCATGCATCTGTGGTGTTAGGGCAACATTTCGGAAAGGTGCTTCAAGGTGGACTCTAACAGGATACGCAGGGTCCCCATAGATACACATGGGTTGACCAGTGGGTGAAACTGCATATCGCTGTAGGTTGTCGAGCAATCTGGATTCTGCCAACATGCTAGCATCATGCTTCCTACCTTCTGAAAAGGAACGAACAATAAAAGAAAATGTGACAACAAATATTTCAACAAGATTTCTAAACTTTATGAATGCTTAAACGTTCTCTTTGAAGACTGCTAAATAAAAACAAATTAAAAATTTGGAAAAATGGGCACCTGTTATAGTTAGCCATCAGTCTAAAACAATCACACAGTTTAACCCTTTTGGGATGGGGTGCAAACAAAACACACGCTGCTTACCTATGGGACCAAACATGTTTGCTATAATTCAATTTGGGAGAGCTAGTGACTGGAACTTAAGGCCATGCACCCTTTTATGCCCATTGTAGACTATCCTTTGATGTTCCCCTGGGCGTGCAATAGGCCTCACCGTCCCGTCTATAAACCCAAAACAATTGTGAAGAGCAGCTCCTTGGTTTCGTGCAGCATCTGCATAAGTCTGAATTTTATTTGGATCTAGAAGGCCATGATTCCATTGCAAGATTCTGTGACTGTGGATTTCGTAGATGAAGTCCAAGACTTTGTTGCTAATCATACTCAACACTGGGACTGGCCGACAGAAACGTGGGATCAAATCCGAGTATCGGCATGGATAAGACAAACGATGCAACAATATACAAAGTCCCTCAATGCCCTCACAAACATCTGCTAAGGCTAGTATATCGCGTTTCTTCACTCTGAACTCTGCTTCGCATTCTGAAACTTCCATGTCGTCCAACTCGAACTGAGCTCCGTATTTATCGCAAGGAAATTCGGGGTTTTTAGAGAAACTAGAGTCATAAAGCAGAGCAAATTCTTCGTCTGATACAACATCACTTAGGTAGCAATCGAGCAAGACTTCGCGAGTTTTTTTAAAAGATGCCATTGAATTATAACACGAAAATTTGTTTAAACGCGTCAGACGAGGACTCAACGCCACCCGCTAAATCTTAATTTGTTTTTCCCGCCCTGGTGGCCGCGTCCATGCTCCAGGCTTCCCCCGTCAAAACCATCTGCTCTTGACCGCCGCGTCCAGGGTATCTTAAGGTCGCTATTGAATTAAACTTCGGCAGCGTTTAGCAACTGTTGTGGAAGCTTTTCGTGAGCTCTCATGTAAAATCTACCATGGCAATGCAGCTAAGGAATGAACAGAAAAAAACAGCAAATTGCCCACTGCCCATTGCCCATTGCCCATTGCTCGGATATATCCTGACAACTTGATGAATCCCACACCATGGAAATTTGGACTTCTAAACGGTAAGCTTATCGGCAATAAATTCCATTTTACCCTTGGGGTTTTCGGTCTGCTTACGGCGATAAATTTGGCGATAAATTTTTCTAACTTAAGACTATTAGCCTATTCCTTCTTCCTTCTTTAGTTCCTGAATTACCAACGTACTTAACAGACAATTGAAATACTGACCTTAGCTTTGTGGTTAAATTTACTTTCGTCACATTTGACGAGATACCTGCCACCAAATGGTATTACGGGGTTTTCGTCCAATATCTACAGAGCACACTTCTTCCAGACGATGGAAAACTAGGCACTCAAGATTGTTGCTGACCTTCATTATGCTCGCAGTTTGCTTCCTACTAAGGTCAGTCGACCACAAGTATATCAGCATCATTAAATTCCCAAGAGAAACCTTAGGATAATGTTCGAAAAAGCTGTTGGTCCTCAAACTCCGCTTTTTTCTACAGCCGCTACATCTCCTAAAAAAAATGGACCAAAAATTTCACTTTCACGATAGTTCAGTAACCCTCCATTTTAAAAACCTTCAAATACATTTGGAAACAAAAATGATGTATAATGTTGAAACACTAAAATGCAGAAACGAGAAAGCTTATGGGAACGTGCCCTATCTGATACCAACTACAGTTGAACCCGTGTCATACGGACACTCCGTTATTGCGGACAGTTCTTTTTGTTCCTGGGGAAAGCCCTTATATGCGTGCAAAATTTAACACGCTACGGACAACGGACACCTTTTTTCTTCCCCATCAACTACTTCCCATAGGACGTTTACCTCGCTATTGAGGACAGTTTTGTCAACTTTGAAAGGAAAAGAGGTGTCTTTTGATAGAACACTCTCCTAGTGTTCCTGCTTTTTGACCTTTTCCCAAGGAAATTTGCCCTGCTTAAATTCCGCACATTTGGTGGTAGCGTAAACCTGCACATAAGATAACCCATTCGCACTTTCCACTCCTTTTGTTCCCTTGTATCACTTGATTTCGCTCCTTGATCGGTCAATTTCTAAACTATTTTATTGGAACCTTTTGTTTGGAAATCTTATTTTTTGCTTTGGAATAGAGTTTTTTGCGCCGGAAGAGCTTTGGTGTTTCTCCTTGACGAAATATCGGAAAGGAAGATTAAGTGATGACTCCTTCAGTGCAATCCAACCCCAGCAAGTCATCTTGCTGTCAACTTCAAGGACGGGGAAAACCGAAATCGCTTCCAAAACCGACTCGCTCTGGTTAAGATAGACTTGTATTAGGCTTATTTTGTCTGAAAAGTCCACTTAAAAGTTATAAGCATTTGGCAGGGATTTAGCCGAAAAAGATTTGTTATTGTCAATTAATGGGCCCCTGTAATTGCCAAGCAATAAATTTTGTCCCACAACCTTATGGGGCGCCGTACTAGTCAATATTGTTTACTTATTTCTATGGTCTCGTCTCTTAGACTTTTCATGTGATCAAGTTAACTTTTTATGTGGTCTCTTTGAAATTTTATGCGGTCAACCTGACTTTTTATATGGTCAACTTATGACTTTTTGTATGGTCAACCTGACTTTTTATTTGGTCAACTGTTGACTTTTTATTTGGTCAACCTGTGACTTTTTATATATGGTCAACTAGATGGACTTTTTATTTGGTCAACCATAAAATGCATCGCACGCCTGATGGGGCTTTCAGCGAAATCAACTAGTGACAGCGGTACGGTGATCTTCGACCAAGTATGAGTCGAGAGACAGCGAGAGAAAGAAATGAATATGGATTGTTTTTATTCTTCGACAATCTCAAGCTACTGCTTTCTACAATAACAACGTTTGGAGAAGCAGATAGGTCGCAAAGCTTGTCATTAGAGGATATGCATAAGGCTATTGGTCGATTGATGGCTGCTGCAGACACCATTCAGTTGCTGATTTCCGAGATGGAAAGCAATCGTGATTTTGCTGAAGTGTTACCAATCCTAAATGTAACTCTGACTAATGTAAGGAACTTGGGTGATCTGCTACTACATAGACATGGTGCTCCAGATTTAACTAGGGAATAATGCTTTCCAACGGAATAAAGAGTAGTTGGAAAGCGCTTTTCGTTACGGTTCGTAGCATTACTACAATTCAAGGAATTCACAATGTTTCTGAAATAAGGCTTCAGATATTTTGAACAATTGTTTCGTATTAATCTTTTGTTCATGATTATGTAACTGCATATCTTATATGCTAATGACTTTGGTATAAAAAGTAGAATTTCTTGGTTTTTACTATCTCGCCTTCTGGACAGCCACGAAGAACTGTCACGGTAACCTAACTTTATGTTAGTTAGAAAACTTAACGCTCTAATCCTCGGAGCTGAAATACGTTGCATTCGATCGAGGAATACGTTCGCCTTCTGGACAGCCACCAAGAACTGTAACTTAACTTGTTGGCGAGTCCAGGAATACAAGCTATGCATTCTGGTTTTAGTGCTGATCCTTCTCAGCCTCCTACTGCGCCTTTGCCGGCTATTTCGGAGCTAAAAAACTTTCTTTCTGCGGAGCTCGCTTCATTCAAGGACGAGCTTAAGCGTCAGAACGACGAATCCATCAACTTCGCAGTTAAGAAAATTCGTCTTGGAAATTCCGCTCGCCACACATTTAAATATAAAGGGAACGAAGAGCAGTACCAGCATCAGGAAAAAGTAGCCAGCCATATTGATACCGCTGGGGATGCGCTTCACTCTGGTAAACTTGTGGAAGCTGCGAACGCCTTAGAGGAAGGTAAGAACGCCATTGCCATAAGAATGAAACATATAGTGCTCGCAGATTTGCATGGCTGGGATTTTGTAACAGAATCCAAACAAATTCCGGTTTCCAAAGATGAGACAGATGAAAAGCGAATTCGTAAGATACTCAAGGAAGTCGGAAATCAAAGAGAGAAGAAAAAAGCCAAAAGAGCTAAGAAAGCTAATAAGCTTAGGCCTGATTTTAGGCGCATTCCTACCAGATTTACTAATGAATCTTCTACTTTTACTCCTTTGAGGACATGCTTCCTGTGTGATAGGCCTGGCGATTTCTGGACAAATTGTTGGAGATCAAAGTATCCAACCGCCAGTGCCAGCAACAATGCCTATTCTTGGCAGCGCAACCTGGTCCAATTACCAGCGCAATCTACCTACATGCCGCCTCCAAGCCAAGGAACTGCTAAGTGAAATCAGTGGGACTGATGATATTTTTGGGATACAAGAAGAGCCAGGTGATACCAATTTTTTGTTAGAGTTACGTGGTTTAAAGAATGCTGAGGTAACTGAATCTTTGCCCATTCAGTCTGTTCAAGGCCGTATTAACGCTCGCAAGAATTGGTGGTTTAAGAATTTGTAATTATCTGCACTTGTGATTGGAGTATTATTGACTAGTTACATTATACCTTTTTTTGTTTTGCCTTCGCCTTGTTTTATAAAGAACAACAAAAGTGCTTTAGATCATGCAGAATTTGCCGCCAATGCTATCAACGAGTTAGTTATTAATAGATGCACGATACAAGTTTTTTCTAGAACATATTGTTGCAATCCTTTTTCTGTCGTTTGTGGCCGCAAGTTAGGTTTGGTTCTGGATCTCAGTAGATTTGTTAATCCTTTTGTATGCAAGTTTAAATTTAAATATGAAAGCCTCCCCACTCTCGCAGTCATGTTTAGAAACAATTTTTGGTTCTTTACTTTTGATATCGAGTCAGACTAAGGAAAAAGGGAGACCTCAGCATAAAAGGGGGAGTAGAATAATTTCTCTTGCTTTTTTGGCTGACATTCTATAGATGTAAGCCCAATCCTCTGTAAAATATGCCTCAATTAGTAGCATGAAATCCAAATGAAAAAGTATATTTTTTGAGGAAACCTATCAAAACACTATATATAATCAACCATTAATAACTGTTATGATGTAGGCATCAATATCTGCTCTGGGCTGGAAATTATGCACATTTCAAAGGCTGCTGAACACTGATCCAAGACTGAAATATTTGTTAAACAGAACTTCTCTCTTTGCACCATGAATGCATTTATACACAAGCAGATTGTATCATACTTATCATTGATGAAAATGTCAGTCAAGTCAGTCACAAGTGGGTGCAAAAATGGATCAATAGAACGTGGCCTACTCTTGGGAAGTTCTGACGAGGGGACAAATCCAACAACATACACCTCATCTGAAGAGAAACGGTCTTCTTTGGACATATTTGCAATTTGGACCTCAATTGCAGCTGTAAGAAATAAAAGCCAAATTTTGTGTCCAGAACTATGTATACAACCTCACACCAACAGTGTATTTATACATGTATTGTTGAGAAAAAAATAATCTTGATGAACAACTGTTTAGATAGCCAATTATTTTTGGTCCTTCCAGAGGGAAGTAAGGCTACCAGTAGAGAGAATTGTTTCAATCATTTCAAAAAGGCTTCTTGAGCTTATCACAATATAATTTACTGTAATTCACTCTCTCCTAGCTTTATGATTAAATCATATTTAATATTCATTTAGAAAAAGGAATGATTCATTGAACATACCACAACAATGCTTCCCGCGTTTGCCAAAGGGTGTCCACCCATCCCAATGACCAATAAGAGCTAGATTGCGTGGATCACCACGAGCATAGTTAGGACAGCATGACTGCCGAGCACCACATTCATCACACACTAAAGTGAACTCTCCATTGATTTCAGGAAATTGTTTGATTTCATCTGCACTGAAAATCCCATCACAGAAAACACATTTACAAGGTAACATCCATTCCTTTTCGGGATCCCAAAAGTATGAAAATTCATTAAAGCGTCCACCATCCCACAATTCCTTCAATGTAAAGTTAGCTCTAACTCCAGAGATCCAGTGTCCCTTTTCTTTCCAATGTCCCAGCATTTTGTCACACATCACTGGATCTGAGAACCACCTCTTAATTTTGTCAGGCAGGCCGAGATAATAATACTTTATGACTCCTTTTTTGCCACAAAACCTGCAAGTGAGCACAATCCATCACATCCCACTGGGAATAATGAAAATTGTCAAGACAAATATACAACTCTCTTGGTTCTCCTTCAAAAGTTTCTCTGTTTCTTTTCAGGTCTTTGGCCACAGTTTCTTCAAATGGGAGTCATCGCCACAATACAAATCCTTTGCTAATTCCAGTGCATCTGAAATGTCATTTTGAGAACCACTCATCTGATCTACAAGCATAAGAATTAAAATCTGAACCTCATTCATTGTTTTGGTCATTAGCGTTCATGCTCTCTGTGTCTAATTCAAAATTGTTATTTGCTGTTAGATCGGCTTGATGGAAAGCAGCATAATTTTCACATACAACCGATCTGTGGGATTCTACTGCGGTAAGCTGCGGGGTGATATCTCCCATAATTTCTTCAAACTCTCCTAAATGGCTGTTGGGTTCCTTATCTTCTGTTTCCACATCCAAGACTCTTTCATCTTCAGGGCCAGAAAAGTTGTTGACTGAAGGCTCTGTCGTTGGCAGCTGAGAACTATTAAAAACGTTTGTTTACTCAAATTAGAAAATAATATTCTAAATTACAATACGTATGGAAACTTGCAAAAGTGAGGTTATGTTTACCTTAAAGTCAAAATGATAGCTTTTTTGCCAATAAGTAAGAACTGACAAAATCACGCTGCTCACTTGTTGTTCCAAGGATAATCCAAATACGTGTTTTTTGCCAATGTCGATATTCCGTAGAAGTAGTCACCACTTTCCCGCCGCACTGATCACAAGGACAGTGAACATGTTTGTAAGACAAATGGTCACAATGACAGACACAAATTGCATCCCTCAACCATTGCTTTGCTTTACGTTTCCTTCTCCGGGAACAGTGAGCGCCCTCCATATTTCCTTTAGCAGCCCGGATTAGGAATGAGATCGAGTATCCCAGAAACCAATCACACAAGCTCAATTTTCCCCGGTGATATTCGGTAGATGTAGGCACCGCTTTCCCACAGCATTGATCCCACGGACAATGTACGTGTTTGTATGCCAAATCCCAATCCAGAAATTTCATGTCCTTGCCAGCCCTTTGATGTATGTTTTCTTTTCCGAGAACACGCGCTTTGGTGACACTTCGGTGGACTACGCTTTTCTTCGCAGACTAGGCGCCTTTTTCGCACCTCTTCTCTGGAGTGTTTTTGCCGGTCTATTTTGCTTTTAGTCGTGTTTTGGTACAATTTATTATAGAGGCGTTTCCTTCGAAAATGGATGATATGAACAAAGAATCTCTTCTTAATTGGCTCAAAGAAAATTTTAATGACGACATCGCCTCGAAGTTTGAGGGTAAGTCTTACTGGAAAACCAAACTAAATCTTAGCGCCAAGTAAAGAGCTCCAAAACCATGCCTCTCGGCTTACAAAAAAAAATACCTAACTTGTGTTTATTTTTACTTTGGTAATTATGGTAACAGAGCAAGGAGTTGTTAATGGTCAGCTACTAATTGTTCTGGGTACGAAAGGAAGTACAAGCCAGCTTGAGGCATGTGGATTGAAAACAGTCGGTGATCAGCTTCGATTTAAGCAGTTGGTTGATGTCGAAGCAAGTTCTACTTGCTCTTCCTCCTCATCTTCGGCCTTTGTACGGATGAACAGAAAGAAACCGTCAAGGTCATTTCGTTGTTTCAATGAGTTTCATCGGCTTTTATACCAGTGGCCTCGTACTAACCGCATCACTTTTACATGTAAAGAGAGGATTGGAACAACTGAGAAATGGACTATTAAAAATGACTCCATTTGAATTAGGTTCCTATATTGACATAATACTGTGTTACTTTCAGGGTTAACACTCCAGAGTGCCAAAAATATAGTTTGTGTGATGTTCAATGCCATAAGATTTAGCGGCATTGCAAAGGGGCAGATGGTGTCTGCAGCAAAGCAACTTAAAGTCAAATGCATCACTACTTCTTCCACTAAAGAGGACTTGGCCATTGCCCTTGCAGTTCCCTGCTAGCAGAGGCTCTTTTCCTGGTGTTCGCTGACGGGAGAAAAGAGACCTCTGCCATGGGTCTAAATGGGCTTTGATTTAACCGCCGTCCACGATCTTGGACGGCTCTATTTAGAACGCATGCTCCTTGCATTGCTCGCTGACCGTAACTTGAGCCCGTTGCGTCTCGCGCATTTCTTTATAATAATTCCGCTGTTATTTTCTGAGCCCACATTATAAATATGGCGTGCTCATCGGCGACCTCGAAAGAGTTCAGTCGTAAAGAGTTATTAAGTTTGCTTTCTTCTGTTTTGGATAACCTCGACGATGGAAAGATAAAGAAATTGAGTGAAGAGCAGTTCAAGGCCTTGTTTCATTTTTTAAACGGGCGAGACACGTTTGCGTGCTTGCCGACCGGGCATGGGAAAACTCTCATCTACCAGATTGCTGTGCTTATTGCACGAACGGGAAAGGTGCCAATTCTGCCATCGAACCCACTTGTTGTTGTTGTTTCACCGCTAAATGCGCTCATATCTGACCAGCTTGAGTCCTGCCAAAGGCTCAAGCTCAAAGCCGTTAAAATGGAGCAGGAGCTGTTCGGCAACGATGATAAACGGACGGAGCTCGATCAAGCTGAAGTGGTTTACTGCAGTCCGGAAACCTTGGAAAACATCCAATCCAAGCAGTTCCTTGTAAAAATGGACGATCGGTTGGTTGGAATTGTTGTGGACGAATCACATTGTGTAGTGAGCTGGTAAGCCTAATCTCGGTTTGTCGATGTTTGATGCGATATATTGTGACAGAAAAGTAACTTGAGCACGTGTTACTTTTCAAGACATTGCAGATACACTGTACCTATAAATCATTTTGTGTTCACCAAATGAAGAATCCGAAAGAAAACTTGTTCAGACAGAAAGTGGCTACCTCTCATTGTGTAAGCATATCGCATCAAAATATTCGGTGGTATCAGCATGATAGAAATTCCTTTATAAATTCATATTGATAATTGCAAATTTTGCTAATGGAAAAAAATTGCTATGCGTGTCACGCACTTTTGTGTCCCCTGCTAGCAGAGGCTCATTTCCTTGGATTCACTAAGTGAACACCATGGAAAGAGCCTCTGCTAGCAGGAAACCTTGGGTGTCACAGGAAAAAATATTTTGTGTTGCCTTGAAAGCTCTGCCTACTATCAGAGGCCAATTAAAAAAAATTAAGTAAATGCCCCGTTTGTATAAATGTAACAAGCTAGCCACGTTTCACGAAAACAATATACCACAGTACTAATGAAACACCTATTTTTTAGGGGTCTAAGTGTCACACCATTCAGGGCAGCTTACAGCAAAGTGGGTGATGTGCGAGGGTTTACAAGAAAACCATTTCTGTGCCTTACAGCCACTGCAGGGAAAACTATCAGATCCCAAATTATGAAGAACCTGCACATGAAGAGTGCTAAGGTTGTAAACCTTAGCCCAAACAAGTCAAACATAAAACTGTGTGTATCAAAACTTGATAGAAATGAGGAACTGGATGAAACCTTTGCCTCGCTGATCGAGGACCTGAAATCCAAGGGCTGTGAAATGAAAAAAACCATCATTTACTGCAGATCCATCACTGCATGTGGAGACATTTTTGAAGTCCTTTTGGAAAACCTCCCAAACAACGAACTATATGGTATGTTCCACAGTAAGACCCCCGAGTCAATTCAGAAGAATGTCTTATACGAATTTGTAAAGAGAGACAGCAAAATGCGGCTGGTTGTTGCCACTTGTGCTTTGGGCATGGGTGTTGACATTCCTGATGTTGAACTTATCATTCACTACGGTATACCAACAGAAGTAGAAAGCTATGTGCAAGAGATTGGGAGGGGAGGTAGGGATGGCAGGGCATGTGCTGCTTTTCTGTACTACAAGCCCTATCATCTTGCTCACTGTGACAAAGAAATGAGAGACTATGTAAAAGCTACCAGTTGCCGGCGTAAGGAAGTACTGAAACATTTTAAAGAAAAAGAAGCTACTTTGGATGTCATGCATAAGTGCTGTGACTTTTGTACCCAGCTTTGCAAGTGCCAGGGAGCTGACTGTGTCATGCAACTCGAGGCGGAGGAGAATGTGGACACAAGTTTGCCTTTGGAATCGCTTAGTCGTACAGTAGAAAGTGAGGAACGTGAACTGTTCATTGAGCTTCTTAAGGACATTGACAAACTTGGAACTTACGAGACTTTGGGTTCAGATCTCATACTGGAATTAGCTGGTAAGCTAGAATATATATTTTTGGCAGATTATTTGATTGAAAATTTCCCCATTTTCAATCCACACCTGGCTAATGACATAATTCTGGCTGTAAAAGACATTTTCAATGACATATCTGAAGCAAGTGCCTATATGACAATGGATTTTGAGCCATATTTTGAAGATGATCCTCTTTTGCTTGGTGCAGCATATTGTAGTAACATCAGTGAGAGCAGCTCTGATGACAATGGCAGTGTTCAATAATCTTAATGTAAAGAAAGAACACGTATTTTACCAACCATTTTTCTAATTATTATTCTTCATTAAGTCTTCATTACTTCTTTGTTTCCAACTCAAGAGGCTGTAGATAAGGTTTTAATTAAAAGGTGACCAATTATTTTGGGTTATCTTTTTTCGCACTTTTTTTAATTGAAATGAATAGTTATGTGTTGTAAGGACAAATGCATTTGGGAATCTGTCATAATGTAGAGTTTCCCCATGGGCATAACTGTTTATGATGAATGGGATTTAAGTAGAGGGGTTGTTTTGGGGACCTGTAATTCCAGGGAAAGGGTTCTTCAAATGAACTATCCTCCCACCTGCCCAGGGGAATTAATTTTTTTGTACAATCGGTTATTGCACAGCATGGTTCAATATTTTCTTACTCTAGCTAATGCAGGGTGAAAGCTACCATTTTAACACTGCTAAAAGTCATAATTACTGTATGAATGATTTCAGTGTCTGGTGTGCACACTCTCCTGCCATTCCCATGTCCCCCTATTGGGAATTGCTAAAAACAGTTTCTGAAGATTTTAAAGCAGAGGCCTTAAAGGGGCAGTGTCATGCTATTTGGAAACTCTATAAAAAGCTAGGTGTCTTCGTGTTAATTGAATTCCAAAACTAATGGCATAGCTTTGTTATTAAAGATTATTTGAAGGTAATGAAACTGTTTCCTGTCACCTGTCGCTACGAATGGCAAGGATGGAAATGGATTGATACTTGAATACAGTGGCCTTATTATTTTTAAAATTGGCCAAATTATTTTTTTCAAATTTCTATGGTACGTCTTCCAAAATCCTCAATAAATTTATTACAGCTAGCCCTCTCTGAAAATATTCATTAAATATCTCTGTCATAGCTTTACAGAACTATTTTGTTCTAAAACATAAATGTAATGATTTTAGCACAGAATTGCCTAAAACAGCAAAATCTTCATGACACTGCCCCTTATTGAGGTGCCCTTGTGTACATCATAACCAGTATTTTGTTATGCTATGTGTTCATGTTTGCTTACAATAGAATTATAGTTTCAGTAATATACTAAAACTGTTTAAAGTATTTACACTTTCCACCTTGGATAATGGAATTTCTGAGTTTAAACATGTCCGCCTTGCAGTCAATATAATATATTACAAATTTGCTTGAATCAATGATATGTATTTGTTGTAAACTGGCTGAAATTATTGATATCCAAACTGTGTACGAATTTATTTAATTGCCATATTAAAGCTATGAGACTGTTGTTAGTAGCAGGTAATCCTTATATTAAATTTTTGTGATAAAACTCTAACCCTTGGTAATTTAGATTTTTTGTGATGGAATTTACATAGTGTAGTACATATTTCTCGATAATCTACAAGTATGAACTCAGTAACAACTATGCTGGATGTGGCATTAGTCAAATTTCATAAGTAATCCATTGAGGTAGCATGTTACTCAAATTGAATCAGCATTGTCATTCACATGTTTTTATCCATAACCTCCCAGTGGAGGACCCCTGAAATTCAAGGGTGGGACCCTTACTGCAGATTAGCATTGTCATTGTGATACCCCATGAAAGATTACAATTCTGATGGAAACCTTTCACCAATGCGAAGAATAGAGCTCTTTAGCTTGGGTGGTTTGTTGTCCCATTTCAGACCATGTGATATTGCTCTTGAGATTTATTGCTTTCAAACTTTCAAATAGTCATGTGTATATGATTGAATAACTTTTAGATGGATAAAGGAACAACTCCCAGAGAATGTCACATGGTCTGAAATCGGTAAACAAACTGCTCAAGCTAAAGAGGTCCATTAAATCTTGTAAAAGGCTTGATTTTGTCTATGCCACTTTTTACGATGGCGACAAATCCAGCAGTGCAGCCTTGTGACATTCACCCCATCATACAGATCATTTTTGACCTCAGGAAAGCAAGTATACCTCCTACCAGCCTTGAAGTCGAAAACATTTGATTTTTTGTGAACCTGTTCTAACACAGTAACAAATGTCTGCTGCTTGATTTTGTTGGTGTGGTGGGTGTTGCGTGTTCCCTGTCCAAGGTCTTGCTTAGACTGTTGCAGCAGTCCTAGAAGTGGCCCTGTAGCTTTGGTTGAAGATTCAATTGAGCTGCTGTTTATGTTAGGTGCACCCATCTCACGGATACATTCCTTTGACACCATATTTACCTGTTCTACCAGAAGGTCCCTAGATATGCATTTACCTTGCCCTCCCTTTCGAGAGGCAAAACGGTTCCACTTCAGTCTATGTGCCTCTCTTGGAGTAAGCAAGCCAAGCTGAGATGCCTTGAGACGGAGAGCAGCTAATGCATATTTGCTGTGGTTGTTTACCCGGTAAAAAACAGTGAGAAAATTCCACACCCTCAAGAGCCGTTCACCATCACCTTCTTTTACAGAGTCATCTGCACTCCTAAGGAGAAGACCAATGCTGAGGTGGAGGCAACCATAATTGTACACATAGTCCTCTGTCCCCTTGTCGTCCACTTTACTTTCAGATGTTGCATCCTCATCCGCTACTGTGAGGCCATGCTCTTTTTTCTCATGCTTAACACGACATTTGCCATACTTGAAAACTCTTGTACAACCGTGGCCACGACAGGGCAAGTCAGGACGAGGGTTGTAAGCTGCGAGAAGATTAGGAAGGCGAGACACTCCAGGCATTACAAACTTCTCAAGCATGGAAATTACTTTCCTGTGAAGCCAATTTCTTTGAGCTTCTTTGCTGGAATTCTTAAGATTATCAGGCATCATGTTTTTCGTTGGAATGCTTTCCATACCTTCCATTCCAAAATGATTAAGGGTTGCAGCAATAATGAAGGCATCCAACTCTATTGCAAAGAACTCTTTTACTGAATCATAGTGGTCAAGGGGGTCTCTAAGAGCATTGGAATTCCCAGCCACGATTGCATTGCTCGCCATTGTTCCCCAATCCATAACTGAATTAGGCTTCCGCAGAATGTTGACAGCAAGCTGAAAACAAATGACATAGTTGGAGACCAAAATCAGCATTAGATCTTACAACCCACAAAACTCTCACCTATTAAACCCTCGCAAGAACCTTTAAATATAATTTTTGTGAAGTTTGGAGTGAATCATTTGTGTCAGACAGGGATATTACAGTAGATCTTCCTCCACTAGTCTTTGTCCAAAAGAAATATTATGCAAAATTTTCACTGATTCTTTTTTTGGTGAGTCCAAAATATTATTTGAATAAAGGGAAGAGTTTGATAACAGATTCCCCTCCCCGCCCCCCAACAGAAAAAATCCGCAACAAATGAACACACCTGGTAAGCAATGCGTATGCCATGCCAATCCTCATTCTTACACCAAACGCCATCTAGTTTCTCATCCACACTCCTGCCATCTGCACGTGCCTTCTGAATATTTCTTGACCTCTCTTCTGTGAGTTGATCTCCACCAAAGCAAACAAAGTCGGCAGGCGTCTTGGTACCATTAACTTGTGACATTGGCACATAGTTGCTATGGAGGTGTTCTAATATGTCTACCATGTCCTCATTGAGGCTTTCATTTTTTGGAAGACAACCAAGAGGTATCTGTAAAAAATAAGTACCGTTGAATGACCCAAAAAACTGCACTGTGATCATTGTGGTAAAATGTGTCGTGTCCAAAAATTTCAAATCATACTCCACCCAAAGGGGGTAAATTGTTTTGTGCCCCTCCCCTGGTAAATTTCAGTTTAGCTTTGAACTTTTCTTCTACAAGCTTGGCTATAACATATACCCCCCCCCCCCCCACCCCCCAGGAATTTCCAGATACTCTTGGTGGGGGAAGTCTGGAAACTGCATAGAACCACACAGTACTAGTCTTGTTAACATGACAGCAGAAAATCTTGCTACATAACCTGGACTCATAATAACATTTAAGGTCTAATGAAATTTGCAGTGGCAAGATTTCTGAGTTTCAAATACCAAACACTTTCTGTGTTTAGTTCCATGGAATCTGGGAGTCCCTAAATTTGTATGATCGTCTTATACATAGCTTTCCTGCTAGCAGTGGCATAACAAAAAGAAAAACTAATTTAGGGGATCACAGATTCCTCAAATAACAACCACAGATAGCAATTTATACTTGCGAATCTCAACCCAATTTACATATAAAAGTTATTATGGGCAACCCTTTAATAGTATATTATGTCCATTTACAAGATACCTGATTGGAAGGTAATCTCATTGCTTCGCTGTACTCATGTGGTATGTGGTACACAACAACAGACTTTAAGAAACGAAAGGCTGAAAGTTGTTTAACCATTACACGAGTCCATAATGGAATTAGATCCTTCTTAAGCTTCTCTACATCATCCAAGGAGGGCAGAAACTCATGAACTTGGACCACATCAAGAGTCCTCTCAGTCACATCAGGTAAATTTTCTCCAGTAACAACATCCTCCATGGCAACAAGGTTAAATGTATGAAGGGACTTGTTCTTGTTAGAATTATCCATATGCCTGACATTAATATGAAGGTCCAGGTTATCTCCAATGATCTGGAATCCTTTAGGGGCTGAGTGTTTTGCAACCTCAATAGACTTATTAATGGCATCCAAAGCATCATCACCTTGTTCTGTTGATTTTGCAACAAAAGCACATGTATCCTTGATCATCTTGGAGCTTATCTGCTTCTCCAAAAGCTTACTTCCAATACTGTGCACAACATCGGTTGGGTTGTAAAGACATGCCAGGTTTATTGAGGAAGCATCTATTGTATCTGCACCTCCACAGACACCACTTGCATCTATCATCCTACAGTCACTCGGTTCATTTGTCATTAGGTAGGAACATACCTGCCCAATTTTGGGTAGTTCTGGCAGATATTCTAGGCTCTGTAGACATTGTTTTATAATCTCGAGACACTGCACAGTGTCCTTATGTTGCTCGATGGTGCCCTTCCATTGCAAGAGAGTCTTATCGTGGTCCTTTCCCATTTCCTTTGCCTTTGCTGTTAGCTGTGTGGGATGGACTGTAATGCCATGGGCTGTCATAAGTTCCAAACCCTTAAAAAATACAGTTAACAGAGAACTGGAATTTTATTACTAAGTAATGCATCAAATTACAGCTGTAATACAGATATGAAGCCCTAACCGATCGATCACAAAAATCATTAAAAGATTTCACTTTCAACTTCTCCATTGCAGAATAAGGGACAGAATCAGTCATATTCTCCTACTGTGTAAAGAGAAATCACTTGCTACTCACTACCAACAGTCTATGAGAAATCATAATGTATTTACCTTCTTTAAAAACCTGAGTTACTCTATTTTACCATTAAAATATTATTTTAATATTGTTATTGTTATTATTACTATTATTATTATTATTACAATGATTATTATTATTATTATTATTATTATTATTAATATTACTCATTACATAAGTCTTGTGAAGTCTTTAATAAAGATTAGTATTTTCATTAAAAAACTTTAAAAAAAATTATTATTAATATTATTAATATTATAATTATTATTATTATTATTATTATTATTATTATTATTATTATTATTGTTATTACTCTTGAATACATGTTGGTGGTACAGGTATTTAAATGATGGAATTTCCAAAATAGGAATTAAATGTATCTTTTCTAAGTATAGGTTCATTGAGCCATCTCTAGGAGGAGTGAGCATAGCAATCCAACCAACAGAGAACTTGTTTAAGTGATCAGCACATACCATTAAAATTCCCTAAGAATATAGGGTGGGAATTCAGTGACAGGTAAAACCAGGATAATTATAAGCTCAATACTTACCATTTGCCCTGCCCCAGAAAAGCGTAGTATCAAACCAATGCGGTATGCCAGGGCTGACATCTGTGGACATCGGTTTTGAAGCATGATTGCAGCAATGGTAGCAATGACAGTATTAACTTGCTTCCCATTCTCCTGCTTGCGTTTTTTTGACTTCGAGACACAAAGGCTGTTGAGCAACTCAGTTGTTAAAGGAGCTTTTGCCTTCAACTCCTCACCAAAATCAGCCATCTTGAAGGATGGTAACAAGTCATGACGGCTTTGCCTAAGAACACTAGGTTCCTTTATTGATGTAAGGCCCATAAGTTCCTCCTCCATTTTCTTGAACAACAACTTCTTGGCTTCAATGATGCCTGTTGATGTCTTCAGTAAGGCTGCCAAGGCCAATTTGGGAAGTCCTAGTGCAATGTACTTGACTATAGTGGCAGTTTTCTGGTCAGACTTAGACAGTTTAACTTTTCTCGGGCCAGAAGGATAATTGATGTTTATCTATTGAAAGCATGCAAGAAAACAAAAGAATATTTCTTGATATAATTCTTTTCAAGCAAAGGCTTTTTTTATTATCAGAAATTATAAAAAGATTTTACACCACAACCATATCATTAACGAATGAAAGAAAATTAGGCTAGGAGGGAATAACACAACCTCGTTCCCAGGGTATTATTTCTAGCAATATGAAAGCACACAGGTAATGTATTTTTCTTCCTTCGTTAAGCGCAGAGAATGAAAGGCCAAAAAAAAGTGTTTCAGCACCAATTTTCCGTGTTTGGCCAGCGAAAACCAGGAAAAGAGACTCTGCTAGCAGGGAGCCATCAATTTTAAGTCATCTATTCTTTCAATTCTTCGAGTAAAATATTAATTTTGTAAACGTGCAGAAAGTTATTAAAACCGACTATTGACAAGTGACAGAAATGTATTTCTCACCTCCACTTCGGTTTCATCATCTTCGGCATTTCCTGTTAATTCAGCATTAACAGAAACTTCTTCGCTACGGTCCTGGTCATGAGCTGAGCTGGAGGCAAAGTCGAAGTGAAAGTCATCATCAAACAAAAGCGAGAGGAATGATTGCGGTAAATCGACCGAATCGACGCACTGGTTTGCAACATCCGGTTCTCGCGGCTGTTCGAT
>NC_090884.1:34546825-34566825 GCF_036669925.1 Montipora capricornis
CCAAATGAGAAGTGTAGTTGTATTTATAAACTATCAGATATTGTTAAAAATGGACGTAATGGGGATAAGATCTCGGCTACTTGTAACAATAAGCTTTTCGGGAAAACGTGCAAAGCTGAGCTATCATACTGTCAGAATCTGTCTTTTGGCAAAAAGAAGTGGGTACCATTTAAGAAATTTCCTTATTTATCACCCTCTAAGTGGATTACTTTATTTTTGAGAAACAAGGAAACTGTAAGTCTCATTCAGCAGAGACCCGAACCGTCAAGTGATGGCTCCCTGCGAGACTTGTGGGATGGAAAGGTTATGAGAATGTTTTTGAAAGATCCTAGGGACAACAAAGTACCTCTTTTAGAAGATAAGAATAACTTGGCTCTGTTACTTTATCTTGATTACTTTAACCCCTTCACTCGGGCAGTTCACTCCAGTGGTGTTTTGTGTATGACAGTCCTTAATTTACCAAGATCTGTGCGTTATCAGAAGAAGTGGTCCATGTTGATTGGTATTATTCCAGGGCCAGAGGAAGCACAACGTCACATCAATAGTTTTCTAAAACCAATTGTCGATGATCTACTATTGTTGTATGAGGGAATCAAAATACCTGGACTAGGTATCGCTAACAGACATCAAGAGGCCATCTCACGTGCTGTACTCTTGCCTGTGCTGGGAGATATTCCTGCATCACGAAAGATTTCTCAATTCCTGAGTTACAAAGCAAACAGACCCTGTGACAAGTGTCACATGATTGCGAAGGGAGAGCCTGGCACAGTTGGTGCCTCTGGAAGGATGTCTTTCTTTACAACAAGCATGCCAGAGACAAGGAAAGACCGGGAAGTGCAGGAGGCGATGAAAACGCTACTAAAAGGCCTCTAGTCGGCACGCTTCTGATGTAATTGCAAAGGCAAGTGGAGTTAGATATAGTGAGCTTTCACGTCTCCCATATTTTAACACTGTTGATAATTTCCTTATTGACCCAATGCATAATTTCTTTCTTGGTCTTGTTGAGGACGTAGGAAATGCTATCATAGTTGAGGATAACAGATTTATTGATGCCAATGGACGTGAAACCTTCCACCAGAGGCTGAATTCCATGCTACTCCCGTATGATGTAGGGCGGCTTCCTCGTACCATGCTTCAGAAAATGTCTGGAAGAGGAATAACTGCCCAGCAGTGGAAGAATTTCACCATAACTTTTGCAAGAGTCTGTCTGTGGAAAGAGGTAAGTGAGGAAGCATACAAACTGGTGAGAACTCTGGCAGAGGCATGTGAAATTGTTCTTCAATTGGAAACACTGCTGAAAAGTCACCATGAACTCTACAGTAAAATCTTTGGTGAGTGTTCTGTCAGCATAAACTATCATATGGTTCTTCACCTACCTGACCAAATTAAGAATTGGGGTCCTCCAACTGCTTGGTGGTGCTTCCCGTATGAAAAAAGAATTGGTGAGCTAAGTGACACCTTGACCAGTGGAAAGTCAGTGGAAGAGCAGATTTTCAACCGCTATTTTCTCCATCTTTGCGCTTCCCACTCGCCAATGCCCGTGCTCCCTGGCTCTATCAGTGAACATGTTCCACCAGTCATACAACCTCGTCTGGAAACTCCCTCATCTGACTCATGTGTGTCCGAGTCCCTTCAAACGGCACATTTCAGAAGAAAAGCAGAAGATTTTTTTCCTGGCAAAATGAAGGCCATCTATACCATGGAGGCTGTAGCAGGTGATCCATTTTCTTTTGTTGAAAAGGAGGAATTTTCTTCCACTGGCTGGCCTGTTGCTTTCCTCCCTCCCAAGAGAGTCAACCAGCACATTCAAATTTCTTTTCTGTTGGAGCTCAAAACTTACTTCAGGAGATTGTACGGGGCTGACTTCGTCTTGGTTGAGCCACGCATTGACATCTATGCCAGATGCAATGTCAATGGGACCACCTTTTCATCGAAACTCAATAGAACGGATCGAGGTAGTACCATTCTCTCATACTGTGTAGACAGGAATCATCAAGGAGTAGAAACAACAATGCCATACTTCGCAAGTGTCAACTTTTTCTTTCAGGCAAGAGTGCATGTTTCCAGCAATGGTAATGTCCAACGAAAGGAGCACAGTTTGGCATTTGTGGATTGGTGTCGATTTGCTAACCGTAGCCATGGTATTGACAAGTCATCTGGTCTTCATGCACTGAGTGGTATGCTGTACAAAGGGGATAACATTCTCAATGTCAGACGTCTGATTCGCAGGGTGGTTCTGACAGAGGTAAGGAAAAACTATTTCCTTGTGGCAAACTTAAACAAGTAATCATATTTTTGTATTGTATTATTTTTTTCTTACAGCTAATTTAATTTAATTTCCTTTATTTTTGGCTCTGTTTGTCATCACCCATCCCCAGCTATGCCATCATGCTTAAAACAAATCCCCACCCGTACGGAACGAGCAGATCTGTTTATAGTCTGCTACAGATCTGCTGGCACATCTGCAGACAATCTACAGATGATCTACAGATTATCTGCAGATCATCTGCAGAATGTCTGCAGAGCGTCTGCAGCGATGATCTGCAACAAGTCTGCAAATTTGCAGACGCTCTGCAGACGAAATCAGCCTATCCAGTTAAAAAAAAACCCACTAAATGCACCAATCAAACAACGTTTATTTAAAAGACAGAGACAGGAAGTTGGTCTGTTATTCATCAAAAGTAAACGATTAATGCTGATAGATATGCAAAATAATATCACTAGGAGGAATTCAAAGTATTTTCTTAGCGTTACATTTTCAACGCATTCCAAATGAATTAAAAAACCCTCGAGTAGCAACCACTCCTTTCAAGAATCTAAGCTTCGCGTAGACTGCGAGCAACGAGGGAGCTTGCTCGCAGGCTAGGCTTTGCATGCTTTTTTTTTTTTGGTTTGCTTGGCAGGTTATTTACAGAAACGAGATCGAGTAAACTAGATACTGCCCACAGTCTTTCAGAGTTCTCCAGAACCACTTGTAATTTTTGCGGTGTTTGGTGTGATTCGTTATCCTTGCCGCACTGCAACCCATTGGCTTGAATGCCGAAAGACTGATACACGGCGTCTGCAGGCAGAAATTACAAGTCCAAACAGCGATTTCATGTTTTTCAATTCTTCCAGATTCAGCTGTAGGTGGCTGTTCTGCTGGAGGCGCGAGTTCGCCCGACATCTTATTTCTTGGGAAGAGACGAACAGGATGTTGGTGGCGTAGGACCATCTTCTTGCGGCACGGCAAAACGTTTGCGGCCTGGAAATAAATGAAGGAAACATTTTTTTCTTATGGACGAACAGCAAGAAACTGGCAGAATTGTGCAACCACAGTGGAAGTACTGTATTAGGAATCTGCTGTGTTTTTTTTTTTTTTAATTCTTGCTGCTAGAAGTGCGATGTTCTGTATAGGCATTTTGTCCAGTCTCTGAGCATCAGACTCAGTGTACATTTACGGTATTGCTATAGTAGTCAATTTATATATATTCCGATGGGAAAACCTCCATACATGCGATAAAATGAATGAGTAATTAGATTTTGCTGGAAACAGGATCCAGGATGACATAACCTCAGACTAAAGGGCATCAAGTTTCAAAGTGATGTTCGTTGCAAAGGTGGCGCGCTTTTCGGAAATAATAGTGAAATAAATAATGTAGCTAAGGAGAAGAACGGAAGGTAACTGGAATCCTTTACCAAAGAATTAAAGAAAACTCCCTCGCGCACACAGTGCGAAGAAGATACGGGAAGGTAAATTAAAAGACGAAATAAAATCTAACAAAACAGGAAGGAAAATCGTGATAAATAGCATTTACCTTCTCCAGATTGAACTGGTCTTATGGAAACCACTTCACAGTTTTCTTGCTGCCTAAGAAGACAGAGAATATCATCCTCTTGATGCTCCGGTATCTCAACAGTTAACTACAATAAAAAACAAAAGGCAAAAAGGTTTTCAGACAAGGAACAAAACGGTGAGGTGATATGAATAACTTGACAAAAATATAATTCGGCTCAAGTATTCTTAGTAAATGATAGCCTGCGTAGCATGGCGGTTTTGGTTGCTAAGTCATAAAGGCCGACGAGGGCAGAAAAACCGCCCGGCTTGACAAAGCCGCCATGCTACGCAGGCTAAGTAAATGACCGTTGTACTCACCCTCACTCGTTTTGCTGCAGTAGATCCAAGCATTTTTTTTACCCTCTTCGTCTAAAATCATCTGCAAGTCGCTAGCCGTGATCCTTGGGCTACAATGTTAACGGGTCGAGGTCTTGAATAAACTAAGTACGAGTGACAGCTCCCCCAGTCCAAGGTTCCTTATATAGGCAGAAAATGTGACGTTGACCCTCGCAACTCAGCCACTCCTTGATTATGGTGTTTATACCACAAGCGTATATACCGCTATCACGCAACGTTTTTACAAAGGGTGTTTCCAAAGGGATAAGAAAGTAACGACTCAAACTTTCAAAGCCACAAAAAATCTTAAAAATGGAATGATTGCAGATTTTAATGATCTTATTTTGAGATGGATTACGCCACTAATCAAGTTGAGCATA
Organism: Montipora capricornis; assembly: GCF_036669925.1. Classification (NCBI taxonomy): domain Eukaryota; kingdom Metazoa; phylum Cnidaria; class Anthozoa; order Scleractinia; family Acroporidae; genus Montipora; species Montipora capricornis. Next base: position 34,551,359 of record NC_090884.1, read on the forward strand.
GTTAATCCCCGGCACTAAAATTGAAGCATGTTGAACATCAAGGATAATGATACTTAAGAAGGGAAACTTCCTTAGTGCTCATGGGTCCGTAGCTTATTGAATGTCCAGAAAAGGGATCAGATCTGAGGAGCGCCGGAGTGTTTTCGATTTCAGCGGCGGCATGACCTTCACGTCAATCACGACAACTGATAAGAAGAACATCTCATGTTGTTAAGAAAATAATCACAGTACAGTAATTTAACCATCTTATTGAGCTTTTTATGATTCATTCATGTGTTGACTTCAACTTTCGTATCGTTGTTCTATCAACACTGATATGTCGATCGATCAAATGTTTTTCCCTGAGCGTTTGGAACTGAGAATTTAACACCAATGCAACCTGCAGTACTGCTATTAAATTCTATTAAAAGAATGTGTCAGGTATGGGTGCCTAATTGCTATATAATAAGGATAAATTAAGGTCGAAAGAGTATTTATCCTTTCATTTAAGTGTTCAATCGACGTAACATTTGATTTACTAACACGTTGTATGTAAGTGGCTGACCGTCTATAAGCCTCTTTATATTAACGCATTTTCAATTTCGACTATCGTTTTATCTGTACAATCGAACTATTTTATTTATCTCAAAACACACCAGTAATGACTGATCCAACTAAGGTTTATACCGAAGTCACGATACAATGATGATCTATCGATCCGGTTTTTGGGCTTCAACGTGTTGCAGATCATCTGCAGATCTGTTGTTAGTCTGTTTTTCGTCTGCAGTCTTAACATCGCGAAGTGTATTCAAGCTCAGCGTCTGCAGTAGACTGAAAACAGACTCTGCAGACGATAAATTAGTCTGCAGATGATCTATTTTTGTCAAAACAGATCTGCTCGTTTTGTACGGGCAGGACTATCTCAGCAGCTTTCATGGATCAATATACTTGGTAAAATGGATTTGAGACATTTCATAGTCAATTATGAGAGATCTGTGATGCTGCCAGTTGATCAGAATCAGCTAAACAATATTCTAACAAATCTTAAATGGACACCACCCTCTACTAACGAAATACAAGAAAATAATTTATAACAGCTATTTGTTGTAGGGGTTTTGTGTCACAACATTATGTTCCCTTGAGTGGAAACTGCAAGATCATGGCCAAAATTCAGAAATCATCTTCTTTAATACAGGAAGGTACACTACAAAATATAATGAGGGCTACATGAAAGGAAATTCAGCAGGAATTTTAGGTCAAAAAATCCTATTTTTACAATGGACCTTTTTGCAGATGTGGGAGCCATTTGGAGTTCTATTCTTTTGAAAGACATGGGATGCTCAGGGGGCAAATTAATATGTATATTTGTCCAGTGTGCATCCCATAAAGCTACTTTTCACCAGAAGATTGACAATTAAGGCAAAATGCAAATGAACTATCACTTTTCCTGCAGGTTACATGAAGGATTGAAATTTAGGAAGCAATTTTGATAGTAAGCATAATGACTGCATTTGAATTCCAGAATTGTGTTATTTGGATTAGCTTCCAAACTCAGTCCATTCATAGTACTTTGAATGCCATCAAAGGTAGAGCTATTTTATAATATTTGGTTATGGACAGTGATTCGGAATTTGTCTTGTGGTCAGATATCCAAAGTTTCCCCTCGTATGAGCAACTTGAGCCTTATCAATTGCCTCAAGGTAGGCGATTTATGTAATACTTTCTTTGGGTATGAGCACCACAGCTAGAGAGATGACATAATTTAAAAGCGCTGTTTTCAGTCCAGTCAGTTCTTGTTTGGAATTTAAACTATTGATGCCCTTTTTGTATTGCATTTTGCAATACGTAGTCTATTTGTTTGCTGGCATTAGTGATTATCACTTGTTCTGTAGGGTTAGCTACATGTATGAAAATATAGTGAAACCATGCTATGTTGAAGTCAAAAGGTTCAGAATTGCAGGGAACTGGAAATAGTGGATAATAATGGCTGAAAACGCAAATTTATCCAAGATAATTTGGCCCAACTTCATAACAGTGGGGACGATAAATGAATAAAGTACAAAACAGCAGAGTTTGACTGTAATGTCGTTGTTAAAGGGGGGATATTCTCCACTTAAAGTACAAGGAAGACCCACTTCAAGGGTGCTTACACTGTTTCTACGGTTATTAAAGTACCAGCATTTTGCTTCATTGTTTGAAGCTACATTTTGTGATGAGATTGGTTGATGTATAAAATACAAATTAAAGTGTTTTTTTTTTTTTGGGGGGGGGGGGGAGGGGGTTATTGAGTACATGTACATATTTTGAAGTAATGACAAGTGATGAAATGGCATACATGTATTGCTTAATATGGGATATCATAAGGCAGATGAATTGTAAACATATAATTTAACATGTGTACAACACGTACATTGTGTTTCCCTTAAATTCTAGCATTGATTTTCTTGTTTATTAACAACTGTCATACCCAATAGAATGTGTCGTTCCTTGACTCCTGATATTATGCTTCTCCTTTGAAGTGCATTTGGTTGTCTTTCCTGTGATTATTTTCAGTGCATAATATAATCTCTTGAATGTTTGACAGTATGCCTTGTCAGTGAAGTGGTTAAGGTATTCAAGGTGATATCCTGCTAGTGTGGTTACTTTGTTCAAGGGAATTAAGTACTGTACATGTAAGTAAAGTTCTAAACTTGTAGTATCATTTTACTTAAGTATTTATTTTTCTTAGGTCAATTAGGTTCTTTTGTGAATTTTCATGACTACATTTCATATGCTGTGCTTGAGCACAATTTTATTTCAGTCATTCATAAAATCCAAATGTATGCACTCTTCTATTTCAATTAAGTTACATATATGCATATGGCATATGATGATGATGATGATGATGATGATGATGATGATGATAATAATAATAAGAAAAACATTATCATTATTATTATTACTATGTTTATTATTATTATTATTATTATTATTATTATTAACATTATTATCACTATTATTATTATTGGTAAACTTTAAAACAGCAGCTGCTGTATCTGTTTTTACTCCAAAAAAGGGTAAGATTATGTTTCACTTGGCACTACTTCACAACTACAGCCGTATCCCGCGAGGGCTACGGATCAAGGAATGACCTATTGACCCAACGCCCTTGAGGACGAAGGGTCTAATAGTTTTAGTATCACCCAACTAGTTGGACAGAAAGGCAATAAAAATAATAAAGTTAGCAAATCCAAGTTAAAGACGCATTTACTTGAGAATAAAACGAAATAAAGTGTCATTCTTTTCACTAATCAAAGACTATAAAGAGGGGCCGTAAGGGGGGGTCAAGCGCACAGTTCACAGCCATTAAAAAAAATGAAAATCACGAAACACGGTTCACGGAAAATAAACTCACACTTGAGGAAGATTTGTGGCCTTACCCTATATATATATTTGTATTGGTTTAAGTCACCTAAAGGTAGTGGCATGGTGGTTTTCTGGCCAGTGTCTCGGACTCTGTCTAACGCTTAAGGTCTGTGAGCACCGGATCAAGTCTAAGGACGATCAGCAACTTTCGGTCTTGTTCTCTGACCTTCTCTGTTGTCGTGTTACTCGTTCTCTGTCCTCTCAGTACAGTCTCTCATCCCAAGTCACCTGCAGCGTCCACATGTCCCAGAGTTCTCTCCATCGTTATCTTCTCTTTTGGTTGCTCAGAAGTGGCATAAAATTAATTAACCAAATAATTCTCTTTTGACTTTCTCTTTTTATCTTCTTCTTTTAACTTCAAATTAAAAATGTAGAGGGGACTGAATAAAATGTTTGTGGACTCCTAGTATTGTAAGAGGTGTAACACGAATTAACACGAAACTAGACCCTCCGTGGGGGTACACTGGGTTGCCTGTGGTACGTGCAGCGTTCCAGGCAAATTGTGACTGGCCCACGGGCCGATTATGGGCTTGCAAAAACAAAGCAAAAGGTAATTAAAAAACCATATAATAAACTACTTACTAACCGAGCTAGCTCGAGCCGTACTGGGGAATATTAGCCCTGGGTCGTTTTTGTACGGACCTTGCTGCGCTCGGTCCGTACTGCCACGACCTCGGACCAATATTTCCCTGGCAGTACGGCCCTCGCGCTCGGTTAGTAAAAAGTTATTAAGGGGTCACCCAGAAGTCATACCAGCAGAGGCCCTTTGGCTCACAGGTCCTCACACGTTCGTACGACGAAACAGATCCTTTTCTGAGGTTAAAAACCTGGCTACTGGCCTAACTCCTTTTCCTACTTTCCCAACCGCGAGAAAACCGCGGTAAATCAGCCATCGCCAAAAAATGTTTTTTTTTTCTCAAAAAATATTTAAAGTTAGGGGGAAAAATACATCATTTTAAAGCTAAGAAAATAAGCTTTCCAACAGCATACAACTTATTTACAGACAACTGAAACATTTTATAAAAGCGAAAGTCGAACGAAAAAATTTAAGAAAAATAACAGTAAAATATGTTTTCTAGGCAAAATTTGGTCATTTTAGCGTTGATTACGAATTTTTGGATGCAAAACTAATAATTTCTGCAATTTATCTGCTTTCTTGGACATAAATTCGACCGAAAACTGATAAGGCATGAATATTTTTAGATTTTTAGGAAAAGTAGATAACGTGGTTCAATGCGTAATGTGATAATGCGATAAAAGTGTCAAATTTGCGACCCATTGCTAATGGCAACAGAAGCGATCGCATTACGAATAATTAACCTCTGTTACCAAAAACCACCCAAATAACCGGTCAGTGTAAAACGCAGACTGCAGACTGCAGGTTAATAAAATAATAATGAAAAAAGAGTTATAAGAGTGTTAGTAGCCGTTTGTACTTTCACACTGAAACCCAAACACAGCTCCCATCGCTTTGGTTGCCCCACCGCATGTTTTAAATCCGGATTTTTATCGAACTCTGTAAGAATTGAAAGTAGTATAGGAGTTGGGGGTACGAGCACATTTTTGCAAAAATGTTCTCATACCAACCCAACTCCATACTACTTTCCATATAATGGTTTCATATTTTTGATCTCGTATTTTCGGCTACCAATTATTGATCTCGTATTTATGATCTCATATTTTTGAAAATCTATATGTTATTTAAAATGCGTGACTTTCTTAGAAAAATCACAAAGCATGACATTCTCGGAAATAAAGAAAGGGGGTTCCCCCGTGATTTTTTCAACCAATCAGAATTGTATCTTGTTTGCAATTTTCTGATATTTTTTCTGATAAAAGTACAGATCTGATAAATTTTCTGATGCATGAAGTTTGTTCAAATATTTGCATAATCAAAATAGCGTGACATTTTGGTTAACTTTATGGGTAAACTTTATGAGTAAACTTTATCATTCAGATTGTGCTTGCGGTACTTGTATGTAGACCGGCACTGCTGTGCCGTGATGTCAGCAGCCAACCTTTTAGATTTTATAGTGACCGTATGCATAACTTGTCACACCATTATCGTGAATATACCGCTTGTCATTGAAGCAGGACAATGACACTTTATTCAACTCATAGCTTCCAAGTTGATGTAAGTTGCTTCTAATGGTTTTCATGTTATGATACATTGGTTCGTTATTAAACAAAACGTTTTTGTTTGTTTATGTTCTTTTTGATAATATTCTTCTTGATTCCCTTTGCAGTTTTTCCGCCTTTGTCATTGTCTTTCATGTATGAATACATTTTGGATCTTAATCCAACGAATTCGGTTATCGGTATACCTGCTGCCTCATCTTTGAATTTACCGATTACTTTTTTATTCGTCTTGTCGAAATATTGTGAATCTTGCGAATAATCACTGTTATTGATTTGTCTTTGTTATTCCGAAAGTCTTGATACACATCATTAGTTTCAATTTCATAAGTTAAGCTGTCAGTGTCTGTGAATAATAATTTTGCTTTGCAGTCGTATTTTTGTTTGATATAATTATAATGAAAATCATACATTAACGTCTTGCTCAGATCCAAGATACACATACCCACATATGCCGGTCTGTTTAAGGTTAGTGTTTCTTTGATCTTATGAACAGCTACTAAATTTTCATTGAAGATCTTGCTGCTAACATATGTTGGTTTAGCAGCCATTTTTGATAGTTTGTTTTCATCAGTCACTAATCTGACATCTACTCTTTTTCTAATGTTTTCCATTGTTTTACCAAAGACGCTGTTGTTCATTAGTTTGAAGAAATCTTTCTCGAAAGCATTTTTAGCATTGGTTCTTTTCTCAGTATTAAAGTCAATATATTGCTTCAACCATGCGGACTGATTGAACTCTAGTACTCAATGGACTTTAGTTATTTTCAAACCGAGATCAGTGTACAATTGTAGGTTTCTGTGATGAAGAACGTACTTTTCTTTATTGCTTAATGTTGGTATTAATTTATGAACTAAACCAGTTGATACATTAAATTTATCGGCTATTTCTTGACAATAATTGGAAAGCATATCTTTGTTGACTTTTATTTTTTCAGGTCCCAGAGGGTAGTCATTATGCAAATCATGTAGTTCTTCTGGATATGCTAGGTCGACTTCTAGTATTAAACCTTTGTTGCTATCTTCTGTGTACTTGGCTAAGTCTATCTTATCAATATGGTTTTTAGTCATCCATTTGAAACCGCCAGTTGGTAAATATTGGCTCATTGCCCAACCATACAGATTGTTAGCATCTAGATACATGATATCTTTTGAGGGCACCTTTTCATCATATGTTTTCATGTATTTATTACTCGACTTTCCGTATCGGTTGGCAATGTAACTTATTCCACCACGCATTCCTTTTTCAATGAACTGAAACATATCAATATTAGTCATAAGCTCTAATTTAATGTCAGTCATCTTTAACATAGCATCCCATGAAAGCCCTGGAGACGTGAAATAATGACAGGGGTCTAGTTTGTAGTATTGCAGACAGGTCTTTCGAAAGTTTTCAAAGACATCTGCTAACAGAAGTATGTCGGATTTAAGATATAAGTCATGGTACTCACCCATATTTTTCAGATTAAAAGTGTTCCATACATTTTGAGCATGTTTGTATTGATCATCTGTTATATCCTCATCATTTAATATACTGTAAAATTCTTCTTTTGGTGGTAGCTTTTCATTGAATTTATCAAAGCTATCCATGAAGTCGTATGGATATACTCCTTTTTGAGACATTAAATCAAGCTCTTTACCTTCAAATTTTTGAGAAGTATATATTAATGCTTCTTTTGGTAGGTTGCTCACCAGTTTATCAAGACTTGAGCTCATAAATTGAAGACTATCAATAAAGGTCAGATGATTACCAAGCATGAAAGCCATATACTTTTCCATGTTGTTTGGTATGTCATTGATATTCATTTGACACTTTTAACCTTTCTTATTTGTATATTTATGCTCTTTGACTATTTCACCAATCTCTTGCATTATAAAATGACTGTCATACCCACGGAGATTGTGAAATATAACTGGTATTTTCTCAGTCAATCTGAAATTTAGGTTACAATCTTGATGTGCGGATCCTCTGTACTGACCAGTCACATGGCAGTGATCTCTTACTCTTACATCAGTTTTATTGTATTCTTTCTCACATATATGGCATTTATCGGCTTTTTGAAATTCTTTTTCATTATCTTTTGTCATTCTTAATGGTTTGTTGAATTCTTTTTTCATAACCTTCTTACAATATTTAACTTCCTCTAGCATAGCTTCCATAAATTTGTAGACGGCTTTTTCACCTCTGTGAATTTGTGCTGGTTTCGTGTATTTATCATCATAACAACAAACAACCTTGTATCCATAACCACAGTCTGTATGCTTCTGATAAGCTTCAGTAAATGATTTGTCATTATTGGGTTGACATCCATGTATTTTTTCAGTAATAGCCTCAAAATCTGCATAAATGACGAATGGTACTGGTAGCTGTTTATGGAAATTATTGAATTTTAGTATGTTGTTATTTTTTCTCAGGCATTTTTATTGCTTGTGTTCCATTTACTTGAATACATTTTTCTTTGTGATTAGTTAATACTCTTTCAGAACTAAAACATTGTAAGCAATACATACAGAAGTGCTTCCTTTCCTTGTGTTTTGTTTGATTGTACATGAATTTGTTGAAATCTTTGATTAATACATAGTGCTTGTTTTCATTTTCTGTTATAAGAAGCAGATTCATACAATCTTCATACTTTTCTTTTGATACATAAATGGGATATTTTTGTTTTTCTTCATAACCAAATACATTGATGTTGATCTCATTATGTTTTTCTATTTTGTTGTACTGTTTGGTAGTCACTGGAAATTCAATTCCTGAATAATTTAAATTTTCAATGAATGCTTTATCTGATTTTTTTATTCTTTGAGGATTTTTGTCTTGAGGATTAAGATGTCGAATATGGCACCATCTAAAACATTCATTGTCACTGTTTTTTATGTTTATTAAACTTTGAGAACTGTTTCTGAGTTCATGTGGTAGTTTAATGTATGATGATCCTTTGATTGGTTCATATTTTACGATATTGAGATAATGGTTTTCAACTGACTGAACAGTCCAACCAGATCCCTCTGAAATCCAAACTGCAATCTTATTTAGTATGCCTTGTTTTGATACTTCAAGGGATTTGTCTATTTCTGTGTTATTTATGATAGTTTGAGCTGGACTGTTGAAACATGCGGTCTTATACACTATTTCTCCATTTGACATTTTTGTAAATGTTACCTTAAGCGTTTCAACAAATTTTAGTCCTTTCATTGATATTAATATGTTTTCAATATGGTTAGCAACAGCCTTTCTTGTGTTTTGCAGTTGCACAAGTGGGTCTTTTTTATTTTGGATGTTTATCTCTTAAGACTTAAGACTTTGTGAACCCTTTCAGAGCTTTTTCTGTTTGCTCTATTTTGGTTCTTGGTGCTGGCACTGGTTTTTTTGTTCTTGGTGCTGGCACTGGTTTTTTTGTTCTTGGTGCTGGCACTGGTTTTTTGGTTCTTGGTGCTGGTACTGGTTTATCCCTAAACTCTAATGGTGGAAGAATTATATTGTTTTCATAATCTTTAACCATTTGATTCACACTCTTACGAGGTGTTGGGATTGGTTTTTCAGTCCTCGGAGATGGTACTGGTTTATTATTTTGTTGCTTTAATAACAGTTTGATTAGTTCGGATTTTCTCAGTTTTTTGAGATCTTTTTTATTCATATTATATTGTGATGTATTATTTTTCATTTTCATTCTTTTTATATAATAACTATAGATAATATTTTTTTAAGTGTCTATAGATGTGCGTTTAAACGGTCGCAAAATTCGAAGTATCCATATTATGAATACTATGAACTGTCTATGTTTTTAAAAATGTTTGGTTTATTGGTTATTTTCGGCATTTTTGGCATTGTAACTCAATGCATTTGAAAAATGTTTTTTTGTGTGAAGATGGCAATGTTTGCCAGCCAAACTATAATCTTTGACAGAATTCCATTCACCCTCACTTTCCATCCTCATAATCACGCAGTCAAAAGCATCATTCTTAGTAATTTTAAATTACTCCAAAATGATCCCGAGACTGGTAAAATCTTTTTGCAACCTCCACTTATTTCATTCAAACGCGACAAAAACGTAGGCAACTTTTTAGTTAGAAGCGCGCTCAAAACCAACGAGCAACCCGGCACTTTCAAATGCGCACGCTCACGATGCAAAACTTGTCTTTTCATTGTTAACACTAGCAAGATATCGGGACCTAAGCGATCTGTTAAGATCATCGATCGTTTCACATGTACCTCCGCAAATGTCATTTATTGCATAACCTGTACGTTATGCAATAAATTATTCATTGGTGAGACAGGTAGACGACTAGGTGACCGATTCTGCGAACACCTTCGCGATGTTGAGAAGAATGACAAGGATGCATCTAAGCCAGTCACTCGCCATTTTAATCTGCCTAACCACTCCAAAAAACACAAAAAAGTTTTGTATAATCTTTTCCATTTTTACATATGTCACAAAACCAAGGCTTGTGAAGCATGTAATCGGTTTTTCTTTGTCTCCTTTCTTCGTCTGTGTAAAATCTCGGTCTACCTCTGGGTTTCTCGTTTTGATTTTCCATAATATATCGTCTATATATTTTTTTATATGTGTTGCGTTTAATTTCAACATTCAGTTTGTTATTTTTGTAAGTTGTCTTTTGAAGTTCCATTTATTTATGCAATGTTGACTATATTTTAATTTTGAATAGATTTTTTGAGTGCGTTTAAATCCTCCTCATCAGAAGGCATTTCTTGAGAAGAGTCAGAAGAGTCCTGACTGTCTTCTGGATACGACCAATCTGAATCTGAAGAATGTGAATCTTGAGAGGATTCATAATAAATGCTTCTCGTTTCTTCGATGTGTTTATCCATATATACATATACTATATATATTATTTTAAATGTGATGCGTTTGTTCACGATGGGTTTCTAAGAATTTTTGTATATGAAACGATTTTTCCGTAATCATCATAAACAGGATATGATTCGAATTTTGCTTTTATTCCTAATTTTAGAAAAAATTCGTCGTATTCTTCAGAACATACTGATTTTCCTGTGAAAGTAATACATTGTGTGTCATTTTCTTGAAGGCAATGCTTTTAAAAAACGTATATTTCTCTCAACATCATCATCTGTTTCTTCGTCATGGTTATTAAAAGTGCATTGATATTTGATTATATGTGACCGTCCATGGGAAAACCAACAAAAAGGTGATGACACGGGCACGCTATTTTAGCACGCTAGACAAAAGAAATTTTCTTTAACACGGGAGTGCCGTGTCGTAATGCACGCCTCATTAAAATTTTCTTGTGCCTGATACGACAAGTTGTAAACAATAGAGCGTGTTATACCAAACAAGAGAGCGTGTCAGCAAAAGTAAAATCGAGCACCGCGTAAAAAGACACGGAGTGATTGAAATTGCACGACAGCTGCGCCAAAACGCTCGCTAAAAAACCAAGTATGTAAACACGCTACTCCCAAAGCCGAGTGAGGGCTGACTTACCTGCGGAAATAGCTGAAAATCCCGCAGAATACAGTATTGTGCAAAAGTAATGCAAACGTTTTCGCCGAAATTCGCGGCTTTTCCTGGCTTTTCGACGAAAAAATATCGAATTTTCGATGGAAGCGAATTTTCAACGAAAAGTCATGATAATTCTCAAGGCCTATTATTTCCAACTACGCGAATTTTCAAACGAAAATTCCCTCGGAGCGAAAATTGACTTCGAATTTTCGTGCCAAAAATCGCTCTGTTCGATAGATGACCTCAAAAAATTGAGCGAAATTTCGCTCTTCATTTGCTGCTCTCGAGCATTTCGCACGTATTTTCTGGGCAAAAATTTGCCAAGTTCGAATTTGCCACAATGATTCTTTTCTGCCGTCATTTCACAATGTGTAAGCTCTACAGCAAACTCTTATTCGTGAAGCAATCGCAGTTTTTGTTGTTTGAGGGAATCTTTTTTTTTTTTCGTTGGAAATAGCCGATTAAACTATCGGATCACTGAATCTATTTTCGATACGACTTTATTTACGCTAACCTTAACGCGTTTATTTACGTGTACATACGCTTGTTCAGCGATGTTGTTGATGGCGGCCGCCGATTCATGTCACAAAAATTCGCTGCTTCAAATTTTGTTATCTCGAATTTTCATTTGGTTACCTCGAAAATTCGCTACTTCGAATTTCGCTATCTCGAATTTTCGAGAAAGATCGTGATTTTTTCGCTTCAAACCCTACGAAAAATCGTTCGAAAATTCGATGACTTTTCGTGGAAAATTCGCGAGAACAAAGGAAGAATTTCGACGAATTGCGTTTGCATTTTGCAAATTTACGGTGCCTGTTTTGGCATGCATCTGACACGCAACACGCCACGCTAAACAAAAGGTTTGGAGTGTCTCAGTGTGCACAACAAAAGCCACCGTGACATCTATTGTGCTACTCATTAAATATGCGCATATGGCGTGTTGTATGTCACGCTCAGCGTGCCGTGTCATGCACGCGTGCCCGTGTCATCACCTTTTTGTTGGTTTTCCCGTGGATGGTCACATATGATTCGTTCCTACCAACAGTTCATAAGAGTGTATGTTTTTGTTCTCCACTACAAATGCATATTCTCTTATTTTTTTATCAAACAAATCCAGCAGTTCTGAATTTGAATAGCCTTCATAAGTTTTTTCGGTTATACCAAGTTGTTTCAACAAATTTTCTCTTATGCGTATAGATATTTCGTCATCTTCACACAAAGAAAAAGGCCTTTTCAACAACAATTTTCGGCAATCTTCTTTAGACATTTTTACATAATTTTCTGTCGTCGACATTTGTATAATGTATCTATATGTTTTATTTTTAAATCGATTTTACACGTGCGTTTGAAATATAGCCAGAAACAATTGATATTTTTGGCTAGAAGTAGCGAACACAGTATTAAACCATAGGTACTATTACTATATGTTACATAACTTCAGTTTAAATGTTTTATATGTTTTCAATATCTTTCAATGGTATCCAGCTATTGAAATCATCACTGTATGCCTTCCATTTTACCAGAGCTTGCTTCTTCTTATAGTCCCTCCGAATGACTTTATCAATACGAAAAACATCCTGTCTGGCTTTTAATAGTTCAGGTTCATAAAAACTCCCTTGAATATCTTCACCTCCGAGATCTTTTAGTTTGTATGTTATTGGATTAGTGTATTGGATTTTTATTTCGTGTTTTAATCGTGTTGCATTGCTATTGCATCAGTTCTTCCAGTTGGCATATCATATATTTCTAGTATTTCACCAGTTTTTGGGTCATACTTCAGTTGATTTTCCAAATCATTGTAAGGTCCTGTGTAATGATGCCCAGGAAGCGTCCATCCGCTTTTTGGTTTTGGTAATTTACCAATAGCTTTGTGAATATCGAAAGAACCGCCACTGTGTAGTGGATCTAGTTTTTTTGATAAATCTGATGTGAAACTGTCCAAAGCTTGATCTAGATATTTGCTAGCCATACCTTTTATTTTTTGTTTAGCAAAATCTGATTTAATAGCCTTTGAAGCACCGTATCTGCCAAGATTAAATGCACCTTTTAAACCAGCTTTGAGAGCCATTTCACCTAAGCCATGACTATTTCCAATATCTAAAAAGCCCGCATCTTGGTACGGGCTAACCCGTTTCCCATGATTTTCGAATCTGATTTAACAAATTTAGTCTTCTTTTTTCCGCATTCTGCACATGTGCAAAAGAACATTAGTCTACCATTTTTGGCTGTTTTGTAACCTGAAGGTTCAACACATTCAGTTACTTTTTTTTGTTTCACCCAATATGATTTCATATGTATTTATATTAGACATTTTTGAAATAATCGATTATGAATGCATGGTTCACTGATTTGTCTGTTGCACTGAACTTGGAATTATGTATGACATCAAGGATCGATCTTCCTCTTTGTCTTTCCAATAGATAGTATAGACACCAGTAACCGCATAAAACAGAATCCCTCTCTTGTATTTCATCAGAAGAATAAATCAATTTTTCACCACTGGTTGGCAGATATGATTGTATTTCATCAGGCATTATTAAACCAAAACTGTCAAAGTATTCACATAAATGATTGTCAATGTTACGATAACAAACCCAATGAGTTCCAGGACCTATATGTGTGTCAAGATTGACAATTCCTACTTCTTTGTGATTTATTTTATCAGGTAATCTGTCTCTGCTAAAAACACCCCTGAAATGTTTTATTCCTAATTGCTTCACCCAATTGATCAGATCAAAATTGCTGAGCGGTTTGTCTATGAATTTCATTACAGTAGAGCTCCTAGAATTGGGATTGAATTGAATGGGCTGTTCTTCCCGAGAAGCAATCCTGAACCTTTTTTTTTGTTTGAGGTCTTTTTTTTTGGCTTCAGCCCCATACCAACTGGATTTTCCCAAGTTCCATAAAATGGTGGGGGGATCATAGGCATATGATTACCACCTCTGCTTCTAGGGACATATATCGGTGTTCCAGCTATTCCTCCGGCAGGATCAACCTGAAGTCCTTTACCGGTTAAAGCATTTAATACCAAAGGCACTCCGATGGATGCTAAAATACTCCAAATACCACTTCCGATCTGTTTTTGAGTAGGTTTAAAATGCATTCTGGAACCTGTTTGAAGCGCTTGTAATGTCTTTCTTTTGTTTTGTGGTTAAATGATCTTTGTATGGAATCAGTTTGTTAACCTTTGAACTAGGTATCATGACTGCGCCTCCAAATAATTTGTCAATACCCAGGCTAGCTAATCCTGAAACAGCACCAGAAAAAAGAGGACTAGCAACCTTTTTGGCTAATGGCATAACCATCGGTAACACTCTTGATGACAAACGAGCAAGAGTACTCCAAAGAGAACCACCGTGTCTTACAGCATTTTGTATTTGAGCTTTGCTGATCTTAATGTCTACTCCGACGCCATTTTTCATTGCTTTTTGTATTTTTTTCAGTTGTGTTTTTGTGAGCATCAATTCATCTGAACCACTGAGTTCGTCTCTTGATAATCGTAGAGTGATGGGTGATTTAGTTGAATATGCTCTTGCAAGCTTTGTTAATTGACCCTGAGAATGATATTTTGTTGTCATTAATTGAATATAATATATGTTACATAATATTTAATCTTCATGAAATGAATATGTTTGAAATTCGGTCATTTAGTAATCAGTCATCTCTTAACGAAACATCAATTTACCGTTTTTGTTGATTACTTCGGCATCCTCCTCATTGAGAACTAGAGCATATACACTGTAGTCTGCATTAGTTCCAGCAGACAATTCATACTTGAAAGTCAGTTTTGTTGTACCGTCTCTGATATCTAGTTTTTGTTTGGTCAAATCGAAATACAAAAATGGAAATATTGTACTGAAATTGTTTCTATTCAACAGTGAACCTTCGCTGTATTCCTTGTTTTTATGAACGTATTTAAGTATATCTCTGTACACTCTTGTCAGATCTGTTGCAGGACTGTAATGAACCTCAGGATAATCATTTCCATTTCCTAGGACTAAGTGGCAACTTGTAAGAGTTCTTGCATTTGCTACGCTAAATGTATTATATAAAAATGGATTTGCGGTCTGAAGTTCGTCATTTGCATCATTGCTGATGTATACGAAAACATGTCTAGGTTTATTAACCCCTGAGCTGATTTTGAAAGTTCCGACTCTCTGCCGGGTTGAGTCTGATCTATAAATCTGTTCCTTCAAATAATACCATTTCTGAGATTCTTTTTTGACAAATCTATCCAGATACAGTGTTTGTCCTTCAGAATTGAAAGTTATTCTTGGCACAACTAACTGCATCCTAGTTATTACAATTCTACAAGCAGCACCTGCCTGCCAAACCAGATTTGCATCTGATTCGATATCAATACTTATCTCTTTTCTGTCATTCGGTGTCAGTTGATCTTGAAGAGCTTCGAAATAAGAAAAACGATTGAGAGATATTTCTGTCGAAACTGTGTTAGAAGTACCCAATT
>NC_090884.1:34574325-34579325 GCF_036669925.1 Montipora capricornis
TTTGAAGAGAGATGGAAGTCAAGAAATGACTGGAAATTTGAATATGTCACAAAAAAAGATTGTCAATCTTGCTGATCCGATAGGTATAAATGATGCCACTGGAAAAGGTTACGTTGATCGATTATTTTTGGATTCACTTCGTTTAGACGGATCCTCTAAAATGACTGGAAATCTTGACATGAACAATAACAAAATAACAAATTTAGCCGATCCAACCATTGATCAAAAAGACGCCATGTCATACGATTTTTTCGCCAAAAATTATTTAAAAATCAACTCTCGTGGAGATATCAACATGCTTGGTAGGCGGTTTTACAATTTAGGAGAACCTCAATTTAGGATCAATTATTCACTATTGCGCAGGGTAATACAAGATCCATTCGTCATGACGGTGCAACAATAGATATGAGGAATAAAAGAGTTGTTAATGTAACCAACCCAACAGGGAACACTGACGCTGTGAATAAGCAATACCTCGAAAGTCATACTGCAAACTTGGATTTGAGTGATTATTTGAAAAGAGATGGGACAGTTTCCGTAACTAGTGATTTTGACTTTGGTGACAATAAAATTACAAAGGTTGGTAACGGTTCACAATCGACTGATGTAGTAAACAAAGGATACATTGATACTGCATTAGCCGCCAAACCAAATGTCAATCAGGTTGTGTTACGAGACGGCAGTAATACAATGACTTCTAATCTAGACATGAACAATCAACGAATAATAAATCTCGGAAACGCTACACATAATCAAGATGCCATAACTTTGAAGCAAGTAAATAATGCTTTTTCAACTATAAGTACCGAAAATAATGAATATACAGACCAAAGAATAGCTGAAAGTCAAAACCGTAAAAATGTGTTAAAGTATGCAATGGATGATGGGAAATTCACTGAAGATTTTGGAATACAGGATGTCGATTTAATCACCTATAATGACTCACCTCATAAAACGAACAAAAAAGCATTCTCTTTGAAGGTTCAAAAAACAAATGACGGATCCAGTCTGTTCAAAGGAAGGTTTGATTTCAATTTGTTTAAAATGATGCGCGACGATTTCAGCAATAAATATACTGTTTGTATTGAAGTGTATTTCGAAAAAGATGGTAGACATGATTCAGAATTTAATTCTTTTAATATGACATTTGAAAAACTGAATATGAATATCGATAAATCACACACAATAAAACTTGACACCGATTATAAATATTACCGAAGTATATTAAACTTGAGTCCTGATGGAACTTCTTCATCAATACAAAGAAGGTTGTATGTAACTGTTCAATCCGCTTATGACAACCTTAGTCCAACTTTATTGCCAATATATGTTTTGATTTACGGAATAAAAGGCGAAGCCAAAAGTGATCTGGACATGACTATATATGATTATGAAAAGGCTTATGAGGTTGCTGATAACGAATTTCAATTACATCTACCGATTAATATGAACGATCACAAAATAACAGGGTTGCTAGCAGCGACAAATGACAAAGACGCAATAAGTAAAAAATATTCTCACCACATCATAAGACCATTGAATGAGTCTCCGTACACTGAATCATTCATGCTCATAAATTCTGCCGAATCGTTTGTGGGATTTTTACTTCCATCCGCTACACCCACTACAGAACAACAAAGAAATCATCTTAAATTAAAAGACGTCACGTTCTTCTTTTTGTCGATACAAGTCTCTTCACGTTCGAATATTCCAAACACTAACAACGTTAGATTGGTTATTGAGTATGGAGTTAGTGATTCCGCTGTGTTTCGTTTGAACTTCCAAACAAACAAAACTAATATTGTTAACATAAACAGAAGATTCGACAACATCAGATCAATTAAAATACAGTACAATTCAACTACTAGCACTTCAACAACCGCGTTCAGTTCAATAAACAAATATAAAAGTTTTTCGAGATGATTTATATAAGCAAATGTTATATGGTTTTATACATTAAAAAAGCAGACGGAACTTTTGTCCTCGACATAGAAGGAAACAAAATCGAATACACAGTAGATTACAACAATGACAGTGTGCATTTTCCTGATGAAAAACATATGATCGTACCAAATGAAGATTCACATCTGGAAACAAAATCACATCTTATAGTAAAGCCTGCTGTAGATGACAATCATGTGGTTGTGAAAAGTCAGGTTAGCGACATAGAGATTCATTCATCGATCTATGGGTCAGTGAATACCTCAAAACACACAGCAGTTGTACTTATGAAATGAACAGAGGTGATACACATACTGTAAAAATAAGTTCTGCCAGAAAAGTCGAAAAATTGTTTGATAAAAGCAATGAAGAGAGTGATGCAACACAAACCGATTTAGCAAAAAGACCTTTGCTATGCACAAAAGCTGAAAAGCATAATGGTCGATATTTCCTGAAATTTTCCGGATCCCAAAAAATGATATCACAGGTTGATTTGAATAATGATGCAGTAAATGTGTTCATTGTTTACAGAATGACATCAAGAAATTCACAGAACTTTTGGACAAATGGCCTTTTCGGAATAGACAATGGGGGTTATGATATTTTTGTTGCTCATTCTGGATCGAATTTAGTCGTTTCTGGAGCAGCTGATCCTGACAAATGTGTTTATGTAGGTCATGCAAGCAGTTTACAGAGTTTTCTCAATTTGGGTGATTACAGTGAAAATGATTTGGGTGAGTTAAATAAATGGCATTGTCTAAGCGTTCACTGGGATAACAAATCGTCGCCTAAAACCGAAAAAAGTAAAATATACTGGAATAAAAAGCATATTGGCGATTTCACAGCTGATAATAGACAAGGTAATAACACAACCGTTTTTGGAGGTTTGAATCCGAGTTCTGATATTGCTCCTCTGAATGGAAACATAGCATTTTTCTGTGTTTATTTAGATTCCATTCTAGATAAAAGAACTATCCTAGATCATCACACTGTCTTAATGCAAAGATACAATATAACGTAATTGTATATGTATATTAAAAGTTTGTTGAGATATGCTGTGGATTGCTTTCAAAATACCAAACGAAAATATCCATACTATAATGAAAAAGTTTTAAAATCAGCTCTTGTTTATCAGTACATTCATTGTTATTATTTGCATATAGACATTGACATTTTGGATATTTTAGAGTTAGAAGGTTATGATTTAGGATTAATTGGGCCTGGAATGTTTGGATGTTTGGATGGTCAAATGTGTTTACAAGCCATGCTATTTTACATGATGCTTTTGGAAGATTTTTCGTCAGACACAAATTAGGGGAAGGTTATATATACTGTTTATCAGGTTATGTGCCTAATTTTATGAAAAAAAGCCCGTTTTTTGGTCATGTCACAGGATTGCATTATTGTGCTTTCAAACAACTTGTAATCTAAACATATGATATATGACAGTTCAAAAAAAGAAAATATTTAATTGGAATCATATTTCAAATAAACTTACATTGGATCAAATTGATGAACTTAAATCATACTATCGTGTATATCATCGTAAATGTTGGGCTTATAAGCAGGCTGTAAAACGCTTAAAAAAATTAAAATTACTAGGAAATTCTTTATCCGTGGTATTTACTTCATCGGGTTTAGCTTCTTCTATAGTCACAGGGGGAGCATCTCTAGTTGCTATTAGTACGGTAGCAATTCTGATTCAAGGATGGATGTCACATCAAAACTTAGACCTAAAAATACAAAATTGTACATACGCTCATCAAAGTTATCAGCATCTATTAAATTCAATAAAAGACATGCTGAGAGTTGGTGATTTTCAAGAATCAATATATTTAACTATGAATAATGTTGATGATGTTGTTACAGATCTAAGTCCTATCATTGATCGATTCTATTTAAAATATGACAAAAAATTCACTCCCGAATAATGGCTATGATTTTGTCTGAAATCAATAAAAGTATTTCTTTCCAATATTGATCATACTTTTCAATAGTCCTTTTTGATTTAGTCGTCTTAATCTTTTCATGAGGAAGATCAAGCATTTCGAATATCTTTTGCAAAATAAAATTAATATTTATCATACGCTTCCTTTCTTGATTAACTAAATTAACTACTGTCCCCACTTCTTTGAAAATCCTCAATATTTTATCTTTATTCTTGACTGAAATCTGAAAATTATTTTTTACAGCTATATTATTAATTATATTTTCAATGTAATATTTACTTTGGTAAACACTTTTACGATGAAACCTATGTTTGTTCTGATAAAATTCAACATAATCTATAAGTGGTTTATAGCCATTAACTGTCCCACATTTTTTACAAACTAGCATATTGTTATCATTCACTATATCAGGTTGACTACAGCATTGCTCAATTTTTTTCGTACGTTTACCTATTTCTTTATTGCAAAATGGACAAATTACTTCTTCCATATTGACAAATTCATCATGTATTTCTCTACAACTCATTATACTATTGTATTAGATATCAATGTTAAAAACATATAACATCAAAAATACGAGATCAAAAATACGAAACCATAATATGGAAAAACATATAGATTACCAAAAATACGAGATCAAAAGTTGGAAGCCATTATATGGAAAGTAGTATGGAGTTGGGTTGGTATGAGAACATTTTTGCAAAAATGTGCTCGTACCCCCAACTCCTATACTACTATTGAAGCTGTTTGAATCCTTGTTGTTTGAAAAAGGACAGTTTCGTTAAGTGAGTTGCTTTTAGGCAAAGAAGTCACCATCCCGTAATTCAACTGTCCATTTTGCTGCACTGAACAAAGTAATCGAGTAATTACCCAATAACTCAATTTATTTTGACACGCATGGCTACAGTACCAATTAACAAAGACAGAGATAACGTGGATTTTGCAACCATTTAACGTTTCAATTCAGTCGGCTTAAGCCAGTGTGACTGGTGTAAAAATTTCTTATTAGGATCCTTTCATTCGCTTTCGTGTACGTTATGTTTATCCTTTAGTTCACAAGCTCGTTTGTTTTGGATCTGAAAGATGTAATTTTCAATTATATCCTCTCCC
>NC_090884.1:34594325-34606825 GCF_036669925.1 Montipora capricornis
CTGTAATTGTTTATGCTCAAGAGTTAAATTCTTTCACCTTTTTAATTGGGAAATATCAGTGCATGCAAGCATGAAACTTGCTTATTGTCACAATCCTAAAAATTCAAATTTATTTATTAATTTTATGAATCATTTGTACTAAGTATGGGAAAAAACATACAATGTACAAGTACACAGCCCACAAAATTGTCTGTTACTTCACATGGATTCATGTCGACCTTTTTTTCCCTAAACTGAATAAAAAAATAAAGACAAATTTTATTGATCCCCCTGAATGAGTATGGTCTATTACTTCAACGTACAAAATTTTAAAGAGGGAGGAAGGGTCACATCCTTCATTTTTTCCACTGTTTCGATGAACATGCAAACGAGACATCCTTTTGAGGCATGTGTGAAAACGTTTCATGCAAATAAACTTATATCCAGCATAAACATGTTCAGGAAGAGGGCAATTCAATTTACTGTATCTGCTTGAATTGAATTCAGTGTTAATGATTAATTTACAGATCCTGGTATACAGCAGCAAGTAGTACATGTTGAGTCAGATTATGATGGTAAGCCAACCACAGTTAATCATAATCAGTTTACTCTTGTTAAGAGTGGGTGAACACAGTTTTTGCATGGTGAATGGTATTAGCTGAATGCTGTAAAAACAAAACAAAAACATTGCCCTCACGGTTCTCTGAAGTTTGCTGATTTCTCACGAACCACTCTTAATTATTTGTAGAAAACCGTCAGAAAAATACTCACAAAAAGCAATGTTGGTCTTCTCAAACAATATCGGAATTGAACAGAGCAAATTTGTTCAGAAATAGGAAAATGTTACCATTTCTGGGTCAGCAAGAGATGTAAAAGAGAATGCGCGTACCAAAAGGTTCAGGAGTTTTATCACCATGCGCTATGTTTAAATGTATGTTATGTATTTAATATTACAACTGACCCCTACTATAATTCAGCATTTGCTGCGAGAGTACGGTGAATAAACTATACTATACGTTTTATGATTCTCAGTTGAACATGACGTTTGGTGTCAAATTTTTAACATTAATGAATTAAAGTTACCATGTTGTAAAGGGCTACTTCCTCAAGAGTAACTTTTAGGGCCTTCAAGTCACGAGCGAAGAGCAAATGGAAACAGTTAAATTCAAACAGGTTGCAGTTACTACTTAAATGACGTCACACCCTGAAAAGTTACCTTTGGAAACAAAGCAAGTTGCCCTTGACTACATGGTCTTTGTCACCAAACATCCCTAGTGTGAAAAAATTATACTAAACAGAAAATCGTAGTAAATAACGAAAAATGACAAATTCTTATTGTAATAAAAGATGTTTTGAAATTAATAAATACCAATGAGAATTATGTTAAAAAAATCTTCATTCTTTTAAATGAACCACTCTGTCCACTAACACATCATGGAGTGACTGTGCACAGTAATAACAAACTTCTAAATCATGTGTATATGGTAACATGGTATGAAGCAGAACTTATCTTCAATGCAATAACTGGCCTTAACCAAGTAAAAATAATGTACATTTGTTTTCATTTGTTAAATTGTCATTGCTTCCTCTTTCAAACATTTTGTATAGATCACCTGTCAGCTGTTGTAAAACTTGCTGAAACAGGTATGTAATTAGCTCTTTCCAAGGCAAACACGACATTTGAATTTAAACTTTCATTCCAGTTAAAATGCAGGTTGTGAACAGCATGTGCAGATCGAGAACTTCAGGTACATGTATTGGTCTGGATAATCATGGAAACTGTGGACAGATGTCTTGAATTAGTCTTGAGATAAAAAAATATATATATATATATATTCAAATAACTCCTGTGCTGCGGAATGTTTTGAAGTTATAGACCGTGCGACCACAAAATTCCAGGTCAAGATAAAAGAAGCGTTACATATTTCCTGGGAGCAACCTTCTTCAAATAAGCAATTATATCATGTTAATTTAACCCTCTCGTTCTAATCAACATGTTCCATTGTACACTCTTTTTTGTTACCTTTGGCTATTTTGTTAGATTCCCAATTTATTTCACGTTGTTATTTATCTTTGTTTAGCATATGATAAATTCAAATGTAACTTCAAATTAATTCTACTTTCAACTGAAGATGGTCGTTGCATGACCGAAACTTGTCTTGCAAATTTAATTTCAAATGTGTCGTCACTTTTATAAAAATATATTCAAATCAAATCCAAGACATTCAATTCATCACCATCTTTGTTTGTACTTATGTATTTATGTGGGAGCATGAAGACACTTTTCCCCTAATATTACTGTACATGTACATGTGTGCTTAAAAGACCCCCCCCCCCCCCCAACACCCCCTTCCAGTTATAGGACATACCAATTACCTGTAAACAAACACAACAAACTTTAGGTTATAAGCCCCTCTTCCCCCAATTCTTGTTTTGATTTGCATCAAGCACCTTTTATAAATTCTTTACTAGGTGTGCTTCAAAAGGTAAAAATTGACAAATTATTTGGGAGCAACAAGTTTGAATCAGGTTATGATCCAGACCACCGAGGAAATTGTAGTCATGAGCAGTGCCAGTTTCTCTCTGAACTTTCATTTTCTTACATTCCAGTTTTGTTTGCGTTGTTAGTTTTAATTCTGCTCCAAATGAATTGAAATGAATTTGATTTCTTATGACGTTTTGAAGCTTATTTAAGAGCCAGTACACACAAAACGTATTTTGATCAACACTGCAATGTTCTTAAGTCCTCCTAAAACCCCTTATGAACAAGACCTGATTGTGTAGGAGAGGATGATTAACTTTCAGCCAATACAGTGCTTACAATGTCTTGAGTTAAATTTAAATGTTCACTGGTCAACCTTTTAGCTGGTGTTTTTGAAAGGGATTATAGTCCATGTGGCATTGCAGATTTAACAAAAGAAAAAGGTAAGTAGACACGATTTCTGATGCAAATGCATCATATTATTAATTCACAGTAAGCATGATGAAACAGTCGTATTTTCATACTATATCCTCTAAAATTGTAACACTGACTCAAATTAACATCCACACCTACCCTGGTCCACTCAATAATGCACCGTAGTTCCCCCTTAACCCTTCCCCAGCTGAGAGCGAGACTTCTTGATTTACCCTGCCTAAGGCGAGACGATTTTACTTTCGGACTGGGGGTACTTTAGGATTCCTGGAAAATCAGGATGCAGGACAAAGCATCAAGGATCACGGATCGAGGATCGATGGCAAGCTATCTACTCAGCATAAGATGCTAGAATCTCCTATAATGATTAAGTGTACAGTGTATAAACCTTTCCTTTCTTTGGCTTATTAACTAAAAATAGCTAATGGTAACAATGGGAATTGCTTGATCACGTCAACACAACAGATTGGTCCTTTTTTCGCCTACTCTAGTGCCAACAAGTCAAATTGATAGAACTCTGGAAGTGATTCAATGTGAGAGAGAGCTCACGGAAGGCAACACACACAAACCCCTCCCAGTGTTTCTGAATCTCTCCTTTGATGAGGTTGGTATATTCAAATAATAATCAATGGTAGATGTATTATATTATTTTGTTGGTCTTGTGATTGAAATATAATTTTTAAAATAATTTTTAAAAGGGTTCATTATTTAACACCTATTGAAGTCTTTTAATGTTTCAGAGATAGAGGTGAAATAGTCAAATCAAGATATATTGACACTTGAATAATGCTCATCAGTTAGGCACAAACTTGCATCCACTCTGACTGCTACATAACCATGGAGACTCTCATTTACAAGAACCTAAATTCACCAATATCAGATTTTCGATAAAATAAAGCTAGGCATACCACATGTATTTTACCTCAAACCCACATAGTCCCAATGTTAATTAATGAACCTGAACAATTAGTTATTTGGGAGTGAAGATGTTTTTCTAGGACAAGATCGAAATGAAAATGATCAAAACGTTGAAATAGCTTCCATAGCAGCTGTTCCATGGTGTCATTTTGTCTTCTAGCACTTACAGTGTAGCATACCTTATTGTGGCCAAGTTTGAAGAACTTTCACTAGTCTAAGAATAGTTTTAATGATACATTCATGTATTTTCCTTTTTTTTTATGACCGAGCTGTTCCTGACGTTGAAATGTATATGTTTCTGAATTGATACAGTACACTGTACATGAGTGTTTTAGGGAATGAAAGCCTTCTCTTCATATATTTTGCTTCATAGTCAATTTGATTGCCTAACCACCCATTGACTTCAGGATTAGACTTCAGTTTGCTAACATGTACATATTTCTACTTATGCAACCAGGTGTGTCAACAAGGGAAAGCTGACGAACAAATGATACTTTGTGTTGTCCTGAAAGGAGACAATGCCGGCCCTGTGCAAAGGTTTAGATCTATGCAGTGTAGTTTTTTTTACAGTTGAAATGTATCGGACAAGCAAATCAACAGAATTCTGAATGTAGCTCAATAACAAAACAAAACGTTCACATTTGCCCTCCAAGCATTGCTTCTCTAACTGACAAATATTTGTTTTGTATGTTTGCAGACTCCTGAGTCTTCTGATTGCCAAATCAGGCACTAAAAGTGGCAAGGAAGGTAATTAAGTAGTAAAAGGTTGTTGTGTGTATACCTTGAAAGAAATCTCTGAATAAGTAATAATTAGATTGTGATAGATGTCAGCATTTATAGATACACTTTGGAGTATTAATAACTCTCGACATGCCTAAACACCCTGACCATGAAACACAAGGTCCCAAAAGCCAGCAGTACAAAATGCATGAGCTATTTCATAGAATCTTTTGTTATACACCTCACAAAATTACTCCAGGAAGTTGATATTCTTTTGAGTATAATAATTATAATAGTGATTGTTTCGAATGAATATTGTTTAGATACAATGAATATCCACTCCCACACTTAGAAAAAGTTTCTCATGAACCCAGCCATAAAGAACAAAAATGTTCTTGTTTTGAATTGACCATGCAGCTTGTGAATCTTGTAACTCTAAGGATCCTGCATCCTCATTTTACATGTAATCATTATCCTATAATTATCTTGTAGGAGAGACATTGCAAAAGGTAAACAAAGAGGAATTACTCCATGCAATACAACAGGCACAGGCTTCGCCTGAAGGGCTTAGGAATGATAAGTATGAATAACCCTAAATGAACTTCTACATTAAAGTGCATATGACACGAAATTTTTTATTAGCTCTTTGTAGACGAGTTATTCAAGATTTTGATTTATGCTAATTAGAGGACTTGTGACGTCACATAGTGGATACAAAAGTATATAAAATCACAAAGTGTGAAATATCTTTGCAAATACTCTCCAGGGTTGATGTGCTACCACAACTACACATTGTACTAGTGATTATGATGTCACCATAGCAACATACTTGTCACCAGACCTCTACCTTTCCGAAATGAAAAATGCCTTTCTTTGTTGCTTCAGAGTCTAACACACTTGCTTGTGCTTGTGATGTGTAATGTCCATATTCGCTCACACCCATGAACATCAAGAGCAAATAACCCTTATTGGGTAGGGAAACTCTGATTTCACCCTTTGGATAGAGAGCGCCTGGAACCCATTGCATTGCCATGGAAATGTCACAATGGGCCATATCATGGTACTTTGTAATGAGTGTAAGAACTCTAAAAAGTTCCAGTTCTATACAGAACAAGACGCCTACAAGGGCGTATCCGTGGAATGCGCAAACAGTTAACACAAATTGTCCAGTTACAGTGAACTTCAAGTACAGGTAGACTTCGGAAAATGGCGAAAGATTACTAGGAAGATACATCTGTAATATAACTTAAAGTTTTTTGTTGTAAAAACTCATTACTAATGTTACTAAATTTGCAAATGCAAACAACGAAGCCCTATTAGCAGGTTATCAGGATACGGGATCTTTTATTTATTTATTCTTTGGAAGGAGACTTAATTCAAATTCTACAGTTTTACTTGCTTCGTTAACTCCTTTCATCCAAAAATTACAGGATCAGCCTTAAATCATCCGAAAAACTTATTACAAATCACAGTTCAACAACTTATCATCCTGGGCCAGTTGTTCAGAAACTGGGTTTTAAAACGAGTTTTATCCTCTACTCCCAAATGCTGTTCAAGGTTGATATTCAGAAAAACTTTACATTAGAAGAAGTCAATCTTGAAAAACAAAAATAAGCAAAGGAAACTGTGACCAAAAAGTTGAAAACATGAAACAAAAGTTTACGCTAATCCTGGATTAAGGTAATTGGCTTTCGAACAACCGGGCCCTGTAATCGACGTCTGGTTCTGTAATCCTGGTTTAGTTCCTTGCAAACTGTATAAATTTGCCGTGGCGAAGACAAGAAGACAACATCCGTGCTCTATTTCTCTCAATGCTCAAATTTTCCGTAATTGCGTGTTGTATAGTCCAGTCCAAAGTTCTAATTTTACAATTCCATAATCTTGATTTCAGTAACTTGGTACCAAACGTTCCACAATAACTTGAAATCTCGTTAAGAAAAATCCTTAAATCCAGTAGTCCAGTCCGGATTGAGATCGCCAAAACTCTCTCTATCATCGATTCAAAATTCAACAAATG
Source organism: Montipora capricornis (assembly GCF_036669925.1). Classification (NCBI taxonomy): domain Eukaryota; kingdom Metazoa; phylum Cnidaria; class Anthozoa; order Scleractinia; family Acroporidae; genus Montipora; species Montipora capricornis. Next base: position 34,600,874 of record NC_090884.1, read on the forward strand.
CTACAAGTAGTAAATAGTTATCAGAAACTACAACAGTTCGTCCTGATTCTGCACTCGAGCTGAACAAAAAACCCAAAAAAACCCTTGTCATCGTTTTCGAGAGAACAGACAAACAGCCGAAACTGTTCTGTGCCTGCCCCTTACGGCACTGAAAAATAGTGCTTGACCGTAGTCCTTGGCCAAGAAACTAATCTTAGCCAAAAGCCCGAGAAGCGATCACGATACGGGATAAGTAGGTAAAAAAATTGTGGGGGTACGGGATTTTTAGTCTGGAGGTGATGGGGGGGGGGGGGGGGGGGTGGATTGAGGAGATACGGGATATTTTTTAAAGTAAGAACGCATTGCGTGTGGTAGTGCAGTAACTTGACAGTGTTTTTTTCCATAACTGTCAACTGAGCGGCGTTTTGTTTTTTCCAGGAGATTCAAGTCCTTGCACAATATGTAGCTCTAATAGTACACGACATTGTTTGGTATCGTAAATCATTACGGTGCCATGGTAGACATCTTTGCTATATACCCTCTAAGAAGACATGTGGTTCAGTAAAATACTAAGCCCAGAACGATTGAAGAAAATAACAGGAAATCGAGAAACATTTGGCTTCAAAGCCGATATGTTGATCATTTACAACTTCTTTTTCACCACAAGCTTAAGCGTGTACTCTGAGCTTCTGACAACTTTCCAAGACCAATGTTACTAAAGTTTTCCCTTTCCAGCGGGGTTAGTATCTGGATGGGGGACGTTAAAATATGCGACTTTTGCTGTCAGGAACATACGCCCAAAAATTCTATTTTAACGCTCAAAAATGCGAACAAAGCAAGGTACAGATTTTGCTAGCCTGCTTTATGCAAAACAAATATTGACGAAAAAGTAAATAAATATTAATATGTAGTTTTTAAGGAGAGCAGAAGGAACTTTTAGGAAGTGTCGATCGAGAATAAACCAATTTGCCATCAGCGAAAAACATTTCGGGAGAGTTTTGTTACGTTCCATCAGAGTTCAATTTTTCTATCGTACTTTTGGTCATGCAAGTAAAATCGCAAAATCGGAAGTGACATCGATTTTAGCGGCCGCCTGTGATCAAGTTATACCTTGCGTGTTTACTGACAACTCACGAAACAAAGGATACATCTGTGACAAAATAACACCTGGCTAGTGCGTTTTTTTTTCTTTCAAGTGTTATAAAGTTCGACAAGATCTATGTGCCAATTTAACATAAAGATCACAATCGTTGATGCTAGTCCAAGTGTCAGCTGAAGTTAAGCTCCTCCGATTGAGGTTAGTACTTGGATGGGGGACGGCTGCGAAGTCCCCGTGACGGCGATAGCTAATTCGTTTTTTTTAAACTTGATTTCATTTTTTATCTTGTTTGGCCGTTCAAAGCTATTTTCTTATTTTCTTTCTACGTCAAAACGGCGAACAAACTGGTTCCCAAGAAATATTGGAGTACGTATTCGTTCTATGCAAAATGCTTCTAATGAAGTATTCGTAGTATGCAAAATAATAATGTTCACAGTGGAACACACAAGTACGAAGCAAGATCTAGAAATAACGTAGAAAATTCTCCTTACCTTTAAAGCTTGCCTTTCTCAAAGAAAAAGCATCTATCCACTTTATCGAATAGTTTAATACTGAAACAATCATGGCGGGCGGAAAGATTCTATTATAAATGTTTGCTTTCACCAATTTGAGGGAAGTGTGTCACGGTGGCCGAGTGGTCTAACGCGCTAGCAGAGAAAAATCGTGATGGCTTGGGAAATATAGGAGTTCTCCTCGGGGCAGGGAAGTTTGGAAATACTGTAGGAAATATAAATCATTCCACCCGATCGGAGATTAAATCAATATCCGTGGGGTATGCACATTTGTGACTACCAACAAAAAAAAGAATCCAGCCCGGTTTTAAGACGTGGATGCCTTCGGCATTCCACGTAAAAAGCCTTCAGAGATGTTCCATTTTTTGTTATTTTACATCATTTTGTGTCCACTGTGTGACGTCACAAGTAATCTAATTTGCATAAATCAAAACCTTGAATAACTCGGCAACCAAGAGAGCAATCACAATAAAATTAACACCTTTCTCCATCATTTTGAAAGCTCTTTCGAACAAGCAAATAAACAATGTACAATAGACAATGTTGCCCTGCCAACAGACCATTTTACAGTTAAAGCTAAGTTACCTGGCTTAAGAATGGAAGCAAGGCTGACGGTGACCCTGTTTTGATACATACCTTTGAGCTTTTCTAATGTTAATGCACAATGCAGTGAGGTCTGTATCCAAAAAAGGTCAAAGGCAGCCTTGCACTAGTCATAAATGGCTAGCTCACTGAGCAAAGTGTAAAATGGCCTATTTTTATTCCATCAAATCTGCATTCATTGTAATCCCCTTTGCTGCAGTGAAATGTTAGGTCCTATATCAACTAGACATGCATGTACACTTTGTTAACCCTTTCACTCCTTTCCCTTACTCTTTAAGAATTTTATTTTTTTCAGAGAAAGAGCCACAATACGAGAAGAGCAAGAGGAAGATTTAGAAAAATCCTTGCTTGAAGACAGAAAGGTACATGGAAATACATGTGTATATTTTGTATTGTGAGAAAATCGATTGGAGGTCAAATACCATTACTTAAGTTAACTCTTGAGGATAAAAATACTGTATCCATTCCCAGATTATCGTATTTAGCGGGGACATTCACACCTCAAACGCCCTAGGATAAGCCTAGATAAAAATATCGCGATATTTCTTGAGATATTTAGAAGTTTTTGAGAAATTTAGAAAATGTTGAGAAATTTAGAAAAAAATGTGATAATTATCACAAAAACGATACTTCATAAGAGCCAAAAAAAAAACGGTTTATATTAAATTTTACGAGTTGTTTTCGTGTTTCCCTGTCTGCACAAGCTACAGTTCAGATTTTCGGCAGGTTTAAAATGGTCCCTTTTCCCTTTACGAGCCAGCAATACTACCAATTCAGCAGATTTATTCTGCAGTAAGATAAGATGCACCATATACAAAGTACCTACCAATTTATTCGACGCCACGTGGAATCAATCAGTCAACATGGCGGAAGTTATCGAACTGGAAATTGAACAGGCGAGTGAACAAGAACAAAGAGGAAGGGAAGATGAGGTTGTTTCGGTTTTGTCACACCTACGACCGCCTGTTGCAAGTGATTTATCTCGAAAAAGAAAATTGGTAACCAACCCTGGAAAAGGAAACCAAAGATCAAAGTCAAGTTCGCCCAATTCAACTGCAGTGAAAAGCGAGCCAAAATCAATCTCAGCTAAAGAATTTAAAGCATCTCGCAGAATGCCTGGACATCACTTCATAATCACTGAAGCGGCAAAATTCAAATGCGATCGTGCTCTGAAGAGCCATAAATTAAAGAAGAATGGGCCAAAACTAGGCAACAAGGGTTCACAAAATTCACTTTCCCCGAGTCTCAGAAATGATAATTTCAAGGTTCACGCACAGCTTCTTGAGAATCAAGGATTGGTCTACAATTTGCACTAAAAAAGAATAAAATTGACAAAGTAGAACTTTTACGTTTTTCCACTTGAATATATGGAAAAATTTGCAAATTTTCGTATAGACAGTCATTTTGAAGAGCAATTTTGGGAAAACTAACATACATGTACCTACTAGACTTTCACACACGGAAAATGGCAGATTAGTCTGCCCTTGAAAAGAATCCATTTTAATTGCGAAAATTGGTCACAAGGAACCTATACGTTTTTCAGTTTGAAAATTATTAGTCGCAGTTTCATTTGAAAATGGCGCGTTTAGGGCTGGCGAGCTATTGTTTTCAGCCCAGACATGAATAAGTAAATAAGTAAATGCACAAAGTTCTGGGGGTGTTGATGATGAGATTAGTGGTAGTGTCCGGTAATTCTTGATTAACTATAAGATTTTGAATGGTGTCTTTGACAAATTTTTGATTTTTGGAAGTGAGATCTTTAGGGATTTTGGCATTTCCTGAACAAAGTGGGAGAGAAATGCCACACACCAACACTCAAGCTATTTATGGCAACATGGAATCTCATATCCAGCACCAGTATTAGAGCTAGAAATATTTGGAGAGGCATCAGTGGACAGTCAATACCAAGGTACAATTCCACAAGATGGTGGAGTTATTGGGAGTGTGCAAGGGTAGTGCTTCAAGAATGGTAGCATATGAGAACTTTTCTAACGAGCAATGAAGATTTTGCAAAGACCTCAAGACAACGAGTACTCCAGATATTTGACGTGAACACAAATAAGCTTAAGATTGAGCTAGTCAGTGATGGAAATGGAGGAATTTGTGAAGTCTACATACACCCTTGAAGGAGATGGAACATTGATTTTGATTGCCTATGAGAAGCTTCAAATGCTGCAGGCATTTATCAGAGTCCGCAACTTCCCTACTCTTACCGGTGTGGTACAGCAGCTGTTTCCTGTGAATGTTGCAGAACAGCAAAGATGGTACAACTATGGCTTTAGAGAATGCTTGATGCCAGCTTTTGAATACTATACCAACACATCAGCAAATGATGCCACAGTATTGCGTTCTATTTAAGTGTTCCAAGCTGCTCAGCTTTTTAGCCCGAAATTTGGTTTTATCAACCGAGTTGATAATGTAAATTGGCCACCGTACAGAGATTCTAAAAGCTTTTAGAATCTCTGTACGGTGGCCAATTTACATTATCAACTCGGTTGATAAAACCAAATTTTTGTATACTACTTCCCCACCGACGCAGCACCACAGTTTCTTTAGAAACTACCCCCTTCATTCATTTTTTTAGCCCGAAGTTTGTCAAAGTGTCAGAACCAGATGCTGAAACAGTAGATCAAATCAGAGCTGTCCCCTTTCTTAGCAACAATGAAGTCATCCAGTCTCTGAAAGATGAACTGCCAACCTACATTGTGAGGGCATCTCAAATTCCTGATGAATTTGATACTTTGTCAGATTCTTGGCCCTGGTGGAAGTCAGTAGCTCGAGAACTACCAGTGTGGTCTTCAGCAATACAGAAGCTAGTAGTTGTACAGCCATCATCTGCAGCAGCTGAAAGAGCTTTTTCCATGCTTACAACTATGTTTGATGAACAACAACATGATGCACTGGAAAATTACATTGAAACTTCTTTGATGCTGCGAGTAAATGATCGGTGACATTCTTTACATGTAAGTAAGAAGTATGGGAGGACTTATATATTTAAAGGGCCACAGCCACGGTCACGGTCTGCGCATGCTCATGTAGCTGATCGAAACTCGAAAAAGTCAGCCTGACTTTTTCAAGTTACTAGCAGCAATCACAAATTCAAAATGGCGTCTAGCGGAGGATCCGGACATGGCGGTAAACGCGGAAACGAAAGGTCGAAGACGGAGGGGAGAACTGGCTTTATATAAAGATAGCATTTGCTTTAGATAAACTTGATTTAATGCAAAATATATGCAGAAATATATGCAGAATTCTTCAACTTACTGATATTTCCATAATATACAATTTTGCAGATACGGCGGCCATTTGTATTCTTATTGTTTCAAATAGCTATTGTGGGATGCCCAGGAGGCAAATAATATTAATTTGCCCTCTGAGCATCCCATAATGTATTTCGAAACAATAAAAATCAAAATGGCTGCCGTATCTGCAAAAAGGTCTATGGCGGTCAAGGGTGACAAGTCTCGGAGAGAGTGAATGCTACTGCGCATGTCAGCCCGTGACAGTGTCCCTTTAAGTTGTTAGACTGATCATTATTATGTTATTAACAACATGCCTAGTTGCACGCGAAACTTTGTTTTGAAAAGTTGTTGTTTGAAATACATAACACTGTCTTTTAAGATGTTGTAATTCAATAAACTCTTTAAATGTTTAGTGCTGTGTTCTGGGATCTGTGTTCTGGCAAAGCACTTATGGCAAATTGCAATATTTAATTAATAAACAGAAATTGATGACATCGAGTTGCTTAGATGTTTTTAT
>NC_090884.1:34611825-34619325 GCF_036669925.1 Montipora capricornis
TCTTTTATCAGCGTTGCTCGTCATCGCCGATCTCAGTCACTCATAGCGATGAAAACTGTCACGCAAAAACAATACTAGGTAAATCCACAAAGGGTTATTGTAGTTTATAGTGGTTGATTATAAAGAGAAAAGTCCATATCCTTTTCCCTCACTTTTGCAAAGATGACAGGCACATTTTGCCTTGAAGCGCTTCATATTCATGAGTTCAGCACGAGATAGAGCTGCAGAAAAAGAATGGTTTGGATGTTGGAGTTACATATGCAAATGATATGAAATGTGCCGAAATGACTGAAATTATTGGAAAACTTTTAGCTGACGACCTTTCAATAAAGTTGAACAAGGCCCACTTTATCTCTGTTCTCATAGATGGCGCATCAGATGTCTCCGGAACTGAAAACGAGACCATACACTGCAAGATGGTAGAGAACGGCCGAGCAGTCATTTGACTAGTTGGGCACAAAGCTGTTGAAAATGCAGATGCCACAGGTAAAAATTACAATGAGGTTGTTTACCTCCTGTAGCAAAATTCTATTTTCAATCATAACAACGAACCAACAACCAAAAAAAAACTTCACCCATTTTTAAAATCTGAATTTATTTTCATAGCACTTGCTTGAAAATTGGGTGTTAGAAAATTACGCACAGTTCTGTTGCATTAATAAATTATAGCAAGGAAGTTACAGGTCATCCTGAAAGAATCTAGATGTAAACAAGTTTAAACAATGGAATTTGAGCACTCAAGTATTGTCATCTTTGATCAAACTAGGTATTATCCAGGCAGTTGAAACAGTATTTAGTGATATAGAAGTCCCAAAATGGAAGGAAAAAGTGGTTGGATTTGGGGTTGATGGCGCATCAGTCAACTGGGCCAAAAAGGAGGTGTTGTTGCAAAACTGAAACAGCATGTTCCCTATTTGCTGGAAGTCCACTGTTTTCCTCACCGCCTGGAACTTGCTCTTCTCAATATCCAACGAGATTGCAAACTTGCAAGTAAGGTTTACGACATCATGCATTTAGTTTGGAAGACATACCACTTCAGCCCCAAAAGCAAACGTGATTTGAAGGCCCTGGGAAGTCAACTTGGAATTGACATGTTGCAGCCAACCCGAGTTAAAGGATCAAGATGGCTACGGCATGTCAGCAGAGCACTTGATGTGTTCATCAAACCAATAAAGGATGGAGACCTAATCAAAGATGAATCGCAGAATGCAGCTGTTCTACAACACATGGAACATTTGGCGTCAACGTCTCCTAAAGCAGAAATAAAAAGCAGGGCATTGAATGTTTCTCACGCCATGAAAGAAACTTCCTTTGTTGTATTTTGCCATTTTCTCGCGGACATGTTTCAGATTCTGGGTAAGCTGAGCCTGCATTTCCAGCGAAATGATTTAATACTTCCAAGCGCCCTTTCCATTTTAAAGGAAACAATTGAGAACATTTAGAGCTTGGCAAAACGACCCATTCCGGGTGGAAGAATGCAAGCTCTTCTTACAAGCTTTGCAAATCAGCAGTCTGACCCACCAATGTTTCAGGGAATTCAACTTACACAGTCCAAAGTTGGGCGAGTTGCTTCTAGCATCCATTACAGCGACGCTACTCACAAAAGCGTCGATCAAGCAGTTCAGTTGTGTCTCTAAGGACTTGAAGACAAGTTTGGGTCATTGCTTCAGCTCACGTCTCCCTCTGAGAAAAATGCTGCAGTTAATGAAATCATCTCAGATCTAAATGTCTTCAACCACGATGCTTGGCCTACAGATATGGAAGCCCTACTCGTGGAACGTTTGATCAAATGGTTCCGAGCACCACTTATCTCCTCTGGTTGCGATGCGTCTGCTATTCAAACACAGTGGTTGTCGTTAAAGGTTCTTGTCCACTCAAATTTCATGGACAAAGGATACCATGATCTTTGGGCCACACTGATGACAAAGGAGCCATACAAAGAGGACCTGACGGATGTGTTGTTCCTGGTTGAAATTCTCCTCACGCTTCCTCTTTCTGCCGCTCAGTGCGAGCGAGCAATCTTGGCACAGAATAGAATCAATAATTGCCATCGAGCTTCCCTTGCTTCCAAGACAGTGGAAGAATTGATCAGAATTTCAGCAGAGGGTCCTACTGTGTGTGATTTCGATCCAACGTCAGCTGTTACGTAGTGGTTTGCCTCATCCAAAAAGCCTCGAAGACCATTCTTCCAGTCGTGAAGCAGAACAGATGCCTGTGGCATTACCTGATGAAAATGTTACCTGTAATGGAACTCAAATTGAAAATGATGTTCAAGCAGTTTATCTTGTTATTACCGGTGTACCAAACTATTGCTAAAGGGTTTTCAAACTGTACCTATTGTGATGCAGTTCACTGTTGTTCATAAATGAAGATACCATGTACTATTCCAGTCTTTGCTCAACAAAGATGTAATACATCATCTTTCGTATAACTCTTGTTATCATCAAAGTGCTCATTACACATTTGTTCCGTTTCTCTTGTAAAAAGCCAGGGGATGAATGATTGCGGATGCAGATGGCATTTAATAGTCTAAAACGAATGACTACTTGACGATACTTGGTGTGATCAAGTCGAAATGATTCAAGATAAATCTCATTTCACATAGTGCAGCATGTTAATACAAGCGGTGTGACTGATTATATGTTACGGGTAATATAAAGGAATGTATGGAAATAGGATGGATCGAGTTAAGTCCAAATAAGCTTAAATCTACCTCAGTTGTTTACTTGGTCGTCTCTGCAGCTCAAAATGGCCAATTTGATCGATTTGTAAGGTTTTGAGTGCGATTGGCGATTTGTTACCCGGTCTCAGCAGCTTTGTAATAAATCATTTCTGCTACCAGACATCGGAGTCTCTTCCTTCTCTTTGTCTTGCCCGTTACTGCAATATTTTAATCGGCAAGGGAGTAAATGTAACAATTTGGCAAGGAAAGTGTTGCAAACGTGTCGCTCGGCGTAGGAGACGTTCATGTAACATACGCGAAGTGTCCGCCCTGGACATAACGATTTTTTTTTTTGGGCGACCAAATTTTTTTATGCCGACCATTTTACAACTGAAGGTCGCCAAAAGGCGACTTTTTGAAAAAGTGAGCTTGGAGCGCTGGCTCCCTGTTCTTCACTGGCTTAAAATGTTACAGTATATATATGTTTTGGAGCAGAAATACGGCGTTGTTTACTGGCTTGAAATGTCACAGTATGAATATATTTTGGAGCAGAAATACGCCGTTGTTTACTGGCTTACAATGTTACAGTATATATATCTTTTGGAACAGAAATACGCCGTTGTTTACTGGCTTAAAATGTGACAGTATATATATTTCTTGAAGCAGGAATACGCCGTTGTTCACTGGCTTAAAATGTCACAGTATATATATCTATTGGAGCAGAAATACGCCGTTGTTTACTGGCTTAAAATGTTACGGTATGTATATCTTTTCGGTTGGAAATACGCCGCTGTTTACTGGCCTAAAATGTTCACTATTATACACTTAATGTATGGTGCCGCGCAATACAGTTGGTTTCGTTTGGCAGAGAGTCCTGATATTTCCCGAGACGAAGTCTTGGAAAACATCAGTTAGAAAACATCAGTTAGATTCCGGTTCGCATATTAATAACAATAGATGATGTAACAAGAAACATCGCCATAATTACGACATTGTTAACTGGCTCAAAATTTCACAGTGTGTTATTAAATAGGTTAGAAATTTCTTAATCCCGTGTTCTGGAAAAAAGCCTCTGATCAATTACACTTAATGTTAAAAAAGAGACCACTCTCAAAAGAAAAAAAAAATGCAAAAAGGATCGGAACAGGAAAATTCGACTTACTTCACATTCACTTAAATGCAGTAATTGGACCGACCAGTGGTTTGGTTTGGTGTATTGAAAATGAGTAGGTTGAGGACAGGGGGTTGGACTGAATTATTTCTTTAGCCTCAGTTCGTCATCTTGACCCAGAGATATGCCGTGTATAGATTTTGCGGGAACGTAGCGTATATTCCTTTGTCGTTGATCCCAACTGCCCGAGAAGATCATGCCGGTTACGCCAGTACGATCCGATCTGGTCAGGTCCGATTTTGATTTTGTCAACAGCCAATTATAACTTGTACTTTTGCACAGAAATGCAACCGGTTTCCTTTTTGTGCAACCCTATCTAGATTGTCTTCATGTAATGCTGACATGGAGAAATACGCACGTCAGAATTTCACCCTTTCAATTAACACGTGCAACATGATAACAATTGGTAAACTCTCTGTAGACAAACAAGAAATATTTTTTGCAGGTGAATATAGGGAAAATTAAACACATTCGAATTGTTTTAATTTCCCGCGATTAACTCTCAACTGTAAGCAGACAAATTATTGACCCTGTATATTTTTTATTCACAACATAAAGGTTTGGCACATTTTGTAATGTTTAAAAACACATTTAGTCACGATGTAAATTCACGGTTTTAGTCCCGTTGAAAATTAATGTGGATCCACTTCGTGCCATTCTTCTTCTTGTGGCTGGGTATTGTCTTCTAATGTGGCCTCCCCGGCCAGAATTATAGCACCTTCCTGCAAAAGAGACAATTGAATTGGAATTTAATAGCAGTAGTCTTACGATGTGAAAAAGTTACAAATTATGACAATGATATCCTTTTCGAATAATATTCGCACGCAGTATGTTTCCTTGGAAAATAGCATTGACATTGTGGGGGGTAGTATTAGCTCTTATTATATGACTGTCTTGCCTGCTCAGGATTACTCGCTTGGTCCCGCAAGATTAAAGATCATTTTTTGGTGTTTTACCCCATATAATAAATCCTTTATTGACCAAGCTTGTTTGGTAGAGATGGCTGGATAGTGGCCATACATGTATATAAAATCAATTATGACTAATGATCCATTAACATCTTAAATGTTGTATATTATTTCGTTTGCACTTGAATGATTACTTAGTGCTTGATATACTTACTTCCTCTGTTCCTTTCTCGCAAACGCTGCGAGTAGTTTCTTTGATCTAATGGTGGGGGTTCCGTTGAATCTTTATGTTGCTGAGTGGGACTGTCCTCTGCACTACCCGCATTAGCCATGTGGCCATCGTTACTCTGGCAAAGCTGACTTGCCGATCGCATTAAATCTCTTAAGATTACTCTGTGATCCAGTTGTTGTCTAGTATCTTCTTGTCCATTGTCTCCTACTTGTTCGTCTTCTACTGAAGTTTCCCTCCTTTCCAATTCCTCACTCTTTTCCTTTCCTTCACCTTGTGAATTTAAGTCCTGATCTTCTCCCATCTCGTAGTCCTCCTTGGGGAGTTGCTTCTCCTCTTCTGGTGTGGGCTCTGGCAGAGGAATATTTGGTCCTGGTAAAGCCATCTGATATACAGAAAAACCATGAAAAGGTGTGAATGCAGTTACAAAGCCGTAGCAAATAAAAATTAATTTTAATCACGAAAACTACTCAAAACCACTGCCACGTATCAAAATTGCCTCAAAATACGGAAACGACTTCGACTGATTGTAATTTTTTTGTAAAGTGACACATGCGCACTGATGACGTCATTAAGAAGCGACATTCCACATGTCACTGACAATTTGTCATCCCATTAGTGTGCTTCTTACTGGTCTCGAAATCCCAATGACTCAATAATTTAGATACAGGTCATTTTGCTTGTTGGTTGAATTATATACCTTGTCTTTTTTTCACGTACCTTAGCAAGAAAAAATATTGGGACAATAGACGATAGCATAACGCTAATACACTACCCTCTTGTATTAACAACAATTTATATTTATTAGAGAACGCCTCATTTGTTTGACTTCTATTGTGAATTACAACGGTTCCCTCTACTGAAATGGTTTCTTCAAACGAAAAGACGGACAGAACAATAGAGGATACGTTCCATAAGATATACTGTTGGCACTGAAGAATTGCGGAACTCATGCAGTCCAATTATAAAATGTTAAACGACACCATTCTTACCGTTTTTGAAATATATGATGAAAAGTCCAAAGTAAATTTCTAGACAATCTGAAAAATTTCAAAAGAAAGACAGTTAGGGAGCATTCACAAAAAAATGTTGGGGGGGGGGGGGGTTACTGATGAGAAAGTAGGGGGACCCCCCAAAAAATTCAGGCCTAAAAGGGGGGTAGTGAAAAAAAATATGACTTTGAAGAGGGGTACCTGAAAATAAAAAGGTAAGCTTATCATTGAAAAAAAAAAAAAATATTATTTTACTTCAACAAGTGAAATGTCAATCTATAACTCTCTGATAAAAAACTGTATACTTAACATATAGATGTATTTAAAATCAGCTTTCTCAATAGTTGTTTATAATATGAACATTTTTATCAACAATAGCCAAAATCAAAAAATTTCATATATATTACTATATATCAACAACATCAAAGTAACTCTTTTCTTATAAGATCTGTACATAAAACCATTTGTCATAAACTACTATTGTTCTGTTAATCTTGATCACTTTCTTGCTCAGTGGAAGTACTGCTTTCATAATTAGTCTCATCTACTTCTACACCTACTGACACACCACTCTCCTCTATATCTTGATGGCAATCTGTCTGGGAAAACATATTTTTTCGTACTATAAGAATGCTCTCAAATTGTTTGAATTTGTCCACAGCTTCGTGATCTAGACATTCACTTTTCAATAAGTACTGTATACCATGTAAGTGAAGCTTTGGAGACAATTTCAAATGCACAAGATTAAAATCTGAAAGCTTGAGTACAGTTTTCTTGCCTTCAATAACTGATTCAATAATGCCTTTGTCGACGTCACAAGCATGTAGAATTTTTGTTGCTTGTTTGACTGCTGTTGTTTGGGCTCTCTTTTTCTTTTTCTTTTGCATTTCTTTCTGTCTCCTTTTCTTTCTTTTCTTTTCAGACTCCATTGCATCTACACTAGAAAACCTTTTTTTTAACAGAGAAAGTGTGTTTTGTACTCCATTCTCAAGCTTGGTAATTGCATTAGACATATCTTCTACAGCTTTTAGCTGTTCATCAATAAACTGAACTTCATCTTTAGCCCAGTCATAGCATATGTGTTCAGATGTGAAGAGGTTTTCTCTTCTTTTTTTAAGCTTCATCTTTGCATCCTTCAGTCTCTGCGAATTAGATATTAAACTGTTATGTGTTAGTTCTGACCTGCCTACATCTCCAGAATTAGGGTCTTTAGGAAATTCTTTGTATCGTGTCACATTATACCCTATGCCCCAGCTATCATCTTGAAGGCTGTTTATCTTTTTATGAAGATCTTGTAATTCTTCTTTGATTTCCCAGACGATATTGTGGCGCTTCGATTAAAAGAAAAGCTTTCCAAAATAGATGAAAGAATTAAGAATACTGAAGTCAAGATTAAATGCAAAGAAGGCATTTGGAAACAAGATATGGTGGATGATCTAGACACCCATCATCAGCGGGCTCACGTCCGAAATGTGCAAAGGTCATTTTGGTCTCAAAAAATTAAATTTGTTTTCATGCAAAGCATAGATGGCGAGGCA
>NC_090884.1:34636825-34679325 GCF_036669925.1 Montipora capricornis
CTATTGAGCTTCATGTCTTTGGGGATGCGAGCGAACAGGCATTCTGCTCAGTGCCTTATTTGAGATTCTGCTATGCCAGTGTAGCAGTGAAATGTGCATTTGTTATGGCCAAGACTCGGGTAGCACCCAAGAAACCCTTAAGCATACCAAAACTAGAATTGCAAACTGCTGTTTTGAGTATGAGATTATCTTTGGTAGTCATCAAGGACTCTACCTATTTCTGGGCAGACAGCAGTACTGTGTTCCAGTGGATACGCGGAGTGTCAAAGTGACACACAGCCTTTATCACTAACCGAATTGGTGAGATCCTGGATTCAACTAACCCCTGTCAATGGAATCACTGTCCAGGACTGTTAAACCCAGCTGATAATGGTAGCAGAGGACTACCAGTAACTTCGATTACATCTGGCAGTCGTTGGCTAAATGGTCCTGCATTCTTGCTCCTTCCTGAAGAGAAATGGCCAAAGGGAAATTCAACTCTTTAACCTCCCAAGCAATACGTTGACGACCCACAAACCCAAGAGACAACTGTGACCTGCATTGGTGAAGTGAAAGATACGAAGAACCAGACTGAGTACTCATCCCTGACAAAGCTTCTCAGAGTAACTGCGTACCTTGCCCGGTTTATCTACAAGTGTAGACACCTGAAATCAGAACGTCGTATTGGTACGTTACTGGTTGAAGACATAGAGCAGGCTCGAAAGTTTTGGGTCCACAGTACCCATGCGGAATCATTTCCTCAAGAAGTTGCAGCTCTCAGGTCGAAACAACATGTTTCAAGCAAGAGCAAATTGGTATCACTATCACCCTTTCTTGATGAACATGGAATTGTTTGCTGACATTCCATTTTGCAGTCGTCAGCCGATAGTGCCATCACCTGATCGTGAGTTCACCCGTCTTATCATCCTGAAACATGAAGGAGTGGACCATGTCAGAAATGAGTTGAGACAACAGTATTGGATCCTGCGCTGCCAAGCAACAGTACGAAAGATTCTTCATCAGTGTTCTTACTGCTGGAGGCGGAGAGCAAAACCCGTCCCGCCCATGATGGAGAGGCTCCCTTATGATCGTCTACAGATTGCACCACCATTCTCTAAAGTTGGCGTGGATTTCTTTGGACCGCTTAGGGTGAAGTATCTAAGGAAAGAGGAGAAGAGATGTGGCTGTCTCTTTACTTGCCTGGTGACTAGAGCAGTTCATTTGGAAGTTGCCTTTTCGTTATCTACCGATTCCTTCCTCATGTGTCTTAGACAGTTTATTGCTAGAGGAGGTAAACCAACTGTCATTTACTCTGACAATGGAACAAATTTTTTTCGAGCGTACTGTGAGTTACGCGAGTGTATCTATGATTGGAACCAAGATATGAACGGAGGGGTGTTGAATCAAGAAGGAATTGAGTGGGTGTTCAACCCTCCAGCCGCGCCACATATGGGGGGTGTGTGGGAGCCCTTTGTGAGATCGTGCAAGAAAGTGCTAGATGTTGTCCTACGTAATCAAGTCCTTACTGACTAAGTGTTGTTAACCACGTTTGCTGAAGTGGAATGGCTTGTGAATAGTCGTCCTCTGACCGAAGTAAGCTCAGATGTGGATGATCTTGAAGCCCTAACCCCGAATCACTTCATCATCGGAAGAGGAACTCTCAACCTACCACCCGGTGTCTTCATCGACAAGGACATGTCAAGTCACAAACGTTGGCGTCAAGCACAATTAGTTGCGACCCACATTTGGAAGCGGTGGCTACGAAAGTACCTACCTGGTCTGATTACACGTAAGAAATGGCTACAACCCACCGCTAATGGAGATTTGGTACTAGTTTCTGATTACGCAGTTCCAAGGGGTAACTGGCCTCTTGGTAGAATCGTGAAAGTTTTTCCTGGACATGACAATGTTGTACGATCAGCCGAAGTTAAGACTAAGTTTGGAGTAAAGAAACGTCCTGTAACTAAATTGGCCTAATTAGGCCTAAACAAAAGTTTAAGGTTAGCTTTTATGCATTTTTAGGATACTTTCTGTATTCGTATCCTTACCCTTACCCTGACCCCTGGTCTTACCCTTACCCTCGTTTTAGAAACGCCGTGAACGTTTCTCTTGCGTGCTACAAGACGCTCTTGCCACCATCATTAATTTAGTTAAAATCACGGTAAAAGGGAATGTCCCAGGGTGAACGTTTCCCTTGTGTGCTATGATCATCTCAATACTACTGCTTTTAAAACTAAGACCGATTTTAAAAGTAATTGTGACGGCCTTCATGTTTACTGATGTTTACTGAAGTTGTACAGCTTAATGTTTTTTGTTTGTTCATGCTTGTTTGCCAATCAGTTTGTCTGTGAGCCATACATAACTATGGTTTACATCTGTACAAGACCGGATTTCACTTTCTTGTTCTCTGATCTCAATCACGAAAATGGTCTTTTAAATGGAAACAATTTTGCAGTGCAAAAATTCTGACACGCAAACTTGGGCTTTAAACAATAGTTCCTCGGAAAGACTTTTTTCCACTATTCCAATGTCTCTGTCGCGTATAATTATCGATTAGCCAAACTGCCTACTGGTAAGCACCAATGGTGAAGGACAAAGTTCTTACCGAATGGCACACGAAGGACAAATGGCAAGGAGTTGAGCAAGAAATAAGGAGAAAGGACATCAATCCAGACTGGCCATTAGACATTGGTCAAAAAGTTCGTGTTAAATTTGGCTGGGGACGTTATGATGCTGTTGTTGTGAAGTCAAGGAAACCTAAAACCAAAGGTATGTCAATTTTATTTTCTCCTTTCCTTTTGTGGGCATTTGCGGCCTCTCTAAGTTCTCAAAAAGGCTTCTTTAAGTCATAGGGAATGTTTATATTCCTATTATTATAGAATAAGTATATAAGTTTTTAATTCACATACATCTAAGTGTATATTTTTATATTTTATTATTTGTTTTTATTTATGTTCTGGTGTTCCCAATTAGCAACACCATGCTAAATTTACATGACACTTGAATAAAGTTTATTAGTACATATACTAAAACAGTGGATAGCTTTGAACCCGCGTGCTGATTGGCTACTCAAACTACGGATAACCTTTGTTCTTATTCAACACATGTGACAATGTCCAAATATGGTCATAGCTCGCTCAATATTTGCCACGCGTACTTAACAGATATCCTGCGAGATACGTAATTTTGTGAGTTGCGGAGAAAAATGGTAGTTTTACCAGCTTTTTTTCCAATACATTTAGAAAATTGTGCTTTGTCATCAATCCATGCCACACGTGCGGCACGGTTATTTATGTTCTTTTAACCAATGATATTATTGTTTTGTGGCGTTTTTGTTGACTTCGTGGTCATAGATCTTATAAGCTCCCTATTAAGCCGAGGAGGATTTCTCATGTTTTCCTAGGAACGTAGGATAAAGTTTATATACAGTGAAGCATAGGTTTGCTGATTCTGAACTTTCTCGAAGTTTTTAATTTTAATGATTTTGATGTCGAAAAATCTGAAATCATCAAGAGCAGTCGACATTCCTATGGCCACCCAACTTTGTGGGTAATGAGTGACGAACAAAAAGACCTTCTGCAGAAGAGGCAAAGAGTAAGAGAAACAATAGACTGCTTGCATTCTGCCTTTATTGCTAAAATACCCCGAGTTCTTGCCAGGCGAGCATGTTTGCAAAACAATGTGGTCTTGTTTATTGGGCCGGCTTCAGCTTTTTGAGCAAGAGATAAATTAACCTTGAGCGAAAAATTCGAGAGAAAAACCAACTGCAGGCAGTAGAAAAAAGCGAGGTCCAGCGAGACGGTCTAGGTTTTCTTTAGTGACGAAGAGTAGATCGTGATAAGCAACACAAGTTTATACCAAAGCTGAATGATTTTGCAGTTGTAAATTCAAGTTTAAAAAATAAACGGTAATCAAAGGAACATTATTGGGTAATACACAGTATTTACTTTGTAAACATATTATAAATATTAGCTTCGGTTGAACAGTCAAAGGAAAGAACTGTAGATATTACTGTATTTCACAGGAACCAAAACAAGCGTTGTTAGGAATTACAGCGTTTTAGGGAAAGAGTAACTGGCAAAATTACAATTATGTTGGGGATAAGGGATCGAACTTGATCATAGTAGTCACCATCAAATATGAAATGGCTCTTCTTAGTGGCAAACTCGAGCAGACGCATTTATATCTGACGTTTCTCACTGCTGTTTGTGTGTTTATTTCTCATCAAACTGAGATGGCCAAAGAAAAGGAGTACTTACAACATTGTTAAAGAGTATTTCGTGACGCACAAACTTGTGGCTGAAAAATTTTGCAACATTGTGTCATTTGTGCAGGGGAGATCTTCATCTCCATTCTCTCATTCAGAATTGTACAAGTTTTATCGATTCAATGTTTTTGAATGGGTACTTTCATTCACTTCCATTCCAAAGATCTTAACTTTATTTAGCTTCAGAAACGTTTTGACAAAAAAGTGGAATTCCCTTATACTTGACAAAACTTATAAAGACTGCTAAGGCAATTCATGCAGAAGAACCGACTAATAATATAATTATGCACATGTTAATTCTTCTGTTTGAAACGCAATGAAATGTGACACTTGTGTTTGAAACATGTTTTAAACACTGTTTCAATGGAGAGAATTTAATATAAAATGAATAATTGAATGTTAAATGGAAAGTTGAATATTGAATAACACGTTAAATGTTGAATAGAAGTTGAATATTGAATGCATAGTTTAATACACTGCACAGTAGAGCTCCATATAGGCTTGCCATAGCCCTTCATGAAAATCAAAATGGATGAAGGAAAAGATCACTATATTCTGTTATTCATTCTTGAGGGTCGAGGCGCAAACAGAGGTAGTGTGCTTCATGACAGATGCCAGTGCAAGGGAGGTCGAGATGGTGGATGTAAACACATTGCAGCCGCCATGGGTTGTGTTGAAAAGTGGGACGGTGATATAGGACGTCGGAACTCGGGGACGCATTTTCGAAGTACAGAATTTCAGAAATGGAAAACATCCCAACGTAAAAAGAAAGTTGAATTTGCTTTTCTTTGTTTTTTTTTTTGTTTTCTTTCTTCGGCCTTTACATCTACAATCAGTGGCAAAAGTAGTTGGGACGCTAGTGTCAGAATGGGCCTGAAAACCTCTCAGACGTCAACTGAAAACTTCAAAATAAAACTCCACCCTCCCCCCAATCAATGTTGAAATAGACAAAGAAATGGATGTTCACTATTGGCAACATTGTTCTGGGGGGGAGGGGGCAATTTTTGAAACTTCAAATGGTGAGCGTTCCAAGACATTTGCCACTGATTGTCTATAAGCACCAAAAGGTCATTCATATCATCAGCTTACATAATGCTTTGAAATGAACTCATTTAGAGAAATATAGGGATATTATGGTCTATATAGTAACATTGTGACCTTGCGGAGCAATAGTCAATAAGTGGGGGGCTGTGCTCATATAACAATAATACCGTCGGGGGAGGGGTACGGGTTATTACTTAATATCGCACATCTTTTGAAATAATGGCGAATATTTGTTCTCTTGGATGTTGTAAAGACTTTGGCATTACAATTGCCGTGTGTTCGTCTTAAAAGTCGAGGAAATTGTTCATATTTATAGTATTAAAATAGTTGAATGGTATACTATGCGAGTCAACACTTGTAATTATTTTAAACAGTCATGGCATCTGTCTCTGTAAACACGTCTTTGCAGAGCGAAGATCAACGATTAATATATCTCATGACATACAGTCGGGCTGACACAAGTCGTTTCCCCTCGAGATCCAGCTTTTCTGAAGCTGTTTTGGAAGGTTGGGAAAACTGTGGAGTGAGGGTTTTGCATTGGGTTGTATCTTTAGAGGCACATGCTGATACCGATAATTCTGTATCCAACGAAATCAACAACTCCTACCATTATCACATGGCGGTGAAACTAAGTAAACGCAAACGTTGGCTTTAAGTAAGGAAGTTCTTAGACGAAAGGTACGGAATAAAGGTTCATTTCAGTGATATCCACAACACCTACTATACAGCATATCGCTACCTTACCAAAGAAGATAGTGAGGCGTTGCATTCCTCAAACCATCCAGATTTGCAGGAAGTTCCCAGAACGGAGAGAGCAATAGCGTGTAAGAAGAGCAAACGGAAGCTCTCTGAAAGAGGAAAGAAGAACAAAAAATCACCTCAAAAACGTCTCGCAGTTTATGACGTTACTCAGTTAATTCAACAAAAAAAGATCAAATCTCGATTAGAGCTTGTATGTCTAGCCGTTGAACAACAACGCGAAGGGAAGACTGAGTTAGCTGAGTTCATTGCTAATAGAGGAAACAGGGTAGTAGATGAGGCCTTGTCACTCGCCCTAGAATTCTCTCAAGCAGAGGAGAAGTTTGCGCGTTCTAAGAAAACGCGTATCGAAATATTGGAGGAATGTCAGCAGCAGCAATGTAGCGAGGGTTGCGAGGGAAATGGATTGTTGCTGCTGAGAGGCTGTTAGGTGCCCATGGTATCGTAGTGAATGCCTTTTGTAATGCAATTTACACTGCTCTAAAAGAAGGTCGGGGAAAATACCATAATGTTTACATTTACGGACCAGCAAACACGGGTAAAACATTCATTTTATCTCCATTAAAGAAGATTTTCCATGCTTCCTGCAATCCTGCAACAGGTTCGTTTGCATGGATGGGGGCCCAGGATGCAGAGATAATTTTTCTCAACGATTTTCGTTGGAATCCAGCAATAATAGCTTGGGGAGACTTCCTTCAAGCACTCGAGGGCGACATCGTGCATCTTCCTGCCCCTAAAACATTTTGTAAACAGGACATCGAATTAAGCAAAGATACTCCTTTCTTTGCAACTGCCGATGCTCCACTTGCGCTTGTTAAAGGGGCAATCATTGATCGCACGAACACACAGATGATGGAAGTTCGCTGGCGTCTGTTCCATTTCTGGCGACAGATACCTCAGAGTGAGCAAGAGAATTTAGTTCCTTGTGCAAGCTGCTTTGCCAGATTTATTTTGACAAGCAAGTAATTGGTGTTCATCTTTGTGCGATCTCCCTTTGTTTACAAGAGACGGTTGAGGTCATGACGTCAAAGTCACACTACTCGGTAAGAGAAGCCACAGTACTCGGTTGAAAATGGCTTGTCTACTTAAACTTATCCGATGTATTGGAACCACGAAAGTAAATATGTAATCTCAATGTAACATTTTATTGTTTTTTTATACCTTTTCTTAAAAGTGGCAACTTCAAAGTGGTTTTTCAACAGTACTCGGCAACCTTTAGGGTAAAGTAAATAATGCTTTATATTATTTCTTTAGAACGGGAGTGAGTACTGTTGAAAATTCACCTTCAAATGCAAAACATGTGAACTTGAAACATAATTTGGAGAAAATATTGATTGATAATTAGATGCCTTGCATGGCATAAGTATAATGTGAACCGTTTAGGAAATACGAGCAATAACAGCTCGTGACACTGTGCGTTATTTTGGCGAGAACTGTTGCTGTCTAATGAAATGTAAACCAGCTGTTACATGTTATCTTATTAACCAATTTCAGTGAAGGAAAAAATTCCCTTTAGCTTTCGTGTACACATATTTTATTATTGTTGACATTTCCGTTCATTGCTACAGTTTACAATATTGAAATAGTCACTCTAGTACTTTGTTCTGTACCCCTTGGAACCCAATACAGCTTCAATACGTTTTGGCATGCTCTCTACAGTTTTGTCAATCAACTTGACCTCGATTTTAGCAAACATATCAAGTACTCTGTTTTTGAAATCTTCAAATGTTTCTTTTCTTATTTGGCACGATACTGCTTCCTCAGCTAAACTCTTTTTAACAACATGAAAAATATTTTCAATAGGATTGAGATCTGGTGAACGAGGCGGAATTTTATGGTGTTCAGCTTCTATCTGTTCCACAGCTCTAACTGAAGCTTTGCTGTTTTGCGAGGGATCGTTATCCATTAAAAATAAACGTCTTCCATTTCTTTTTGGTCCTGCTTGAGTAAAGCACGAATTAAAATTGTCTTTTATAAACTGAGAAAAAAAAACAGCATTCATTTTCTCGTAGATTTCCTTCAAAATAACGCCTTTTCCATATGCAATTGCCACCAGTATATGAAGTCTCCGTCCTCCTGGAAGACTTTTAGACCCTTTTGCAGTAACCTGAAGTCCCTCACCTTTCTTTCGCCAAACTCTTGCCTTTGGTGAGCTTGCATCACTCATGGGATTTCCTTTGTGAATGAAAGAAACTGCGTCCAAGTAAAATGCGATATCTTCTTTCCAAAAGTTAGGATACTCTAACAAATGGCGTTTCATTTCCCTGGCGTATTTTATACGTTTCTTACGTTCCTCAGCAGTCACTAGCCCTTTTTGTCTGGCCTGAAGAAAATGATAGCCGCGCTCACGAAGAAATCGGTAAAATGTGCTCTTACTTGCCATTGTCATATTCAGTCCACTCTCTTTAACCAACTCTTTCAAGGTAAAGTTGACATTAGTAGCCCTTATTTTCTTCAAAGTACGAATAAGCAGACGTTTATGTCTTTCTTGTAATTTCTTGGGCCTTCCCATCTTTGAAAGTACACTTCGTTTTCTCGCCAACGGAGCACATCTAACTATGCGTTGTGCAGAACTTTTGGATATTCCGCACTTCGCGGCTATCTGTTCATAAGACAAGCTACATTCTCTTCTCAAACACACTGCTAAAGCCTTCTGCTCAACACTGATTGTTTTTCTGAAAACCATTTTTGACAAAGTGATTGTTTAAGAAATATAACGTTTGCTGTCTAATTTCGTAACAAATTTAAACTCTAAGGTACGTGCATTACATTAGAGCTTGTGATTCATGAATTTTCTTGACAACTCCACGCCACGTAAATTATCCCCCTCAAGCACGTTTGCGAAAAGAAAGAACAATCCCTTTGTACATTACAAAAAATGTTTAACTTACGTTACACATGGTTTTCTACCATTGAGAAACTTTACGAACAAGTACACAGCCAAAAGAAGTGCCCATGCATTACACACAGTAGCTCTCACTTTACTGACCCTTGTTAGTAGAAACAGACAATCAGTGGCAAAAGTAGTTGGGACGCTAGTGTCAGAATGGGCCTGAAAACCTCTCAGACGTCAACTGAAAACTTCAAAATAAAACTCCCCCCTCCCCCCAATCAATGTTGAAATAGACAAAGAAATATATGTTCACTATTGGCAACATTGTTCTGGGGGGGAGGGGGCAATTTTTGAAACTCAGTAAGAAAACCAACTTCAAATGGTGAGTGTCCCAAGACTTTTGCCACTGATTGTATGTTTTCTTACATTTTTCGACCTTTTCATACTTTGTTGAATGAATGGTTATTTCACTTTATACGTAGTTCACTATGCAACTTTTCCCACTGGTTTATACTCCTTTCTTCCTCGCAATATGATAAAAATATTAACTTCAAGCTTATATCCTTAAATGTCCGAGGGATTCGTTCTTTTGAGAAGCGAAAGGCCGTGTTTAATTGGCTTTATAAATCTCAGGCCGCTATATGTTTTCTACAAGAGACCTACAGCACTCCGGAAGTTGTGAACATATGGTGAATATTTTACGGACAATGCTCTTTTTCTTGTTTGATTTTTCTCAATTTAAGAAATATTTATTGTTTTTTTCTCCTAGTTCGTACCAAGTTGCACGACAGCGAATAATAGCTCCTTCAGTAATATAATCATACAACTTTGCAAGGATCATTGTGCCTTTAGTGTGACAACTACCATGTGAGAAAAAGGTATTGCCCTTCCAGTTGAAGCCATTAAGGGGTCAGAGAACGTTGGAGCAGATTACTTGAGTCGTGCTGAGGAATAAGTTTATTGGCATTGAACTACCCCTTATTTGGCAATTTTTCTTGTTTAGGATAAATTCAGGAAATTTCATCTGAAAGGGGGTTATGTTACGAAAAATAGCATTGCGTGACTGGCGTTACTTTCTAGAAGCTTCCCGAGAGTTCGTAGTTTGTTTATTTTAAGGTTCATGTGTAAGAGTTTCTAAACGGGTGTTTTGTAATCTTTCTATAATTAGATTGCTTACTGTTTTAGAAAGTTCTAGAATCTCATTGTGCAAGTATAGAAGTAAGCGAGTCTGAGGTATGATTTTTTACTAGTTTTGCAGAAGCGAAGAGAGTTGGCATTAGCCATGTTTAGTCAAGTGTGACAGAAGCAGTGTTTATTAAAGTTGTGTGCTGTTTAGAGTTTCACTTCGTGGAAACTACGTTCATTTTGGAATAAATCTTGTTGTTGCTGTTCCGACAACCCTGCGTTCAGTTTAGTTTGCAAGCTACCCATCCTCAAAAGATCGAACTCGTAACAAACACTTACATTTGGTATGGCTGTAACATGCATGTGTTTTCAGATAGTGCCTGTACAACCTATTTTTATCAGCAATAGATACGTTTAATCCCAGAGTAACCCAGGCCTTTGTTTGGAATTTGGATTCCTATGGCGTGAGTGGCTTAAAGGGTAAATGAATATTAATGATATTGCTTACTTTTGTATAAAAGTTATCAAACATTTCAGTAGTATCTGATGGTCCATGAAGTAAATTTGACCAGTCAATGGATCCAAATTCATTCAAAAAAGCTTCTTCATTATAAATTAGAATAATCTCGTCTAAAGCTTTTCTCTTTATGTTTTGAAAAGGCATGATGAGAAAATTAGGCAAATGGTCTGTTATATCATATAAAACGTTCCCACTGACTGTTTGATATTCGATAGAATTAAAGAATATATTATCAATCAGTGTAGACGAATGATTGGTAATTCTTGTTGGTTCAGTATGTAGAGTTCCAGAAAAAAATCAGAGTGTTAATAAAATCCTCTGTTAAGGAATCTTTGCTGCCACCATTTGAGAATTTCTTCATGAGATATGGAAGCAATGGGTAGGCTGGTCCCCTAGTATACATAATGTTTGCAACGTGAGTGACAGTGTTGCATCGGCGAGAGGTTGTAGGGGCACATAGAACATGTTGTAAATGTTGTAAACAACTTGTGAAATGAGTATCGCGAAATGAGTATCGCGGATGAGCGATTTAAGCGATGAGCTTGTACATGATGAAACATCCGATGAAGTTTTAGCAAGATGTTAAATCAACTTATCGTTTGCTTGGTACGAAAAAATGGCAATTATCAAATTAGAATCCCTGGAGTAATATCATGGAATTTGTCACAGTTTCCTTAACGTTTGAGCGATTAGCAATCTCCATGGAATTGAATTCAATAACTGATTATTACAGGTCTCTTCGGTTTCCTTACTGGACATGCTTACTGAACTTTGAAGGTAACATATTTGTTTTAATCGACTTCAACACTGTTGAAAAATTAACTTGTTTTTGTCAATGGTGTGGTCAACGTCACATCACGCAACAAATCTAACAAAGACACAGAAATGTTTCTGCAGTCTTAAATGGTAGCTAAATCGGAATCAATATCAGTATTATATACATTTTTTTTAAGGTGATAGCTGGTGGAAAGAAGCAGTTTACAACGAGTGTAACTTCCGTTTGGAAATCGCCATACCGATCAGCATAGACTTACATAACAAACAATACTTCATCACCTACTTTAACCTTTCCAAAACTTAAGTTGAAGGTTATCACTCTCCAGCAAGCTTATCATAGTACGGTAATCTTTGGGCGTTCAGAATAGTGAAAAAAGTATTTTCCTTGGTAGAGCTTCGATTCTTGATGAGGCCATGCTCAGGAGAAAGTAAGTCCCGTGTTAATTTCAAGAATGGTCACAGTGCAAAAATTGTTTCTGTCTCTCGACAGGACACTTTTGTCAGGCCGCAGAAGAAATTTTAACACAGCAAAGCACAAAGAATGCACTTCAATGAAATACTAGTCTCAACGTCAAATTACATGTACCAGTGGGTTTGTACTAGGGTATTAGTAACAGCCAAAAACAGATATTTACTAGCAGCTTGTCCAAAATAAATTTATGCTTTGGAAAGACCAAGAAATGTGTTACGATACACCCAACATTACGACTTCAACACGGACAAAGTGTGTAATTCATTAAGAATTCAGGTTTTCATCGACACATGCGCAATGAGGCACTAAAATTGCCGAGGGACACTGGACACTACTTAGTATCCTAGCGACGGAATGCAGCGTGATCAAACAAGTTGAACGGCTTTCCTGAACGAAAACCTGTTTGTGATCGTGCGAACTAAACACACGGTTGACAAACGCAATGGCGCTTCCACAAACAGTGGGCTTCAAAGCCGAAGCACTCGATGAAGACGGAGTTTGGTGCGCTTGCACTGTTGTTGAAATAAGCAACGATGAAGTGATCATTTCGTTTGACGGCTGGAATGCGGAGTGGAATCGCAGCATATGTGATCCACGTGAGATCAGGGATCGAACGTTGCCGGATGGCAAAAGAAAGCGCAGAAACCTTTCCTCGACAAAGGTAAGATTTTCTTGCTGTTTATTTTTAATCACGATTTTGATCACGAATCGATTACGGGCGCAACTTATTTGTAGATGTTTATGATCGATCTTACATGTAACTGACGTAACCTTAAGTTCCACCCAGGCAGACGTTTGATTGAAAAAGAAGAAAGCAAATATTGATTGCCCTTATTTAAGCCGAGTCTCATCTGCCAATCTATAATCTAGCTATTTCTAAGGACAAATAAACACGTAACAGGGGATATTATCCTTGTGGCAAAGTTTTAGATTTTGTGTTCGTTTCAACTAGGTCCCAGTCTTCTTTTGGCCTCTCCACTCTTATGTTGCTTACTAGTTTTTTTTTTTTGGTTACTTATGTGGTGTTGATCAGGATGGGAAAGAGGTTGTAATTAAAGCTAATCATTCCTTTAAAAATGGTCTATTTTAGAATCCACAAATCTCCAAGACCATCAGAGGAGATAAATTATGGATTGGGGATCAGGAAACGACTGTGGAAGAGGTGGACCCAATCAGAGGCCAGATCCTGATCATCCTACCTGATGGTGAAAAGATCTTTGAGGGCCCCGAGGAACTGACAATATCGAAAAAAGGACACTGACTTCAAGGAGAACACACAAACAGCCACAGACACACAAGAAGCACCACCAAGCAGAGACCTACAAGCACCACAGATTACAGACCTACAACCACAACCAAGCACAGACAGAGAGACAACTCTAAACAGTGATTTTGATTTTACAATGTATGGTTTAAGTTGTGGTTCTGTTCTTAAAGTTGGCTCACTTTGCTTTGTTGACTCGTGTAGTTCACCTTTTATTATTAGTCGTATTTTTAAGTCTAGTCTTGGGAGTAGTGTTCAGGTTTGAGGTATTCGTTGTCTGTGTGATGGGGGGAAGGTTGTTTCTGTTTTGTGTAATTTTCAAGTGACTGTCGACTGTTCATTTGTTTGTCCCTGTAAGAGTTCTGAGTTTTGTTTGTCAAGTGTGTCCAGTGAAGTTAGTAAGTATGTATTTCGTGGTCAAACTCAGGTTTTTTTATCACAAGAAAGGAATTTTGGAAATGTTCTGTATCTGAGGGAGTTGCGTCGTCATGCCTTGGGGGCTCAAATGCGCCAAGCTGTGTCGAGTGGCATTATGAGAAATGCCACTCGACCAGCACAGCCCATCAGTCTTGGTGCTTTTGAACCTTTTCATGACATGATGATCTTCAACCTCTCAGAGGAGAACAATTTTAAAATTCCTTTCTCTTTGGTGGGTGGGTACAATGTGTCAGATGGCATTATGGGGAAGGGTTGGGATGTCAAGCCATTACGTGCTGATGTGGCGGACTGTCATTTTAACTTTGTTACATTACTTACTGTTTATTTAGACAAAAAGCATTTTACTATTAAGTTTTCATTTTCATATTCGAGGCTCCTTTTTCTATGGGCCCAGATTACAGGGATAAGTGTAAGGCACTGCTTATGTAAATAAATATATTTTTATACATGGTAACTTAATTGTTAGTCAAGTATCTACATTGTCAAATATAAGATCTTTTTAAATTCTGTTCTGTTTGGTTTTTGTTCAAGACTTCTCATAAATATGTTTTCAACAATTTAGTATTAAATGAGTATACAATAATTTACTGAGAGTAACCGAGAGAATTTGTATTTCATATCTTTCAACTTGTGGGAAAGCCATGAGCGACTTGTCACCTAGTGCATTTCCATTTTAAGTATATCATAGGTAAAAAAATAAGTTTAGTGACCCTTAACTTTGTAAGTAAGACCCTAGCTAGTAGCACTTAAATTTGTATTTTATATCACGACTTGTAAATAAACCATGGCAGAATTGAAACATTTTGGTGTTCTCATTTTTTGCTAAGAACTTACGAGGGTCAGCCATTAATATGAGAACTGTTCAGTCATAGGGTCAGTCACTCATAGGATAACTGATCTGAATTAATCAATCATCAGGGTCAATCATTCTTATGGGAACTGCTCAATTATCAGGGTCAGTCACTCATATGGGAACTGTTCAATTATCAGGGTCAGTCACTCATATGAGAACTGTTCAATTATCATGGTCAGGTCATTCCTATGAGAACTGTTCAATTATCAGGGTCAGTCACTCATACGAGAACCGTTCAATTATCCGGGTCAGTCAATCATATGAGAACTGTTCAATCATCAGGGTCAGTCATTCATATGAGGCAGAGAACTGTTCAATTATCAGGGTCAATCATTCCTACGAGAACTGTTCGAATAACCATGGTCAGTTAATCATACGAGAACTGTTCAATTATCATTGTCAGGTAATCATATGAGAACTGTTCAATCATCAGGGTCAATCATTCCTATGACAACTGTTCACTTATCATGGTTAGTCAATCATACGAGAACTGTTCAATCATCAGGGTCAATCATTCATACGAGAACAGTTCAATTATCAGGGTCAGTCAATTATATGAGAGTCAGTTGTTCATATGAGAATAATGATTCAATCATGGGTCAGTGTTACATGAGAATTGTTTCATTATGGGAGTCAACCATTAAATTTTATCAGTATAATTTTTTATGTGATGTACTTCAGTTTTATCCTTATTCAAATTTTATTTTCTTTTGTTTTTGGGAATGGCAAAGTATAATAATAGAGTTTGAAACAAAAGAAAATAAAATTTGATTCAAAAATAAAATTGAACTACAACACATGAGGATTATTTGATTGTTGTGGATGCTCAAAATTAGCACAACATGAGTAATATCTATAAAATAAATTTAATGACAATATTAAAACTGTACAAGAAAAGAACTTAGATGAACCTTAAACCTTAATGTACTAAACCTTGTTTTGTTTCTTTTCAGGGCTAGTGCTGCTAACTAATGTTTTTGTCCACAATAGCAAATTATTTACACCAGGCAGTTCTAAAATAAATTGTAGTATGCCCTCTAGAGTCTCACAAAAACTGTATTAAAACACCTTAAACTACATTGCATTGCTTCTTACAATATCTATATGTCCCGAGTATCTGAATTCCATGAGTCTACACTTTGAGCAAATGTCTCCTGCGCCTTGATTTGGTACCTCCGTTTTTCTTCCTCACTCACTGTGTTCCACAGTTCTGATATCTTTGAGTTGACTTCACGCATGCTGCAGCTGGGATTGTCCTTCACAACATGTTTCCACATTTCCTTTGAAAATGTAACGTAAGCTGTACATGGTTTCTTCGGAGGATGTTTTTTTGCAACTTTGGAGTTACACTCAACTCTTTTGCGTCGGTTGGAATTCCTTCTTAACTGTTTTTTCAGTTCCCTGTGACCCCTGACAGTTTGATGGTTGTTTATCATTGCTGATTTTGAAAAAACCATGGTGTGGACCACATCTGTATCAGGAGCATTTCTGATGGCTGTTAGGTCAAGTAAACGATTTGAAATCGATGGAGTAATGTTACTGTCTCGTGCCTCAATAATCATTTTCTTGGACACAATTTGCCAACCTAAGCGGTAGGCCATGATGAGAGTCTTATTCACTTTGTGTGTTGCCTTATTTAGTTCTTTTTGGGATGTGATAACAACAAATGAGGCATCTGCTGCTTTTTCAACATCACCTGTATAAACATTACCACCCAGCTTTTCAATAATGGAAGTAACTTTTTCTGTTGTGAGCTTCTCTTTATCACCACGTTCCACAAGACTTCCTGACAGGACAGGAGGTGCTTCTTGTGTAGGAGTAGCTGGTTCACTCTCATGATTGGATACACAAGGTCCTTGAGAAGTAGCCACAGTGGGTGCTTGAGTGCTAATCAATCCAA
The DNA here is from genome assembly GCF_036669925.1 of Montipora capricornis. Taxonomy (NCBI): domain Eukaryota; kingdom Metazoa; phylum Cnidaria; class Anthozoa; order Scleractinia; family Acroporidae; genus Montipora; species Montipora capricornis. The sequence goes on from NC_090884.1 coordinate 34,653,057, forward strand.
TAGGTGGAAGTAGAATTGGGCCTAACAAATGCTTTCGCACAGGTTCAACGCTGTTATCTGTACCTTGGTATCTGACGGCTAACATCACAAATGCTGCATATCTAATAAAGTCTCTATTGCGTTGATTTTTGTTGAGCACAAAGCAGTTTTGAATGCCTAGGAAGAACATTTATATCAGAGTGTGGTTGATGACTGCACGAATAAAAACCAGAAAATGTAACATCCACAAGTTCTATCTCACCACTAATCGCTTACCCATACACCTTAAATTTACTCTTAGTTTCAAAATAGTTATCAAGTAGGCAGATGGCTTGCCTTGAAAAGCTTACAAGTTAAATGTTAAAACCAATTCTAATTCACTCACACATGATTCCCTGCACTTCACACAAGATACAGGAATTAGCTTTGCATTTTGATTGGCTCACTGCAGACCTTTGTAATTGACAACAGTACCTACTGAATACCTACAGTAGATGTGAGTGTATCATATTGTGGTGCATAATTTTTTGGAAACCAAAATTATTTTCATCAACATATTAAATCATAAATATGTTAAGTAATAAAAACTCCACTACTGTTAATATACTGTTAAAATAACTACTGTAATACAACTTCACAGATGATGTTCTAGTTTAAAAGAACCATTCATTTGAAATTTATTTTCAAACCATATCAATAACTTATGCACAAGGTGAGGGAAACTTACCATTATCACAAAGAAACTTGTCAATAGAACTAAAGCCATGTTTTTTTACGTGCTTTTGAAGACCAAGATATTCTAAAGTTACGGTGACATCAAAGTAAACATCACCTCTGATTTTGTAAATGTTCAGTTCAACTGGCCATCCAATGCTGCTTGTTTTCAAAGCCAAAGGAGCTCCCAATTGTAAAGCGGCCATCCACTAATAATTTTGCTATCAGGTAAAAAAAAGGTCATCAACGTTAAAATCACGGGGAAAATGGCACTTGAGTCAATAGTTGAAGCGATAGCGAGTTCCAGCCCGTTGTTAGCTGACGGTAAGTCATATTAAAATGTATTCAGTTCGTTTGTTTACGTTCGGCTAGAAGGACAACATGGAATCATGCTCTAAATCAAGGAAACCGAATGAGATATTAAAATAAAAAAGACCAGAACATAAACAACCCCTTACTTACATAAAATTCTGTTCAGAATCTTCGCTTTGAGAAGACAAACATCACGAAAACTTATGTAAACAACAAGCTCAAATTACGGTTCGCTTCATATTTCAAGACAGTGCAAATTTACATAATCTTTCATGAACACAATCTCTACGAATTTCAAAGATCAAAGCCATTTTCTAAACTACATCTGCTTTATCTTGGAAAGAGAAGTATACTTACTTGAATAGAGGAGCAAGCAAAGCTTTAAAACACATCAAAACCGCCAGCTTCCATATCTAAGCGTCGACACAGATGAATTGCCACGAGCCGGGGCTTCGAGTTGATTCATGCTTCCCGCATTGCGAACATTGCTTTACAAATTGCTGTGAAAACACCAGCTACTGACAAAACAGCTGAAACAGATAATCAGTTTACTCTGGTTTACGAAAAGTAACGCAGTTCACTTCGAATTTCTCGCTTATTTCTCCGACCCGGTTCTCAGACTGCATTCAAACAGGATTTTCGACACGGACTCTCAGTGGAGAGTGATGTAAAACACGTCACGCGTTACTAGGTAACAGTGCTCATACATATGCACGAACCCCACTCAAGTGGGGTTCGCAGAATTACACACTTTGTCCGTGTTGAAGTCGTCATGTTGCATTGATAGCTGTAATCGTGTTTATGTACACAAGAGATAACAAAGAAAATATTTGCTTGCAAATAGTATTTTTATGCTTCTTCATCCCATTGTGTACTTTTATTTCTGTGGGAGCCTGGTGGCACTTATTGGGATTGTACTCAATACCCCCTTAGCATAGTTGTGCTTACTATGTGACCAGGCTTTCATGTGAGCGTCGCTTCGTTTCATCTGGACGGTGGTTAAAGACGTGTTTATTTTGCATCTTGCATTTTACATTTTCATTCATCATTAGAAGTGAGTTTTATCGATCTAAACAGTTCCTTTTTGGTCTTTTTTGTCTTTGGAAATCCCCCGTGCTTCTGTGCATGTTTGATTGGGTTGTTTCTTTTGATTTTGTATACAAAAATTTGGTTTTATTAACGGAGTTGATAATGTAAATTGGCCACAGTACAGAGATTCTAAAAGCTGACGTTTTGAGCGTCAGCCCTTCGTCGCTCTGATGAAGGGTTACCGATTCAAACGTCAGCTTTTAGAATCTCTGTACAGTGGCCAATTTACATTATCAACTCCGTTGATAAAACCCAATTTTTGTATACTACTTCCCACCGACGCAGCATCACAGTTTCTTTAGAAACTACCCCCTTCATTCTTTTCATTTTGGTTTGGTCCATTTCTAAAATTTTCCTTTCACGTGTGCGTGGTCGAATTCACACTTTTTCGATTTGAATTTATCTTTCTGGTTAGGCTTTTCTATGACGAGTTCAGCTCCAACAGTTCTTATCTTGGGCCATTCGTTTGTTTGACGCCTACGTTCAGACCTTAGATCCAATTTTGATGCCTGCGATGCTGAACATTTTCATCTTCTCGGTGACGCCTCGATTCACTTGCATGGCGTGGGTGGTTGTACTGTTAGGATGCTTTGCCCGTACGACCTTGATGCTGTTTCTGCTCCAAAACCTGAGGTTATTATTTTTGAAATTGGCATCAATGATCTTGTTGCTAATCGTCACGAGGTTATTGGTTCCCAGATTGATGATTTGGTTCAATTGCTGCTACAATCTTACTCTGTAAAAGTCATCGGTGTTTGCGAGGTGCTACCTTGTGTTCGAGTGCTGTTCTTTAATGCGGCAGCACCGATCCTCAACCAATATCTCCATGATGTTCTAGAGCTTCGTACCAACGTCTTTTCCTGGCACCATACTGGCTTTAGTAACCCCACAGTCAGTCCTTACTGATCACCTTCATTTAAACCCTTGAGGACAGTATTCTCTTTATCGAAGCTATCGGGGACCTATTTTAAAGGCCCTTCGCTCGCTTTGATTTTCTCACCATGGGGCTTTCTTTTTTCCTGTATTTTGCTCATGTTTGATTGCACTTGGAGCCCTGGCTGCTCTTGTTTGTTATTTTATTTGGAACCTTAGGTTCTTGTGTTTTTTGCCCTTGTTGCGCTGGTTTTAATTTATTTGGGGCCCTTGTTGCTCCTGCTTATTTTGAATTAGAGCCCTTGTTGCTCTGGTTTTATTTTAATTGAGGCCCTTGTTGGTCACAGGCTATGGTGGCGACTCTGTGTCAGCCATTCTAGCTACTGAAAATATTTATCTACTGTAATTTTTTTGTTTAGTGTTTGTTCTAGGTGCTTTATTGTTTTCTGGGCCATCTGCCCAGGCCTTGGAGGCTTTGGTCTCCTCCCCTCCGCAGCATGTTAGTAGACAAAGTGTGATTGTCAATGGCAATGTGTCGTCGTCAGCCCAACAGCCCTCCCTTCTACCTGAAGCCTTAGTAGGACAACAAGTGTCACGGGCAGAAACCTTGTTACAAAGGCAATCCCAGCAACCTTCTGTGGTACCAGCGACAGTCCAGCCCATCATTTTAGCTTCACCCGCCATGGATCAGCTAATATCACGGGTAACGGATGAAGTGAACAAGCGATTGGAACCATTACTTTCGAATTTAAGCTCAATGGTACAGCAAACACAAAGTCGCCCCACCACATCATCTCAAGCACCTGTGGAACAGTCTACATCTGTGCAGTCCTCTGGATCCACCATCCAACAAGTCCAAGGACTTGCTGCATCCAGGATACAGTTGGGGTGCCAGCTGTTCATGATGGGGATCCAGTCAGTTCTCGCCTCCTTGTCAGGTGAGCAGAAACTGATGCTGGGAACACAGCGTCCCAATGATGTTTTCATGTCCATAAATTTTGCCAATTGATGCTCGAGTTCCAGCTAAGATTCGCAGCAAAATCATTCAAAATGAATTGTTGATTTCGGCTCCCTTCTTGTTCATCCAGCCTTTGAAGACAAATTTCATACCACCCTATAACTCTCCCAGGAAGGCTCCTCTCCATCTTTATCTTTTGAGCCAGTGAACAAAACAAAACGTATTATTACATCAATAGATGGTTGGATCGAAGCTTTTCATGTTTATGTGGGTGATTTAAACTGCACAGTATCCTCACGAGGCTCCCTGCCTCATGAGGTATGTGGCTACTACTCAGGATCTGGCTGCTAGGGGGCACAAGTGGTGTTATTATGATGAAAACTTCCGTTTTTTACGCCAGTCTCAGGCCACGTCTCTTCCCTAGGGAACTATACATTGGGAGTTGTGGTTAAAGTCTCAGATCACTCCTAAAAAATCTATTTCAGCTCCGGGCATTGCTAAGATCCTTGATATTCCTTGAGGTTATTGTTTCAAGTTTCACAGGGAGGTTATTGTGCAGGATGCTCTTTTAAGCACTCATGTTCTAAATGTGATGGCCCACATCGGGCTATAAATTGTAATTTTCGTGCCTTTAGCAAAAGAAGTGCTTCCCACTTGTCAAATCGACACAGCAATAAAGTCCCTAGCAACCAGATCATCCCCCAACCTCCTTCCGCTGGAGCTTCCAACACCCGTAAACAGTGATCATTTGCCATTTTTTCTTTCTAGGTGTATCCCTTCTGTGGTAGAGCTTCAATTATGGGTTTCCCTTGCATTATGAGGGGCCCCAAGACTCATTACGTGCAAAAAACCTACTTTCTGCAATCCAAAATCCTGAGGCAGGTGATGCCAAACTTGACAAAGAAATTGCTGTTCACAGTATTGCAGGCCCTTATCCCTCGCCACTCTTTCTCCAATTTCGTGTATCTCCACTTGGTTTTGTTCGTAAAAAGACAGAGGGTGAATTCCGTTTGATTCACCACCTTTCTTTCCCTAAAGGCTCGTCCTTGAATGATGGCATTTCTTCAGAATTTACTAGTGCATCCTATGCTACAGTTGAAGATGCCATTCATACCATCCGAACTGTTGGGCATGGCTGTTTTATGGCCAACACAGATATTATGAATGCTTTTCGAATCATTCCTATCCAACCCCAAGATTACCACCTTTTGGGGATTACATTACTATGATTGCTGTATCCTGGTGGGTAGCTCAAGCTCTTGCAAAACTTTTGAAACTTTTTCTCCTGACGTGGAATGGAATGCCCGGGGAGAAATTGCATATCGATCACATTTTGCACCTGCTGAATGATTTTCTCATAGTTTCCCCCTCTCATGATTTATGTAAACAACAGCTTGATTTATTTTTAATGCTCTGTCAATATCTGGGCATTCCTATGGCACCAGAAAAGACAATTGTCCCTTCATCAACCATTTCATTTGCAGGTATTGAGCTGGACTCAGTCCTGATAAGCTAGTTAAATGTGGTGACTTAATTGCTGGTTTTCTCAGACCTCGCAAAGTTACTTTTCATGACATAGAGTCGTTGCCAGGCTTATTGAACTTTGCCTGTGCAGTAGTTGTTCCTGGTCGTGCATTTCTTCGGCATCTCATTGATTTGACAATAGGTATTCACCATCCTCATTTCCTTATCAGCTTCACTCGAGATGTTAAGGAGGATCTTAAAGTCTGGCAGCAGTTTCTGTCTGGTTTCAACAGTCGTTCCTTTTTTCTCTCTGTTGATTGGGCTAACTCACACCACCTATAACTGTATACAGATGCATCTGGTGCCATAGACTTTGGGGTAGTTTTTGGCAGGCATTGGTGTTAAGGTGAATGGCCCATGAGCTGGCGACACCGCAACATAGCATTTCTTATCCCATTGTCCTTAGTCTTTATCTCTGGGGAAATACTGTTAAGAATCAGCATGTTCTTTTTTTTTACTGACAATGAAGCCTTGGCCCACGTTATTAACAGACAGACTTGTCATGACAAGGACTTAATGTTTTTTGTGCGTAAGCTGGTCCTGGTTTGTCTTAATTACAATATTTGTTTTAAATCTTAGCATGTCCCGGGCTGATTTTCTGTCTCGATTACAGTTGCAGACTCTCAAACAACTGGCACCAGCTTACATGCACCAAGCTCCCACAGTGATACCTCCTCATCTGCAGCCACTGAGTTGGGTTCCATTGCTTCCTTTTTTGTTCGATCCAGCCTTCAGCCCTCATCCATACCAACTTATTGGAGTGCTTGGAAGCTTTTCCATCAATATTTTGATTCTACATTTCTCCATCCTTTTCGTGCATTGCCCATTTCACCATCTATTTTGGCCTTATTTATTGCTTATTTGTTCCATTCACGGTATGCTCCATCCACTGTGATGACGTATGTGTCATGTTTGGGTTACTGCCATAAGCTTAAGGGTTTTTCAGATCCCTCTTAAGTGTGTTCGCTGGCTTTCTTTCCATTTTTACGAATTGGTGAAATGACTTCATCTAGTGGGTGCACTGATAATCCTCCCTTGCAAATTTCACATATTAGCAAGCTTCTCAGCTCTTTCAGGGAGGTGATTGCTTTCAGGATTAGTTTTGGTAGTTTTAAACATAGCTACAATGCCCGCCCTTTTTCTATCGTAGTGTCTCGGCAGCCGCAATCTTGCCCTGTTGAACTATTGGTTAAGTATTTAGCAATGGGAGGACCACGACTGGGTGCTCAATTCATTACAGTGGATGGGTTGCCAGTTTCTAGATCTCAGTTTTCAAATCAGTTGTTATCTGCCATACAGTTTTGTGGTTTGTCTCCTTCAGTTTACAAGGGGCACAGTTTTCGAATTGTTGCTGCTTCTCATGCTGCAGAAAAGGGTTATCCGATGCTAGAATCTGCCTCTTACGGCGATGGAAATCTAATGCATTTCTCAAGTATATCAGAACGCCCAGTCTCTGCTCTTAAAGCAGGAAGTTAATACCCATCCAGCCGGTGCATGTTGCCTCAGTTAACAATTTTTTTTTCTTTCCGCCTTAAGTATTAACTACCATGGTTGGTGTACATGAAGCTATTCTTGGTTATTACTTGAATATGGACTGTTTATGTCAATAATTGTTTATTACTACAGGACTATGCATTGTTGCCCTGGGGCATTATCCAGCATGGGCGGCTCTTGCCTTTGGTCATCATTAACTAGATTACATTCAGAAAGTCTCTTTTCAAGGCCTAATCCTCAGCATATTTATTTCTTTCCTTATCCCAATGTTGGTCCAGGTCATTGGCTAGCATGGGCAAGTAGTATCGACATTAAGTCAGAAAGTCTCTTTTTTCAGTTGAATTTGTTTCTGTGCTGCTCTTGCCCGGGGTGGGGCAGCATGAGTACGGTCAAATGCAGTGGCGTTTTCAGTGCCCTCACTTTTACTGGGCCAAACTTTGTACAAAGGATTTGTTTGAATAGTATTTTCAAATAAATGTGGCTACAGGAATTTGCCCATAGCCATAGCTCAGGCAAGGCAGCATTTTTTGGGTTGTGCTTATAATTTACAGGGAAGGAAAAGGCATAAATGCACCATTTTACTCTATTTTCGGAAGTGACTGGCTGCTAAAATGGCGTTTTTGGAACTATTGGATTTCAGAAAAAATTAAGCACTTTGATATCTTTGGATACTCTTTTCGAAAATAACTCACTATAGACCTTATTCATAAATGGCGGTCAATTTACAATTCTTTTGTCGAAGTGCAAATTAGCCTACCAAGCCTCCATACCATACAGTGAATTGAAAAGAATTCTTGCTTTAAAATGAGGCTTGATAGGCTAATTTGCACGTGGACAAAAGAATTATAAATGTGACCGCCATTTATGAATAAGGTCTAGAGGTGTTATTTAGGCAAAATACAAAGAAACTGGAAATTTGACAAGTGACCATGGTTTCTCGACATTTACCAAATGACGAAAAAACCCGGCACCACTGTACTAACCGCATTTGGCGTACTAAGGGGAGGTTAAATACCTCAAATTCAATGACACTGTCATAATAGCTGCACTTGGCATACTAAGAGATATTTCAAACCACAAATCCAACGGCACTGCTGTGCTAGCTGTTCTTGGTGTACTAGGGTATATTAAAAACAAAAAATGCTGTACTAGCCATACTTGGCGTACTAAGGGATATGAAAAACTAAGAATACAACGGCACTGCTGTACTTGGCGTACTAAGGGATATTAAAGACGACTTACTGTACTTAGCATCATAAGACATGCAAAAAACTAAAAATAAAACGGCACTGCTGTACTTGGCGTACTAAGGGATATGAAAAGCGAAAAATACAATGGCAGTGCCGTACTAAGGGATATGAAAACTAAAAATACAACGGCACTGCTTGGTGTACAAAGGGATAATATATAGATTTAGCCAAGTCTAAAAGCGGAGCCCCCCGGTTATTTATTCCTACTGCCTGTAGGGTTAGTGAAAATATAAGGTTTCGAATTGTCCGCATTTTGATGTTTCCGGTTGCTGCTTTAATAATAAAATCACTTCCTTTGCCTCCTTCTATAGAAATATTCATTGCCTAACTAGTGAATTCCACGGTAAATTTTAGGCTATAAAGCAATATCGCATGAATCACGAGGCGATGAGTACCATATCGGTTTTTCGAGGGAAATTTACTTTGGAATTCACCAGTTTGGCAATAAATTTTTTTTGAACCTCACTAGTTTTAAAAGAACAAACACACCCTCAGTGAGCGAATACAAAAGGTAAAATTAGAAGCTATTAAAACACTTTGTCACTTTAAGCTCAAAAAAGGGTTTAGAGCTGCTAAAGATATCCAAAAAAATGCAATACAGAGAAAAAAGCAAAAGATGTGTGAAGATGTTCAAGGGTTAGGTTCTTATCACGAGACAGTGGATTTCATAAAATTTCTCAAGGATCACTGTTCTCGTTTCATGGCATACAGTGTTGGAAGCAAGGAACAGCTTTGGGAGTTAAGCAAGGGAAGTCCCTATCGCTTCACAAAGTTTTTGGCACCTCCACTGTCAATGTGCTTGGTGTGTGAAGCCAAGTTGACAAGTCACAACACACCTTCAAGTGCGAGGTTATTTACCCTTGAGGGTCCACAGTTCCTGCCACAAAAGTCTGCTTGGAATCAAGCCTTGTAAAATAACATACTGCATAGCCCATTACAAGGATTCAGAGGGATCAAGTCACTATTACCCTAAGCGATTTACAAGCGAAGTAATTGAAGTAATCAATTCTCTCAGCAGTTATACAACTGGTTTCCATCTCTCAGGTATGGAACAGTGGTTACTTACCGTTATTTATGCTGCATCTATAATGCCTAAAATACTGGTTCCACTTTGACAGACTAATGTATGGGTTATTTTCATTTCAGCAATCACAGCTGGGTGTCGTTCAGTGGGTTTGCTGAAGCATGCAACAAAACATACAGGGTTTTTTTTGGGAGGTGAGGGAGGGGAGCTGTCATCCAACATAGTTACTATGCAGTGCATTTTTAAACCCTCACTGTGTGAGTGACCTGACCCAAAATTCCATACCAGTGTATGTTAGACTTTTAAGAGGGACGTGTCCATAAGACCGTAATTCTCATTACATTAGTCACAATAGCCAAGTGGTCCTATTAAAAATTGTCAAAATTGTACTGAAATCAGGCAGAAACGTCTCTGTTCCAAGATGTCCTAAACATGCATGATGTAAAGTCTTCTATCTGTCTTTAAATTAAGCTTGCAAAGACGATTCTCATGTGTGAATTATCCATCTCCCAACAGTTTCTGATGAAAATGTAGATGTGACAACTCTTCTATAGTGGGTGCAACATAATATCGCTGAGGAAGCACCAGGTACTTTAAAATCCAGCAAAATTTATCAAGCAAAAATTTAAGATATAACAGACAGAATGTGTCATTTTTGGTGACCAGTGGGTAGCTGAAGGATTTTTTTATAACTCTGCTTTATAACTCTGGTTAGACTGAGAATGATCATTGCTGTACGTCAACAATAACGTTCCAACAACCACTTCTAGGGTAATAGTGATTTTAGTCATTGTTAGGAAAAATTGCGTGACTAGTGTTACTTTCTAGAAGCTTCGTGAGAGTTCGTAGTTTGTTTATTTCAGGCTCGTGTGTAAGCATTTCTAAATCGGTGTGTTTTGTAATCTTTCTTTAATTAGATTGTTTACTGTTTTAGAAAGTTCTAGATTCTCATTTTGTAAGTATATAAGTAAGCGAGTCTGAGCTATGATTTTTAACTAGTTTTCACAAGCGGAGAGAGTTGGTAATAGCCCTCTTTAGTCAAGTGTGACAGAAGCAGTGTTTATTGAAGTCAGCGGAGGCCGTGTTAGTTTATCAAGTTACGTGCTGCTTAGAGTCTTACTTCGTGGACACTACGTTCATTTTTGGAATAAATCTTCTTGTTCTTGTTCCAACAACTCTGCGTTCAGTTTAGTTTGCAAGCTACCTGTCCTCAAAACATTCGAACTCTTAACATTGGGGGCCTGTTCGGGAGAGGAATTCATTTGTTTGCCGACTACAGAAACCAGAAAAGGACAGTTCAAGAAGAAGAAGTTACAGCTAAAGTAAGAAGAACTGTACAACAGAGTATGTTGTGTTTTTGCTGTGAAATACTGCTATGGAAATGGAAAAGCTTTCGGATTGGAAGGAGCAAAACTGCTCGAGTTTCTAGAGAGGAAAACAAAAGTTAGAACAAGAAAGAAGAAGGGAAGAGGAAGAAAAAGAAGAAAAACGTAGACAACTGGAAGAAAGGGAAGATAAGAGGAGGCAATTGGACGAAGAAAAGGAAGAGAAACGTCGATTACTTGAAGAAGATAGAAGAAGGGAAGACGAGGAAAGAGAAACTAGGTGACAAGAACGCGAACTAAGAAAATTAGAGATGGAAGCCCAGCTGTTGAAACAGAAAGAGGCTACTGAAGCGACAAAAAGAGAACAAGAGTTGGAGATTGCACATTTGGCTGTGGCGAATGCTGACAGGCGTCCTGAAGTGAGAGAGGATAGGGCCAAGGCACCCAAGCTTCCCTCATTTGTTGATGGCAAGGACGACTTTGATGCTTATTTACAAAGATTTTATAGATTTGCAGCGACAGCTAAATGGGAGAAGACAGGATGGGCTTCGAAACTTAGTGCTCTTTTGTCCAGACGCAGGCTAGAAGTTTATTCGTGGTTATCTGAGGAAGCAGCCCAAGATTATGACCGAGTAAAGCTAGCTTTGATCAAGAGATATGACCTTACGGAGGATGGAGCACCAGAAATGCTTGACCAGATAGCGAAAATATCAAAATTGTACTGAAATCAGGCAGAAACGTCTCTGTTCCAAGATGCCCTAAACATGTGTGATGTAAAGTCTTCTATCTGTCTTTAAATTAAGCTTGCAAAGACGATTCTCATGTGTGAATTAACCATCTCCCAACAGTTTGTGCTGAAAGTGTAGATGTGAGAACTCTTCTACAGGTGGGTGCTACATAATATCGCTGAGGAAGCACCACACTGTTATTTTCAAAGAGTTAATTTCACTCCAGTGCTGGAGTGGAAAAAGTGGAGTAAAATAAAGCGGAGTAAAATGTACTCCTAATTAACAACGGTTAAAGCGTCGACTTGAACATAGTTTTCGCATCTTAAAACAACTTTCATTTCACTTCGCACCACAGCAGATTCAAGAATAGAACAAAACAGGTACCATTTAATCTCTTATTTAATTTCCATTTGCAGTTTACAGATAAGAGCGAGGGCTCCCCATGCTCAAATCAAGCGTCACATTTAAGTGCATTTGTCACAGTGAGCCGACCAGAGGCATGAAAATGAAAATAACCGATTTCGACGAAAACTGGTGGGATTAAACTACTTGTTATGGTCGTTAATATGACACAGTTTTAGATTCATCAAACCTTTCCTTGACAAAACAAGGTAAGGTCAAAGGTCAAGGCTAAATTGCCGGCAATTTATCGCTACAGAAAAGCAAATATTGACATTTTTTAAACGTGTATTTCACAACTCCAAGACGTAGCGAGTCAAAATAAAGTTAGTGCCAGTGAAGAACTATACAAACTCATTAAGGTTATTTAAAAATTAATTCTGTTTCTGTTGAATTTCATTTTAATAGTCTTCAGGAATAACCTGCCTTAGTTTGTAAGAGTGTTTTGCCATAATAGCGGTGTTTTTAAAAATCTTTGAATTATGCATTCCAGCATTCTATTGATAAAACTTATGCTCTGCGATAATGGTAATGAGCTATATAATGAAACAGGAAAGGAAAAGTTTTGGGCAATTATTTTTCTAGGATCTTTTTGTGAGTACGTTTAGTCTATTTAGCCAGTTTCAAGTTGCGTGACACAAAATAAAACGATGTTTACTTCATTGTTGTGGAGTATTATTATTTCGCTGTATTAAACGGGTAGCTAGACCTAAAGGTGAGTGACATTCTTAGTCATCTTAGGTACTTAACGACCTTTTCGTTAATAAGCGTGCCAAACAAGGTACAGCGCACTTTTAAGGATGTCCTTCAAAAAGTTTTCAAACAACGAAATCAGAAAGTCAGTATTGTTCGATTCAACAGACACCGCATCTTCACGAAACTTATGGCTGGGGCTTTTAATTAATCCTTTGAAATTTTCAGTCCTTTCTCGATATTTTGTACATATTTACTAAGGATGGAACCAGGAATGGTATGAATCCTCCTTGTAACCGGCTAACATTGCAGACTTACCGCGTGTGAGCCGCGGGTATAAAGCATGGGAACAGAGATCTCTTATTGGCTACGGCTGAATGGCACATTTGATAAAAAGATGTTACTTGAAGCCATTTCTAAGATATTTTGTAACGGAGCAGTAGCATATGGACGAGGAATTATTTCGATCTATACATTTTTCAACGATGCCTCGGTGAATGCAGGAAAGATATGTTTTGTTCATTTGCGCAAGCGGCAAGCTTGCTATAAGGGTGTTTTCGACTGGATCTTGTCGTGGTCTGTAAGGGGAATAGGGTACGTGGCTGGGTATATATAAACACTTCTGCTTTTATCAATTTCAAGTCGTGGTGGGTTATCATTTAAGGGACTGGGGTCAAACATGAGACATGGTCTAGCCATCACAATCTGACAGTCTGCCTTTTTCAATGGTTGTTTGGCATTTTGCCTCTTATCTCCTATGGAAGCAAGGAGTTGCTATGCGGCTTCTGATCTCCAGTTAGGGCAGTAAAAAGTCGTGTTATCTGCTAGGGAACTGGGTCTGAATGTGAGACCACATGTTCTAGAAATATAACAAGTCGTATCTCATCTGGTGTTGCATTCCTGGTTACAAGACCCCCAGCAAAGCACCCCAACCCAAACCTTTTACAATTCCTCTGTTATTATAGGATGTGCAATATTTAGTATGAATAGATATGGAAGGGAGAAGGAGAGGGACATGATGCTCTTTCTTATTTGTCAAAATTTTAGCTGTTAAAAGAGGTTTTTATACCTTCCCCCACTTTCTTGGCAATTTTGAGCAATTGGTTTTGTTCGTGCGTTCGGTTTGTTTAGAATTTTAGGAGTTTGCCTATGTTCATCAAAATGAGTGGGAAAGGGTCATCTGAACTCATTACTGAGCTGTTTATTTGTTCGTTTGTTGGCCCGGCCATGCAAACAGTACAGATCGCGCCAGGAGATAACATTACTGAAAATAAGGTTTCTCATGAAAGTGTGCTATTATTCATTGAATAAAAGGTAGCGTCAACGAAGCATGTACCGCTACGCTTATGGCTTTTTGGTCTGTTATAATGAAGTGTGAATCTTTTACACATACTTTGTATGCATATAGGTGTGTGCCGTCAGTGTCGGGAAAAGCACGCTTGCCATCTGAAACAATTTCAGTCTTCACAGCAGCCAACCTCAGAGAATATTGCAGCTAAGAGCAACCCACCCCGTAAAAGGTTCCCTATTCCACCTGAGATGTTTAGCAGCCCTTCTGGTATGAACAATTCCTTAGTTAGTGATGAAGATTACAAACAACCACTTACACCAGTGAGTGCAAAAACTGCCTACAACCAGTATGTGTACAAATTACATGAAGCGGCTGGGATAAGTGAGCCATTTAGACATCTAGATTCTGTTCTGTTGAAAGAGTGGAAAGACCTACATCCTCGTACTAAACATTATTATGTGTCGTTCGCTAAACAAGGAGTTAGACCAGTGTTGGAATCAATTGCCCCTGGCCAAGGTGAAGAGCTTTGGAATTACTTGAAAAACAGTTCAATAACGGGTCTTGGCAACAGCGATAACGACTGTGATGACGATGAAGAAATTTCCCCTAACACCTTCTCGGACAACACTTTACGAAATCTCATTGATGCCTATAACAATGCACAGTCTTCAAAATCGAGAAAAGAAATTTTGTCAATATTTGCTCACAATTTGAAGAGAAAGCAATTGAAAGACCTAATTCCTGGTCTGACAGATTTTCGTATAAAGGAAGCTAGGAAGCATTGTAAAGAACATGGACCAGGCACTGCAGTGCCTACAGCTCCAGTTCACAGGTTCTTTCTCAGTGAAGACAAAGTTGACCACTTTTTAAGGTTCATAACAAGCGACATGATTTCACAAGACACAGCATACGGTACTTCCAGAATGAAACTCGAAAGTGGAGTGGAACTAGTGATTCCAAAGCCTATACGAAAATTGATCCCAGCTCGAATCATCGCCCAGTACTTGACGATTTGTGACGAAAGTGGTTTTAAACCGGCCAGTACAAGAACTTTGTTTAGAATTCTTGAAGTCTGCCCAGCTTCGACAAGAAAATCTCTTCAAGGTCTGGACAACTACACGGCGGACGGATCGGAGGCATTCAAACATTTAGAAGAAATTATCAGCAAGCTCTATGACAGAGGTATGCCCGATAGTAAGGCTGACAGGCTGCGTTCAATGGCCTTGTCCTGCAAACGTTACCTAAAGCAGGACTACAGTACACATGTCGTGGACGATTCAACGAGTGACATTTCCTCTGCGTCTCCTGACCATTGTCGATTCTTTGCACTAAGTGACCCCAAGGAAGAACAACTTATGCAGAGCTGTTTACATAGCCACTTAATCGAGTGTGATAGATGCCAGGAACTACGTGATCTATTTCTCTCTTTAGAGGAGGAAATAGGAAAGATTTCTGAGCCGTGCCCCATGGCTAGTGACGACATACGTGATCTTCGTTTCCTGCTGGATGACAGTAAAGACAAGATAGAACAATGGAAAGCTCACATTTTGAGAAGAAGAGGGAAAGAAGGAAGTCCTCGATAAGTTAGAACCTACTGAAGCTCTTTTGGTGGACGATTGGGCGATGAAGTTTTTGCCACTGCACTTCAGGGAAAAATCAGCCGAGATTTATGGAAAGCGTGGTATAAACTGGCACGTCACAGCAGTGATAAGAAAAACGCCAGAATCCTCTTTATCAGTAGAGGTTTTTGTCCATGTCTTCGACAGCTGCGATCAGGACCAGATCGCAGTGGCTTCAATTACCCAGAACACACTGTCCACACTTAGAAAACTGTACCCAGAGCTAACAGGAGTTTATTTTAGATCAGACAATGCCGGATGTTATCACGGAGGATATCTTTTGACTAGCCTCCCCAGTATTGGTCATGAAACTGGGATCAGAGTCATTGGCTATGACTTCAGCGAAGCTCAACATGGCAAAGACATATGCGATCGAAAGACAGCAACAATGAAGCAACATGCAAGGCGCTTTGTGGCAGAGACGAAGACCGACATTCTGACAGCGTGTGATCTAAAAAAGGCCCTGGAAAGTAATGGTGGAGTAAAGGGATGCCGAGTGAGCGTTGTAGAAATGCCACAGAGATCCAGCCAAATTGACACAAACGTGAAAATGAAAGGAATTTGTCAGATTCACAATATTCGTTACGAAGAAGGTGGCATACGCTTTTGGAAAGCATTTGACATTGGAAAAGGAAAACGCGTGGTACAAGACAATATGCCGTCAGCTGAAATTCCAAAGGTTAAGATAGTACAGGCCTTTCCGGAAGCATGCCTTTCAAGCGGAACAATGGCAAGGAGTTCCAAACACACTGAAGAGGAAAAGGCCACACCTACAGATACTGAAAACGTTGAAAGTGATGCATTATTTGAGTGCCCTACTGACGGGTGTACTTGCTCTTTTGATTCTGAAACAGAGCTCCAGAGGCACCTGGATGTCGGAAATCACGTCCGTCGCTTACACAGAGAGTCTCAGTTTGACTACATAAGGCGTCGCTATGCTGATGTGGTAAATGACGAACTATCAAAGCCACTTTTCGGGGCTAATTATCCAAGTGATTCTGAGCAGAGTGGAAAGAGGGTTAGCAATATCACCATAGGATGGGCATTAAAAAAGCACAAGTCTACACGTTTTTCTACAGCTGTTAAAGCGTATCTAAATGACAAATTCCTCATTGGCGAGGAAACGGGAAATAAGGCATCGCCAACTCAAGTTGCTCGGGAAATGCACAGAGAACGAGATGATAAGGGTAATCGTCTATTTGTTGGAGGTGACTGTCTCAGTTCTCAACAGATTGCAGCATACTTTTCTCGTCTTGCAGTAACAAAAAAGAAACACGGTTCTTTAAACGCAGCTGCCAGTTCGGAGGAGGTAGAAGAATTTTTGGCTGAAGAACAAATGCAGGAACACGAAGACGACATTTCACTTAGAAAGAAGGTGGTATTCGGCAATCTGCAGTTGGAGCATCCCATCACCTACAATTCCTACAACCTGTGCAAGTTAGCTGCAGACGGGAAATTAACAAAGAAATTTAGCATTGCTGATCTAAAAGATATCTGTGACTCACTTGACATTGAAACTGAGGACTTTAAGCGCCGTAAAGCTCCGTACAAAGATGTTTTAACAAATGTGTTAAGCAGTTGTTCTTGCAATAAGAAGTAGCCGATAGGGCACTGAAATATGTAACATGATACTGGACTATTTTTGCCACATTCTGTCTAAACAGCTTAAAGTTAAGTTCAACTCCTTAAGTATCATTTAAGACACGTACGATGGCAACAACAAAATTGCATTTCTAAACTATTTAAGACTTATCCTTATTTTTTAATCCTTTTTTGCCAGTTGTTGGGAATTTTGTCACAACCTAAAATTTCGAAAGGGCGGATTTTGAAGTTGATGACGTCACGGCTAAAACGTTGCTACAATGAACTTAAGAGGTTCAGGGCACTTAACATTTCAAAAAGGTTGCTACTCAATAGCATATGTACTTTTGGAGGTACTGCACTTCCCCTCGTCTAATAAATTCCAAAAACTCAGGTTTTTTTATATTATCTGCAAAAAAAAAGTAATAGAAACAACAACAAAAATGTGATTGTCACAGGAAACGTCTTCTCAAAGGTTTAGGATGTCATCTTCTCTTAACTATGTAGAAAAAAAAAATGAAATGTGCCCCTTTTTTGTTATTTTTGATGATAAAATTTAGTCCTCGGATTACGGAAAAAAGGCTGCCCAATTTCTTGGCTTATTAAGAGCAGCTTGCCAAACTTTTATGTTCTGTGTAATCAGAACATGTAATGTTATCATTCCACAAAAAATCGTAAGAATGAAGGATTTCAAATTTCATGGCCCCCATACATAAGTGGTCGGTTTTTTGTGACAGATGCACTTAACCCCTTTGTGAGAGCGTGCGTCACGAGTGCGCTTATCATTACAATTAGTGTCATTAGTGAAAAAAGCAATTACCACTTTAAAGGTATCACAGGAAACAAGTGAATCGTGTTCTATGCATTCCGATAGCCACTCAATGCGCACATGTAACGCCGAATCTCCGATGATCTCGTGTTCTTCGACTCCCTTAGGATTAAACAACATGTGTAGTTGAATCCATTCTTGTTTCGTTGACCAAACCTCCCCACTCTTCAATTTTTTTGCTTCAATATGTTCTTTTGCGTTCTTATTTGTCTTTTCTTCCCAAAAAAAGATTTCAAGTCCTTCAAATATCCGTTTTCACGGACGATTACAGGCCATGGTAGACTTTTTTTTGCCTCAGCGACAGTTGCGCAGTGTAATTTACAGTAGCAATCGCTTGGTTACAGTTTGGTCATGTCAAATCAGCGTTGACACCCTTTACCGGTAAAGGAGCAAATGATTTTGGAAGCGGGGTCAGAGGGGAGGGGTGGGGGTGGTGGTTGATTTTGCAAACAGCGTTCAACCCAATTGAAAATCTTGCATTCAGCACCATGTTAACACCAAAACCTAGGATAATACTTTGATCAGAGTAAAGTTTTCAGCTTTTTTAATAAAGAAGATATTTCCCAAATGAAATCGCTCGATCAACGCCTCCCCCCCTCCCCTCCAAAAAAAAAAAAATAATAATATGGTCGGATCCTCTCAATAGCACTCAACGATGGATGATAAACATAAATATGTTGGATATTCATCTGTTTTACTTGATTCCTCATGCGTTACATGCAACATTATTGAAACTGCCATTTGAGAAAAGCTAGTGCAGATTTATGACTTGACTTTTGAGAAGCTTTATGACCAGTTTTGCTGCCTGGTGATAGAAACTGCCTTTGATTTCGGAGTATTTCCCACCGGAAGGAGCTACCGACAAAAGACCAAATACCGACAAAAACGTGACTGTGTTCTGACAAGTGTCAATCATGCTCATATTTGCCAGGATAAACCGTCCAATGAACTCTGCACAATCGCCTTTAGATTGTACTTGATTTTGGTAGCTTTAATTCCTGTGTGTTGTATGGTGATGGCCATTAGTTATGCCCTGATGCATGAATAGTTCGGTTTCGATGGAGGAAAGCGGGCATTCCCAAGAACAACATAGCGATAACTATAATTCAAAACGTCGTAGGAGCGCATCTAGTTCATCTACTAGTTCATCTACTAGTTCATCTGCTAGTGACACAAGTGACCTTGACCGAGAGAGTATAACACGAAGAAACGAACACGGGAAAAGCAGTCGGCGTTCTTGTAGCGCTGGATTCCATGAGGGTAAATCGAGACATCGACAGGTAGCACATGCAGAAAAGAAAGTAGGCGACGTGCCCTCCGTACTGAATCCCGTGATGACACTGGTAGAAGAGAAAGCAGGCAACGTTCTCGTAGCATTGAATCCCGCGAGGACTTATTGAGAAGAGCAATCAGGCAACGTTCCCGCAGCACTGAATCCTGCTAGGGCATATCGAGAAGTACAAGCAGACGACGTTCCTGTAACCGCAGCATTGAATTCCGCGAGAGTACTCGGACAGGGGAAAACAAGCGACGTACCCGCACCCACAGCAATGAGTCCTGCGATGGCACTTGGAGAAAAAAAAGCTGGCGACGTTCCCGCACCCGCAGCACTGAATTCCGCGAGAGCACTCCACGAGGAGAGAGGAGGCGACATTCCCACACCCAAAGCACTGAATCCCGCGACAGCACTCGGAGAAGAGAAAGCAGGCGTAGTCCATCTGTCACCCTTCACAACGAAAGGGAAGGCTCCAGCAACTTACAATTTGGCGGTCAAAGCCAGGATGAAGACACATCCCACTTAACTTCGAGGAACGTTACCACACAAGAAAGAACAAATGTCGAGAACCTAGGTAGCCAAAATAAATGTAAGTAGCAATTTTTTAAAAATTAAGAACTGGTCAAAAATTATTGGGGGGGGGGGGGAGGGGGGTGAGTCATGAGCTTTTAATTTGTAGGCCCAGGTCTACAGGTTGAATGGCTGTTGACCACCCTTGTTATAATATACAGCCAGCTGGAATTATTGTTAAAAATACTCTCCTATCGTTTTCAAAATGCAATATTCTAACCATAAAATGTATGATTCCTTATGAAATTCCTTATAAAGTGGGGCAAGAGGCTAGAGTTTAATGATTTTGTCATGCACAGAACAAGGTTTTATTGGATTATTACAACAAAACACAATAATCAATGTTTTAATATTAGGGGTGGGTCATGTAATTTCCAACCATGGTTCAGGGGTGGGCTAGTCATTTTTGTGCAGATGGGAGGAGGCGGGCTATGTGTTTTTCATCAACCACATTCCCAAATTCTCTGGCACACTTCCCCCTATAATTGTTGACAAGTCCCTTATTAATTAATTATTGATCCATTTTTTGTAACCTGCTGTGAGCCACCTTAAGAATAATCTAATAATGTTCAAAAATCATGACATTGTTTTTTTTTTTTTTTCAGCCTTACCAGGAAGCAAAATGTGGAGTATTCAAACCAGTCATTCAAAAATGTTCAAGTTGATTACTGTCAGGAAGGATATGACATCCAAAGAGTTTATGGAGAAAATCAGCAAGCTTTATAACATCAAAATGGGCTACTTTTCTGTGGGCTACTGCCTCCCTCAGAATCCAGAGCTACAAATAGAACTAGACATGGATGACTAAGAGGGATTTGGCAATGCGTACTCCCTCCTTCCCAGTTTCTCTAAGTTGAAGGTAGTTATGAAAACACAGATTTCTGGGAACATTTCTATTGCAATGGGTAAGCGAACAGTAAGAAGCAAGGAAATTGTGTCTGAAGAAATTAAAAGAGAAATGGGTCTCCATGATGAGGAGGGAAAAAGAAAAAGAGGCTGTGTAAATGCGAACTGGACAGCAAAATGTCGGGAGTTGATGGAAACTGACCCTCGATTTATGATGGAGTTTGACAAGGTCCAAAGTGGCATTGAGAAGACATGGGAAGCAAGAGCTTCTTGCTCAATCCTTTCCAAGCTGTGTGTCCAGTATGTGGAGAGATACGTGTACTCTCAAAAATGAATCAACCACAAGAAATGATGCTTCACATAAAAGAAAAGCACTTCAATGTCAAACCAGCAAGTGAAATTGCCATCAAAAGAATGCAAGCTTGGAAGGAAAACAACTTTATCACAGTAGCTCAGTTGAATGATGTGACACCATTGGCTCTAGGACTATTCAAAGATCCTGTATCTGTTACTGAAAATCCCATGGTCAGGGCTGCTGTCCTGGCCCGTGGCATTGATGAAGGGGCAGTCTAACCAAAGTCGTTCAATGTTCCTACATGTATTTTAAATTCTTTACAATAGTATTTTGAAAGTCAGCAATAAAAAATTTTGCAGCTATAATTTTTTAAGTCTACAAACCCAATTTTATTTATAAAAGTTAGTGTAAGCTTAATAGGCCACTTGCTTTAAGAGGTCATGTGACCAGTGCTGCCATTAAACAATCAGTTGGAATCTTGCTAATGCCAACAGTTGACAGAGCACATAAAAATTATCTTACACCTGAAATTGGAGAGGAAACTCATTTAATGGAGGTATTTTATTGCACTTTCAATTGATTATCTCAGTTTACCCTGAAACTGGTAAACCGAGTTAATTCATAATTAATTTTTAAAAATCACATTTTGGTCACATGACCAGCTATGAACTTACTCATTTTAAGGAAACGGTGCGGGTTTGAAAAACCAAATCACTCTTATTCTGTTTAACATGTGAACAACTAATCGTTTTTGGAAGGTAAAATCATAATATTACTTTCATTCATTTTCATAAAAACGATATCCCATGACCTCTTAGTGCAAATGGCCTATTACTGACAAAAGAGAAAGAACCACATTTTTATTTATTTTTTTATTTCTTTTTGTAAAAAAAAGCACTATTAACGATACAATTTTTAAATCAACAGTGGCTTACATGAAAAAGTCCAACTTTTAATTTCCAAATGACAGGAATCATATTACCAGAGATTAATGTGTTCTGATTGCTCGATTCAAACAGTGTACGTAAGGTTTACAATCCCCTGTTTCCACTTGCATGTGACTTTCATGTTATCATTTTTATTATATGCTAGAGAAAAAAACAAGACTTATACATGTATGCATTGAAGAAAAAGTTTGACTGCCCCTTCATTGAGAAAGAAATTGAATATGATTACTTGGGACACTGGCTGCAGCAGTTTGTTGCTGCAGGAATGGTTGACTCAAGCCATCTGATATATCAGGAAGTTGATGCCTTCATGACTGAACAACTGTGTCAACCATTCCCTATCACAGACTGGCAACAATGGCCCACATTATATAGCTTCTGTCAGTCACTTTCATCAGTTGCCTCTAGGAGGGGCTACAACTTTTATGTTGGAGAAAAGAGGTTTGGGATGAAGAATCAAAAAACTGAAACTGCATCTGTGCTTCGCTACTGTCATCCAGGGCCCTCATTATCTACCTTAGATGAAAAGAAAACTGAACCGGTGCTGCAGTCAGGTCCACACATTGCAAATGTGTTGCTCTTAATCCAGATGGAATTCTATGTTTTAAGAATGACAAAGTTTTAAATGCTATATCAGCTGCAAGAAATTACAGACTGGCAGATATGGCAGGCACATTCAGTGTCTCTATGCTGACATCCTTATGGGCCTCAAATTCAGAAGAAAGCAAACAAATGAGGAAGGTGGCACCCGCAGATCGCCACAGTGATGAATTGTGTTACCAGACCGTATCTGAAGACCTGGAAAAGATTCTACAGGAAACAAAAGATGTACTAACGACCTTGGTTCCAGAACAGTATAGAACATTTACTGCAGAAGCAAAGACACACTCTCTCCTGGGTCGTCCTCTGTACATAACAACTAATGCAAATGGTGATTTCTTGTTCACAGGTAGGAAATTTGTGTGTGAATTGAGATGTTCAATTTAGTTTAACCTGTTTATCAGTCACTTAAGCATTGTGAGCTTATGTGACCAGTCGAGAGTATGTGTGCATATGAACAGTTAACAAAGTTACTGAATAAAAAAAATTAGTATTATTATCTTTGTTTAATAGATGCAGAGTTTGAAGTTGTTGTTATGGCAAACAGACATATTCCACCCAAATGCATTGCAATCGGAAAATGGGATGATCCTGGTGAGTTTAAACATTAAATTATGAACGTCATTTCTTGAGTTCAAAATATCAGTTCAAACAATAATTTTATCCTTTGTTTCCTGACATTGTCATTGGTTTCGTTTGTATGAATATGGTAAAGAAATCACATGTATCTTATAAATGAGGCCATTTTTGAAGTACATGATGAGCATCAAACACCATTTTGGGTGGCACCATATACTGTTATTTTAGTAAATATAATAGCTGAAAGTTGTGGCAAAATAAAGTGGATCGAGTCTGAATCTTTTACAGTGCAACGCGCCTTAACGTGGCCAACTAACAAGATTTTTTAAAACTTATACGCCAATAAGGGTGAGCGAATTTGATTGACAGTCACACCTCCTTGCAAAGTTCGCACAGTTGTAGTTGAACACCGTTGAGTGGGTTGTTTGAGTTGACGTACTTACACGTAATTGTCAAATGTGAAAGTTTGTTGGGTGGCCACGGTGAGGCGCGTCACACTGTAACAAAAACAACAACATATATTTGGTAGACAGACAAGTTTGTTCCCAGAAACCATGTGCTTGACAGATCTATTGAAAAAGAAACTTACACATTGTTTTAACCCTTTCTTTAGGACCAGCCCAATCTAACCCAATGCCGTCATCAAAAGCATCTTTTAGACATCCTGCTGGGATAGATGTGATGATATGTTCCCCATCGAAAAAGGAGATCTGCTTTGTTGCAGATTCAGGAAATCAGGCAATTCGTTATATTGATGGAGTACAAAACATTGAAGGCCCTAAGCTTGTTGGTACTCTGGCAATCCAACCTGTGGTAGCAAATTGGAAACCAGAGGGACTGGCAGTTATCAATACACAAACACTGGCTGTAACTGCAGGAAACAGTTTGTTTTTGATACAGAGGAATAAGGCACTTTTACATGGACAAATGACCACCGTTGTTAGCAAACTCTCAAGTCCTCATGGTCTCTGCCCCAATCCAGTAAACACAGATGCAGTTTTAGTTGCTGACAGAAATGTTGTCCAAGAGATCAATCTCACATCAAAAGAAACTATCATTATTGCTCAAGGTTTCCAGACAGCATTTGATGTCTCTTTAGCAGCCAATAAGGAAATTGGCATCACAGATGTGAGCTCCCATAAGGTAACAATGTTGCAATGGAACAACGATCAAAATGAATGGGTCAAGACAAAAGACGTTGGAAGTGGGACAGCTGGACCAAGAGATGGAAAGGCCTGTAATGGTGAGCTCCATGAGCCCACAGGTGTCACATTTGACTTGAACTCTGCCATAATTTGCTGCATTGGAGGAAAGAACCATGGGTGCATCAAATTGTATTCAGGACTTGAATTTGCAACAGAATTTATGGCAGCAATTCGAAATATATATGATGCCACTGGATTCTTACCAAAGAAGGAACAAGACAAGGGCAGAAAAACAGATCGAACTGCCAAATCACCATTTATACCAGGGACCCACAAGCTCATTGACAGTCTTTCATTTCTGGAAGGTATAATGACTGAAAGAAAAAATTACCTACACAAAAATGGATTGGATGGTACAGATGGGTCTATCTACTCCAAGACATTAGAAGGTTTTTCACAGACAGTAGCCTCATTGGAGAGCCACATACGTGCAATGGATGAACTTGGAATGGATACAACTAATGTCAACTTATATGCTTTTGTGAATGAGTCAAGGAAGGAACACAACTTTGCCAAACACAAACAAAGTGGTCAGTATCGCCATCCAACTATGCAGCAGTACAGCAGAACAAAAAGCGGTCATGAAGAAGAAGTAATCAAAACAACTTGCAGGTGTCCGCATTCATAACACACTAACCAATTCCAGGCATACCAGGCAAGTCACAAGTCTAATTTGTCATCAGTCACTGTAATCAAAGAATTCAAGAGAATTAAAGATGATCTACGCCCCGACCAAGTAAATCTGACCCAGACTGAGAGAGATAAAGTCAAAGAAGATTTAAAGAAGGCCAGAGCTCTGAATACACTAACTAAAGCAACGCCAAGTCAGAATGCAAGAGATAAGAGATGTCTACCGGTCAAAGTGTGGATTTGCGACTTGTGTAGTTGATCAGCTCGACTGCACACTCTTTCAGCCAAGTGATGCAAACCTAAGATACTACTCAAGTTTCCAACAGTTGATGAGCGAGATCAGTACCAGCGATAATATTCGTACCACAACTGGAGTTAATGAGGATTATAATCTCATTCCAGGGGACATCGTGGCTGTGAATCCTGGAACAGAAGATGGCATTCCAAGTGGAGACAAGTGGTGGCTCCTACAAGTTAGCAGGGGTCTTCCAAAAGATAAAACATCAAATGGCTGTCATGTTTCAGGATTCTGGCTTGAAATGTTGCCTTCTTCTCAACAGCCAGACTATGGCTGTGCCCTGAGACTCCTAAGAGGGAACTCCACAATCTATTATGGAAGTGTCATAAAATCCTGTTGTAAACCAACAGTCATACCAGTTGAACAGCTCAATACAGGGTGGAATCATGGGTCAGTTGTCTACAAGCTGTCAGACGATTATGTACGGAATCTTGATAAGGTCTCAGAGGAGTTTCGAATGGCTTTTTGTGTTCCAGATGAAAGTGCAAGTTGCGAGGAGAGTGAAGATGAAGATGTCGATGAGGCAACAGCAAGAGAATTAACACACCTTCTTGAAGAGCAAGATCTTCTTACAACAAGAAGAAGGATAATCCGGGATGCAAATGGTCAACAGATCACTTCCTATGCACAGCTGAATGGGCATAGACAAAGTACATCAACGAGAACTAGACGAACACATCTGCTTCAACTTGAAAGTGACAACATTGCAAGTGCTCAGAAAAATTGAAGCACTTCTAGCATTGAGCAGTGACATCTACAGTCAAATCACAAAAACTGTGAACACCAGAAATATTTCCGGAATGTTATCGTGTTGCAAGAAAAAAGCCAATCAGGTGAGAGAAAACTAAACCCCACACAAGAACACTAGTAATAATTATTAGTTTGTGGTTTTGTGGCGAGTTGGTGTGTCTGGATTTTTGCTGTGGCTGCTGATAACAAAGTAAACAGGTATTTCAAGTGTCTACGGCTTTCCTGGTCACACTGTAAGCGCGGTACATTCGGACATACATAGCATGAAAGAGAAAATGAAATCTTTGTGTATTGTTATGGTTGGAATTCCTTAAATTTAAGCACCTTGGAAGCCTAGGCTGTGGACTCCAGTGAACTCCCCAGGCGAGGATTAAATACATGTAAGCTTACATAAGGCAATGTAAACATTTTAGGAAAGATTTCTGCAGAGCATCATCTTAATTATGCACTCCGTATATCAGCTTACATGTACATTTCATACTAACACAAACAACAATCATAGCAAAAAACAAGTCAGAAAAATGGAAGCATAATCAAGTATGGGTTGCAAAAAGCTTTTTAAATTTTGTCTGAGATTCACGGTAATTTTGG
>NC_090884.1:34689325-34704325 GCF_036669925.1 Montipora capricornis
TCCCTCGATGGAAGCACTGCTAACAACCTTACCACACCTCATGAAAAGTAAACGTGTGTTTTTGTTCTTACTATCAATTTACTATTATTTTAATATCTTACCGTCTGTGTGTGTACTGTGTTGTAAATTGTATACATACAAGTACGAGTTTGGTTTATCTGGGTGCATGCCAAAACACAAACAGTTTCATGACTGTCGCACTCATTTCATTCCATAACATTTCATTTCACTTCTGTCTTCAGTTCCAATTTGAAATTGAACTCTTCACTTTTTACTGACGATGAGGGATCAGCAGAGGAGTCAGAAGACAGTTCTTCTGAAATTGTGAGGTATGAAATAAAGTTGAAGTGCACTTTGAATAGTTTACAGAACAAGTCAGTTACCCATGTTTTTATGTTGATAATATATTTTGAATTTATATTATCTCTTGCACATGAAGTACATGTAAAAACAGTTTATTAGTAACTGCAAGAAACAATGCTTAAAATTTGTTACAGCATTATATAGATATCCCTACCTTTGGAATTGTTTTATGATAACAGCCTTCTCAAATAGTGTCCACCAGATCACAACTAGTTCTGGGGTTTGGTTTTACCTTTTATACATGTATCATACAGGAAGAGATGCTGAATGAGGGGACAGATCTTCTTAATTGAACAAACTGACTGTTTAGTAAAATGTTTGAATACGACTACAGTCATGTTAATGTTTTGTTTTGTTCAGATACAAGAAGCTATATAATTCTGCCATCCAACAGTTGAATGCTGATGACTCCATTTCAGATGATAGTGGTGCTGAGTCTGAGGAAATGGAGTAAGTACATGTTGATTTTAATGTGAAAATTGAAACACCTTCCCATTATTTTTTCCCTACCTTTTGTTCATTAATTGTTATTTACTTTTTAAGGTAACATTTATTTTTTTGATCTCTTTCAGTCTGAATTTCATTGAAAGCAATTCGTCTGATGATGAAAGTTTGATGGAAGATGTGGGCACTCTTGTGGAGGAATCTGATGTTGAGATGCCTACAGAAGATATTCCATGTGTGGAGGATAGACCAGATGTTTCATGTGTGGATGACAGACCAGATGTTTCATGTGTGGATGACAGACCAGATGTTCCATGTGTGGAGGACAGACCAGATGTTCCATGCGTGGAGGATAGACCAGAATGTGGGCCTCACCGCAAACTAAGCAGAGGTGAAGACCTCTTCAAGTTTCGTAAAGAGGTTAAACTTGCCAGAGAGAGAAAGTTTATCTGCTCCCTAGACCTTTTTCTAAAGTTGTTTGAGGGAAGTTGTAAGACACCTGACTGTGACAAAGCCCTACAGGTCAAACATCACTTTGTGGGAACAACACTTGTTGTAAATACATGGTGCAAGGATGGACACACCTTCAGGTTTGCCTCATCTGAGGAGTTAAATGGCATGTTTAGCAACAACTTACAGGCTGCAGCAGCAATCCTTCTGTCAGGCAACAATTTCAGCAAAGTCAGTCGAATGGCTGACTTCATGGGCCTGTCCTTTCTGTCATCTTCAACTTTCTATCGTATGCAGCGACTACATTTGTTTCCAGCAGTTGAGGAGTGGTGGTCCTGGATGCGTGAAGAGTTGGTGAAGGAGTTTGCTGGTTCTGAGGTAGTTGTGGGTGGAGATGGACAATGTGACTCTCCTGGGTTCAGTGCCAAGAACCTATGTTATTTCCTGATGGAAATAACCTCAAGTTACATCCTAGAAATTGAGGTGAGGGACAAGCGTCACGTGGGCCTTGCATCTACAAACATGGAAAAGGACGCTTTGAAAAATGCATTATCCAGGCTTAAAAATGTACTTAATGTCGTTGAGTTGGCAACTGATGCATCATCTTCCATTAAAAAGCTTATTGGTAAGTCAACATTATTGTTGTGATATCCTTACTTGTGTTGTAAGTCAAAACAGAAAATATAGAGTAATGTAATGTTTTATAAATAGACTGACTATTCTAGTAACAGACACACTTTACCAGTATCTTGTTTGTCAGGCAGAGATAGATCAAACAGGCAGATCAAATATGCTATACCTATTAGTATAATTGGTAGCTTTTATTATTAGTATTATTGTTACTATTACTGTTAGTATTGTTATTTTTGTTAGTGTTGTTGTTATTATTATTATTATTATTATTATTAGTAGTAGTAGTAGTAGTAGTAGTAGTAGTAGTAGTAGTAGTAGTAGTAGTAGTAGTAGTAGTAGTATATACCACACACGTGAATAGTGCTTTTCGCACGTACTGATTGGCTAGCTTGGAGGTGATTAGGCAAGTAGTATTCACCTCCGAGCAGCCGAAGAAAAACAAAAGGACTTTTGTCGGCATGTTGTCACAAAGAAAGTTACTCTTTGGGCTGCTAGTTATTCAGCCTGTGTGGTATATACTAAAACAATTATTCACCTCAGTGTCGGTGAAAGTGGTGGATATTTACCTCCACTTCGGTGAGTAATTGATAATTACTATTATTATCGATGCAAAAATGAGAATTTGATGCACGTAGCAAAATTTGTAAGAATCCTATCTTAATTTTTTACGTTGCTATTTTCACACAGCAAATGAGTTTGGGGAAGTCTTTCATAGCCTTGATGTTTGGCACAAGTCCAAGAGCATCAGGAAATGCTTGGCCAAGGTACTCCGTATGCATTTGCAGTAAAATCACCGAGTTTACAGCTTGATGTAAACAAAAAAGAAGGGATTATTGTCATACCCTACAGCTGTGACTGTAGTGCTTCTCTTTGGGAGGGGTGCAAGAAGGTTCAACATTTTACAGTGTACTTGCACAGACCCAATTTCATCAAGAACCTAAATGATTACTGTGGGTTATACAATTTCTCTAATGTTGTTTGGATAACATATAAATTCAATTACATAATATTATTGCACTTTGTCAGATAGGACAAGCCAAGTCCATGAGTAAAATAAAAGCCTGGTCAGATGCTATCATCAAGCACTTCTGGTATTGCTGCTGTGTGTGTAAGCAGTCAGAATCCACATCTGATGAAGAGGCTTTAAAGGTGATGAAAGTAAGTAACTCCCATTATCTTATGATCAGTCTACAGTTTGGTCTATTGCATTCATTCTATGAACTTTGAGTTGCCAGTTCACTTTAATACTTTTAATGATGTATTGATTGTTTATTTCATTTTTTTCCTACAAGGATAAGTGGATTGGCCTCCTACACCATGTGTGTGATTCACATGTCTGGTTGTCTGGGAAATGCGACCACGAAGACCAGGTCCATAACCCCAGTCTACCTTGGTTTGATAGGCGTGACAATGACTATGCAGAGTTGCAAAAGATAATTTTAAACCCGGAGTTACTTGAAAGTTTCAAATACTATGTGAGGTTCAGGTAACACATTACTTACTTTAGGGCAAAACTTTGTAATAAATAATGAATCCGTTTCAACAATTAATCGTGCAGATAAGATACATGTACAGTTGTATTTCACAATTGTTTCACTCAAAGTAAGCTACCTTGGTAAATGTCACATTGGTATAACTAGCACACCATAAAATTTTAAGCTGGCTGCATTTCCATTTGTTTTCTTACTTTTCTCAGACACACAGGCAACATCGAATGTGCCAACAGCCTGTCACTAGTGTACACACCAAAGAGAACACCCTTTAGGTATGTCCATAGTCCATAGTATGTTATGTATAATTGTCATGTCTGGTTGACAAAAATAGGAACAATGTTAGATTATAACATGTTTCCATAAAATTGAACTGTAAGGTGCATGAGATGTCTCCTTTCACGACTAGGAAGACACTTAGCTAAAATTATCATTATTTTGCTTGTATAGTTACAGGGCTTACAAGGTTAGGAAGTACCTAGCAGCCATGGACTGGAACTTCCATCTAGGTCTTGCTTCAGCCACCAATAAGTCAGGCAGCGAGATCACCTCTCGGAAGTATAATCAACGGACCAAGCAGTGGGATTTGAGAACTGTCAAGGCTCTCAAGACCTATGAGTACATCCCACTCCTCATAGCTAGAATTTTACATAGCAGATTGGCAGATAATGATATTGTCACACGTAATGTGTCACTCAATGCAAGTGACCCTAGGCTTTTGGCACCCACTATTGCTGCTAACCCTCCCCCATCCTTAAATGAATTGTTGCAAAGGAGGAGTAGATTTAGTCTGCCCTCTAAGGATAATGATCCAGAGGACACAGACAACAACACTTCACCTATGGAGCATTAAAACACAGGGTTGATGTTATCAAATTGTTGATTTAGTGTAACATTTTTGCCTTCAATTCTCACAAATTTGTAACATATCTGGGTGAGAAAGTAAGTGTTGATCATTTTACAAAAAAGCTAGTGTTCAACTTTGAACGTTAAAAGAAAAAAGTGTCAATGCATCTATTGATCACAGTGCTCAATGAGAGTAAATAACTCACATCTGTATGTACATTATTATAATTCATTGCAACAATAGTTACTTGTTCCCAGAGTATATCATTAATCAGTTGCAACTCACGCTCAACGTTGAGCACATTTGGAACTACTCGAATTAGACTTCAGATTTCTACTCTCAAATATAAAATAGTAAAGAATTTTTGTTTTGTTTTGAGCACCAGTTAGAAATTTCCCAGGGCAATGGTTGCAGCTTTCACTGAGAGAATAAAATTATAATTTCTTTCTTTATTTTGTGCTACTGGGAGTAAAATAATTTTTACTACCTAGTTCACCATTACTTATCAATTTATTTTATTCAAATATAGAGCAGTCACTAGGATCTATTTACATGTAATCCAAAGAAAACTGGAGAAAATCTTGTGTTGAAGCTACATGTATTCATATACAGTAACCATTTGCATCTATATTTTGGTAATCCAAAGATAAATAGAGATAATTATTGTTGAACTATAAC
Organism: Montipora capricornis; assembly: GCF_036669925.1. Classification (NCBI taxonomy): domain Eukaryota; kingdom Metazoa; phylum Cnidaria; class Anthozoa; order Scleractinia; family Acroporidae; genus Montipora; species Montipora capricornis. Next base: position 34,694,231 of record NC_090884.1, read on the forward strand.
AATGAAAAATTCATGCTACTGTTACATACACCAAGGAAACTCATCCTGAAAATTCGAACTGAAAAACTGCTCAATGGAAAGAAGTACAAGTGGTTGTCATGTCACTCACTGGAATAAGTGTGGGACTGTAGGTAATAAGAACTGGATACTGGCCAATTGATTTTTTTTCTGCATTTCTATGGATGAGCTGCACAAATTTTCATAAAATGCTTGAAGTTGAACAATTGTGTATATATGATGAGAGCTAGTACATGTAATAACAGCTGGTTTTCATTGCTTAAACACTGAATAGACTTGTAGCTTCTAAATAAACAGTGAAATCCACTTCCAACGAATAATTTAATGCTCCCTATACCCCATATAAACCCCAGTGAGTGATGGGAACTGTGCCCTTATTTTTAACACAACACAAGAAGGGCACACACGTCTGTTCCCTCTCCCCAAGTGCCCATGTCTGGCCAATATAAATTGCCTATAAGCAGCTTTTCGGAAAGCTCTTGTGCTGTTGTCCTCCCTATCATTCCTGATATCTCCCATATTACGAATGCACAGTTGCAGTACATCAGGATCAAGACATAATTTGCCAAAGCGTGCAGATGTTGTTATGCAATTTCTTTGCTGGCAGCATTTATTTTCTATTGCTTGTGGCATAGGCCTGCACAGGCTACATACACACCACTCGACCAGTGGGGCACTCCCTGACGGGCCAGGATCAACTTCACCAGCTGATGGTTCAGCCACTGCTGTGGTTGTTGCGCTGGCAAGTGCAGTTTCGGTGGTGTCTTCCTCCCCAACCATGTTTGTGCCCTCTGCATCTAAGTCATCCTCCATTATGAGGAGAGTGTGAATATAATCCATACTCCCCACTCCTCTGCGAAGACTTCGTACAGCCAATTTCCTCACCATCCCTTCATCAAGAGTAGCAATAAAATCCTAAAACCATTTAAAAGCAATGTAATTACTGTGCTGAATTATATCACAAGGATGCCGGCCAACATAATAACAATAACTTTAAAGTTATGTTTAATTGAAACCAAATACTTGTTAGGGTTAGTGGGTAAACATTTTCCACAAATTTTTATCACATACAAAGCTAACAGGCTTGACAACAACAACAACAACAACAAGTTTATTTCTCTCACTTTGCCTAGTTAAATAAATACATTATGAGAAATAAAAATAAAATAGGAGAGCACTGGCTGCCTAGAATAACTGAGAAGTAATAATGATAGGCAGGCAAGAAACACAAGCACATAATCTAAAATATTTCATTTACACAAGGTAAGGAATGATGTTGTCTTTAATGAAAATGCTTTAATGAAAATGCTCCTAAAACAGAGTACACTATACTAGGAGATAAATAAATAGTAAATAATTAAAATAGTAATAAATATATGTAAAAGAAGAAGCTTATTTACATTTCAATTTTTAGAATAGGTATCTACATTTAAAAATTGCCCACTGTACAAAATTTATCCACACAAGATTGAATCTGGAGTTGGATTGAATCTGGAGTTCTCCAGATCTTATCTGGAGTTGGAGTGTAGTAAGGTCTAGATTATATACGAGATTTTGGTTGCCGCAGTGGAAAAAAAATTCGCACTTACAATACACACGTGGCAGTGCAAGAAGGTATTCGTACACACGAAAGCAACTTCCCTCGAGATGCACCGATTGTACAAGAGACGAGAGAATGGATTACCTTCACGTCATTGTTTTCTTTGATGCGTTGTTGCTCTTCACTTGGAACATCGCCGCCACTCGATAGACGAAACCCATCGAGTCTAGGTCGCACTCTTCTTTGAGCGGGTTGAGATGTATTATCCTGTAACTCCTAAAAGTCAAAAAGCAAAGAAAATTTAGAGCCAATTCAGCCTGCAACTTCAGGGAATTTCTGACTGTAAACATACTCTGTTTCTGCAAGGTTTATCCCTTGTTCCACATTTGCAGTTATTGCTGCAAAGCACATTTCTTCCTTTGCAAGGGCATCCTCGGTTGCTGTTCTCCTTGCGCTTTGTAGTACACGCACTTTTGCATTTACAAACCGTTGAAGGAGTAGCAGATGCTTCCTAATGAACAAATACAAAAATTCTGAGCGACCTCGTTTACATGAAAGTCATGAATGCAAAATACATGTAAATTATTTTCACTTACCGGCAAATCCACAATGGCGTCCGACATTTTCCGAGAGCGCGAGAGCGAGTGACGACGCGCGTGCGCAGCTCATGACATTGTCCCTTTAAGTCAATAACTACACGATGAACAAAAAAGTCAATTAAATTAGTTTAGTCTAAAGATCCAATTTCATTTAAATCAAAGGGTACCACATCAACATGTGGAATGTCAGGAAATTCAAGACATCTGGGGAGAAGGAAGAAGTCTCCCCAAAGTAGTTTGTCAAAAAGGTTGTGTTGGGTCGACCATAATCTTGTAGCTGATATGCAAGACAAGCAACAAGGGGTAAATTTCCAAACACTGTGTTTATTAATAAACCACGCTCTTGATCACTTAACAAATAAGAAAATGGAGGAGGTGTTTCTTTTTGGTTTAGGTGAACGACCTGATCCATCACATGTTGTCTTTGCAGTCCACATCTTAAAGCCAGTCCTCTCGCGCCATACAGTTTGCACCTGACTGAATCTCTTGACCTTTCTCAATTTTGGTCAGTTTCTGATCGAGCATAATGAGTTCCCATTACAGGCAATGGGCACATAGAGGTTGCTCTGGGAACATGCCAAGACTGGGGTAAACTTGTACAAGTCGCATCACTCGGGATGTCTTTCATATTTAAACAAGAATCATTAACCTGAAACAATAATGCAAACACATGATTGCAATGTCTGCCGCTTCCTCCCTTACACGAACAGTGTGCTTTAAAAACCTCTGCCCTGCCATCACACTCCCTAAAGATCGCGGCTAAATAATGAGGCTCTTCACTTTTTCTTAGAGATCTATAGCAATTGCTGACATGCGTAAACATATCCTTCCCGAAAGAGCTTATAGCTTTTCCCTCCAGCATTCTTTTTTCTGCCTTGCTCGAGCCACGAAGACCATGTTGTTGGGCTACATTTTGGAAAATTCCTCAAGGATTTTGACCATGTCTGTTCTTTGTTGAATAAACAACGACAGCAACGCACATGATTCACACAACAAGTGCAAGCGGCTGCCATTTTGCAAGGCAAATTAAAGGGAGCCTCGTTTTCACACAATGTAAACACTCAATTCAATGTAACGTGTGTGTTAGCCGAATTCGTCTACTGGGCATGGAAGTCAAGTCAAGGGAATGGATTGGTATGGCAAATCTGTTCATATTGGAGCACTCTTTTTGAATATATAATGTATCAAATGTAAATTATGTTTGAAGTGTTAACTGGACAGCAATACATACAGTGGACACTATGGTGATGGTTGGTGATAAGATGAACCATAACGAAAAGCCTGTGGTAAACTTCATGCTGCTGATGGAAACTGGGAATTACATTATGTTCACTGCATTTGGAAGGTCTCTTTGACAGTTCCAGGGTTCGGGGAGACAAACTGCTCAAGTATTTGCCTCTCATCGCCTCAGCGTGTGTATGCATTTTGTGTAAAGCACTGTGCAATGGCTGTGGCTGCAGGTTATCTCTCAGATTTAAGATCATTCTTGAGGAAGTGTGTCCCAGACGTGAAGAAATTTACAGGTGTGCCAATGACCTACAAATTGAATTAACCTCTCAATGTTGTTTCAAGCTGTAGACAGGTCAGACACGACTCCTATTGGTCAAGATAAGAAATTGAAAGACCTCAGAGCTATGCTCTAACGAGTACATCTTTCAAAGACCTCCCTTTTCTCTGTGAAATGAGGGGAGGGTTCTTCAAGATTTTTCTTAGTAAGGGCTGGTTTTGTATAAGATGCCATTCGTTCATAAGAATATGTTTGAGATCAGGCAATGATGGGCGGTATTCTGTAAAAAAAAGGGCAGAATTCTTTTGCCCGTTTTTGGTTTATTTTGTACAGCCGACATTCTTTGGCTAAAATTGACTTCAGATAGAGTCACGTTCAAAAGGTTATCTGGATAACCCCTGTGGTGTAATCTTTGTTTGAATAATGTGTTGTGTTCTTCAAATTTCGCTTTTCAAGAGTTAGTTCTAAGAAGCCTTACGGCTTCAACTTTGATGAAGCCTTTCCTGACAGCTGGAGGGTCGCAGGAGTTAAAGTGTGTGTATTGGAAAGTCTCTGTTGGTTTAAAGTGCGTGTGCACATCAAGAATAGAGTGCTTTTTGAATCGGTCGCCATTGTATACACATGTATCCAAGAATGTTATTTCAGTATCTGAAATCTTTGCCGTGAATTCTATTGTAGGATGACAGCTACTCCCTAGCTCCATGAGTTTGTCTATTACCTCTTTGTCTTTGTTCAACGTAAGTCTTAGCAATAGACCTTTTCGGCTTGTACATTTTGTTTTCCCAATACAGATCATGTGATAATACTCAGGAGGTTTGGTCTTTTGTTTTGTTCATTAAAATGAGGGCATGCAAGCATGAATATGCCTGCATGCACTCTTTTTAATGAACAAAACAAAGGACCAAGCCTCCTGAGTATTACCACATGATCTGTATTGGGAAAACAAAATGTACAAGCCGAAAAGGTCTATTATCTGAGGAAGTGAGTTGGAACTGGAGGTTCGTTTCCATAGAATGTTTTGTTATTCTACATACAATGGCGATTCCTTCCTCCTGAGGGATGTTAGTGTAAAAGGCTACTAATAGTCCTGCTGTTAAGGAACAAAAAATCAAGGAATTGTTCACTTTGTGATAGAAGCATGAAACTTGGCACAATTATACAGCTGTAGACGCTTAATAATTCTAGATATGTGGGCATTTCAAATTTGGCGTTTATACCATGAAATGTGCATGTGCAAAATCTGCCTAGCACGAAGATGAGGCTGAATAATAATTTTCGGATTTCTTGTATAATTAAGTACTTTTCTTAACAAAAACAAATACCAAGTGATGTTCAGCTTACAAAAAATACACTTTGAATTTTTGTTCACATATCATGTGACTAATCATGTGACAGTAATATAGTAATATTTATAGAAAATTCATATTTAAAAGCTGATTTAGATATGGTAATTAAATGAAGTCGAATGCTTATATGAATAGAAGTATTTTTGGAAATAAAATAAACAACGGTTATGCAAAAAAAATCATTCTGAAGTTTTTTGGTAAAAAGGCCAACCCAGTCTCTTCAAGGTTTTCAAGATGGCGGCCATGGTTTGTTGAAGTGCTACATCTTCTTTCTCTGTAAGTAATGTAATGTACTTCCACATAGATTGTGTTTTAAAATTAACGTTGATATGAGTGTGTTGCATTTCTTTTTTGCAGTTTTATTGAAATGATCTTCCACTTTCATCGTTAGTTTGTGCTTGTGCACTCAGAAGGTCTGAAGAAAACCAACCCTCAAAACAGTAAGTAAACCTCTTTATTAGAACTATTTTACATGAGTTGCATCTTCATTAAGGTTGATTACAATATTTATGAATATTTTGCAGTTTGCTTGAAGATCAAGTTTTACCTTGTTCATTGTCTGTGTCACTGTATAAACCACCCCTCCAAAACATTAAATAACCTTTTTACTAATATTATCAGTAATTCTTATAATTATTCAATTTTAAGTACGGAGCTATAACGGTTGTTTTTCTCGACACCTATCTGTGAGAGGCTGAACTATTGTACAAGTAAATATTAACATAAAATTTAACATTTGTCTTTGTGCATTTGTCTTGTTTAATAATAAATTTTGTGTCAGATGTAATGCCTTTCTTTGTGCGTCATGGAAACGTCCACTGAAGACATCAACTGGAACCTCTGTATTCAAGAGCGGAGGGGTTGGCCCAGTGGTAATATCTCTTCCATTCCCGGTTCCGCCGAGACTGGAATATTTGGCGACCTTCTTTCCCGCTAAAGTTCACTCAGCTTTCCATCCTTCTGAGGTCGGTAAAATGAGTACCAGCATGCATGGACTGCTTAGAAGCGGCTGCAATTTGCACCTGTATATGCTTCCAGTCCGCTGGGGGTAAATTGATCATTGTAAAGCGCCTTTGAGACGTTGTGATAAGGGCGCCATGTAAATGCACCACTTTTTTTACCACTTTACTTTCTTTGTTAAAAAGCATCAGAAGAACCACTACAGTGCCTTGCTAGAGCCAAAAGAGCCAATGTAGGTGTGGGCTATAAATCACTTGAAGAAAGTATACTCTCATTTAAAGAGCTAGGAGAACTTCCTCAAAATCTAAATCCTGAAAAGCTTAACAACAACTCAGGAATAGCAAACACACTTCAGATTAATCAGGCCTTGTGGCACAAGTCTTGTAGATACAAATTCAATAAAACGGAGCTCCAGCGTGCTGAGAAAAGGAAAAGTCGTGACAGAGAATCATCTCCCCACAGTCCACTGAAACACAAAGGTCATGCTCTTTGTCAAAACCAGAAGAAAAAGGTTGCTTTTTTTGTGACGAAGTTGATAACACCAGTGCCCTTCACCCAGCTTTCACATTTAATGCAGATGCAAAAGTAAGGCGATGTGCGACAAAACTTCACGACCGCCGACTCTTGGCAAAACTTGCTGGTGGTGACATGATTTCTCTTGAAGCTCATTATCGTCTGAATTGTCTGGTTTCCTTGTATAACAGAGCAAGCCATATAGATATATCTACAGACCAAGAAAGTGACGAGCTTAGTCCACAGGGAGTAGCATTTCCTGAGATAATCTCATACATCGACGAGTTCCTAGAAATACAGCAGCCAAGTGTTCCAGTCCAAGCTCTGAAAAGACATCCCAAGAGAATAAATTCGATCACAGCTGCTGCCTTTTAATACTACTGCCCACCATATAAATAATCCACAGTATCAAGACACAACAGAGAAAGAGAATGCCCACTTCCAACGTATGTTGGTTTAAAAATCCATGGCACGACCAGAGGACGTACATTTTTAGTCTGGGGCTCTGTATTTTCTAGGACAGAGTTCTCAGTCTATCAACTGATGTGGCCAATAGTGTCTGTGCACTTTATGAACGTGATGGCATTGTGTGTCCTCCTATGCTGCGAAATGGTCTCCTCACCTCTGCTGGAGTTGATAACGTTGATCACAACCCCAGCTCTACCACCTGTCGAGACTCATTTCATGGCACAGCGATTTCTCTTGTACAACATCTAACTAAAGATAATTCTGGAACACCCTGTCCACAACCTGTGATTGATGCTGCACCTCAAAACCAAAAGAAAATCGCATTTTTACCACCACAGTACACAGATGTGCAGCCAGTTAAACAACAACGGCATGTATGTGCGAGCTTCAAATGTCCAGCTAATAACAGGTAACAATCCTCACAATTATGGCTAAACAAAAGAAGTGGAATGGCTAATACAACATGCAGAAGATCTGTGTGGAAAGGAAAAGCCACTTTTTGCACTCGGGAAACAAATGCAATGGAACTGGCCCGACTCTCATGGTGAAGATCCTTTTATTCTGATGTTTGGGGGCTTACACATAGAGATGGCTGCTTAAAGATTACTTGAAAAGTGGCTGGACAAGAGCAGTTGGACGTATATGACATGGCAATGGCAGAAGTTGCAACTCCAGGCATTGCTGTGGCATTCATGTCTGCAAACCAGGTTACAAGAGTAAGACGGGCTAATGAAATTACTGCAGCAAGTCTTCACGTCCTTCAGCGTCAAGCATACAATAAGTACCTTGAGGAAGACCATAGTGAAAACCAAGAACCTACAACCTTCCAACAGTGGCAGGAAAGTATGTCTTTCAAACATCCTCAGTTCCTGTATTGGTCGCAAGTGTTGGAACTTGAGCTTTGCTGCCTCCAAGTAGTCAAAGCGGTTAGATAGGTGAACTTCAAGCTTTACCTTGAATCTCTGTTAAAGTTAACTCCATGGATGTTCCCTCTTCACCAGAAAAACTACTCAAGATGGCTTCCAATCCATATTCGAGACATGCAAAAACTGAAAGACAGACATCCAGATGTTTCCCAGCACTTTATAAATGGATCCTTTGTTGTGCACAACACAAACCGGCGATTTTCTGCTATTGCACTTGACCAAGCTCATGAGCAGGAGAATGCATCAATAAAAGGCAATAAGAGGCGGTGCTGTAGGATTACCAGTCTCCTGCTGCATTAAGGCGTTGGATGGTGGCAAGCCCTGAGATTGCTAGGATGAAAACAGAGTTTGAATGCACGACAGTCAGTGAAAATAAAGACACCATGAGCAAACTCAAGGATTCCAAGAGTCATTTAAGAAAGACATGGTCAATCGTGCATTGATCCAGAAAGGGCACTCAGGAGGGGGTATGCAGGCCAGATCTAGTAGTCGCGCACGCCTCGGTAGTGTCTGTCCGTGACGTCATGATTGTTGCCAACAATGCCGATTTAATGCGGGTCCATGGCAGCAAGTGTGAGTATTATGACACCCATCCATACGTGAGTGGATATGAGATTATTACAGTACAAATGTCACCTTTTCTGCTGTAGCACTCAATTGGAGGGGCTCTATGCCTTTACCATGTGCCCGTGGGCTACGAAGCCTAGGAGTGAGCGTTGCATTCCTTGGTCTGATTAGTTTGTGACCTTGGAGCGCGGAAGTTGGATAGTCAACCACTTCCATCGCTATACTGTCAGACAGTGTAATGGTTAATCCCATAAGGAACCCGAATCACCCTGCCTGTTCGTCGGCCATATGGCTGCGGTTCAAGCTCTTCACCTTCCATCAGTGACAAAAGAGCGAAACACCGGGTCGTGGGGGTGGTTGCGACATTCTGCATGCCATCGGGCCCCGGGTGAGCACCTAACAATACAAACTGCAGACATTTTATCATATGCAAACTTTAGAAAGATGATGCTTATTGCTTTGGCAAAAGGCTAGGACTTTGTTCTATCCTGAATTAGGTAGTCCTTTCTCATATGAGACTTTTACATTTCATGTGAATTGAGTACCACAGGTGCAGTACATTTCACTCAATTGCATCTCGTAGCAAAAATTACACTTTATCAAATTTTTAGGGTTCATGTTATTACTGATAAAAACACTCATGGTAATCATAATATTATCTAGCTATAAGAACTATTATGAACTCTTAAACCATGCTTCTGTGTCTTGAACCATTAAAATTCCACAAGAAACATGCAGTGTGTGGTATTTCCAACTTCCCACACAATGGACCTACAGTCCCAGACAAAATTGTTGAAACACTTTACAATACCTTGCCCTCCCACAATGTTGCTTTGCCAAATGGGCTCAGAAACTCGCAATAAAACCACATTGTGAGAAGAGAGTGACCTGCAAAAGCTTCAGATATGTATAGCCGTTCTAGCGCTGAAGCACTAATTGGGAACACTGTAAATTGAAACTAACAACAAGAGGCTCTAAGTAGCCGAGACTCATGCGCTGCCAGGTTATTTGTACTTTTGTTGACAGTTTAATAATAACAACAATAATAATAATAATAATAACTTTATTTTACACCATAAAACAAGGTATATAGGTGTTACAAGAATCTATTTGAGAAAAGTTGTTCTTAATTATCGTGTGAGTTCAATGACCTATTCTTTTCATCTTTATTTTTTTCGATGGGTCCATGGACCTGTAATTTTCAAAACAATTTGAAGGAAGTTCTTATTTTTTCTCTGGGTCCATTGAAATGTAAATTTCTCTCCTCTTTCTTCCAGTTTGCAATTTCTGAAGTAGATTTATGCTTTCTTATTATTAGTTTCAGGCTTTCTATATTTGTTTCAAAACAATTAAATTTATTTTGAATAATAGAACAAAAGAGATCAATAACAGAATCTACATTTGAAAATACGTTTGTTACATGTTGTGGTTCAGAACCATTCTATACAAAAACATGGTAACTCATCTTTTGCTTTGCATAACACTGGAAATCACAACTAATGCAGTAGCTAGAAATTCACATCAAAAAGCCTGTGCTGCTTTCCTTATTATCCAAAATGGCAGTTTTAAGCTGTTGTTTACTGGGAACCACATTACAAGAAGATTGTGTTAATGACTACTTGTAGCACGCAAGAAGTCAACACCCAATTTC
>NC_090884.1:34709325-34721825 GCF_036669925.1 Montipora capricornis
AAACCCCTTGTTTGCCAAACAATCGTTCTGTTGCCGCACATAGACTACAAGCCCTCAAGAGACGTTTCTTAGCTGACCCAGTTCTGTTTGCGAAGTATAAAGACACCATTGATCAATACATAGCTAACGGCCACGCTAGGAAAGTCTTAACTGTGGATGATCCTTCTCCTGGCAAACTCTGGTACTTACCACACCACCCCATGTTTCATCCCGGCAAACCCAACAAAGTGAGAGTAGTCTTCGACTGCGCTGCACGTTTCAGAGAGACCTTCTTGAATGATCAGTTACTTCAAGGACCAGACTTGACGAGTAATCTAACTGGAGTTCTTCTGCGATTCCCCCAAGAGCCTGTTGCGCTAGTGGCAGATGTGGAACAAATGTTTCACCAGGTCAGAGTTAAGCCCGAAGACTGTGACGCCTTGCGTTTTCTTTGGTGGGAGGACAGTGACTTTACAAAGAGAGTTGTCAATCACCAGATGTTGGTGCATCTATTTGCAGCATCATCATCTCCTTGCTGTGCTAGCTTCGCTCTTAAGAAGACAGCCAATGACAACAAGTCCAGCTTCGATGTCCTCACTATTGATACCGTGAACCGTAACTTCTATGTAGACGACTGTCTTAAATCAGTTTCCACGGTCCCAGAAGCTCACAGACTCGTTTCCCAGCTGTCGAATCTTCTTGCTCAGGGGGCATGACAAGATTCATAGATGTCTGAAATCGCAGACCCCTGCTGATGTTCGCCTATTTAATAGGCGAACATCAGCAGGGGAGCTCTGTAGAAATAAAAAGCTTTTGACTTCTCATTCGCGTGAAGGTGACAAATTCTCACATCAATTCGAATCCTATCCGTCAACAAGAGTTCGGTGCGACAAAGAAATAATCGTTCAATTTGTCAGTAACAAATTAGCAGCATTGAAAAGTGCTTTCACAAAAACCAGCATTAATTTCCGTTGCACTATCTCTGTAATGAGGAAGACAAAGCGCATTTTAGCTGCCCTTACGCGGCAATAATGGCGGACACCGATCAATCAATACAAAGAAAAAATAGTCGTAAAATCAATTAAGCTGAATTCGAAATTTGTGTTTATAGAAACACGAAAAATGTTATTTCTGACGGGTGAGCAAGCGAACAAGGCTGAAATAACTATTTTGTCGGCACGAGATACAACAAGGGCCTGGGTTACAGGCCGGGGTATCATGGGTAGGGTTTCAGGGGTATATAAGACTGAGTATAACACGCGGCTGTCATCTAGGCTTCAGAACCAACCGCGTTCTTTCGTTTCGTTTCGTTTAATTTTTTCTTTTTGCCGTAATGTCGGTTACCAAAGACGAAGTGTCCGACCTAATTAGAGCCAACAACAATCAGTTAATGGCCTCCTTTAAGGAGCTGCTCAAGGACACTGCAGGTCAGATTAAGCGTGCCAACGAGACTTCGACAGAACAGCAAATGAAAGAGATCAAGAAACTGAAATTTCAAGAGTCGCATAAGTTTAAAAGAAAAGCCAACGAGGACCAGTTCAAGTTCAATCTCAAGCTTGTGGAAACCTTCGACAGCGCCAAGTCTGCCGCTAAGAAGTCCAACCTTGAGAAAGTCAAGTCTGACCTCGAAGAAGGTCGGTTTCGTCTTCAAGTTCCCAATCACAACCTCAACTTGTGGAAAGGCCGGCCATTGGCGTGCCTGCTGCCCCGCGATGACAACACAGTCCATCTCTTCAACTTCAAAGTGACTAGATGAGCAGGATTTATCAGGTGTAGTCCTGTCTTGTTTTGATCGTAATGATTTTATTTTGGAAGCTTTGAGTGATTGTCAGCCTGATTCCAGTTCTGACCCATCTTCTCCCAATGTTTTCCCGCTAGTTTTAAGTTCGTTTAAAGATCCCCTATGTTCTGCTGATATTGATACTCCTGCTCTGCCCTCAGTCCGTGGAAGACTTTGAAAATGCATTGATTTTTGGCGTTCATTAGAAGTTTCTCAGTTCATCCTGAATGTCATTATCCAGGGCTACAAGATTCCGTTCTTTCATCTTCCCACACCTTTCTACAAAACTAACAATGCCTCTGCACGTAACAACAGTGCTTTTGTGTTTGAAGCTGTTAATGACCTACTCAAGCTTAACCTTGTCGAGGAAATTTTTTGCGCGCCGGGCATTATTAATCCGCTCTCTGTTTCTACTCGCAGTTCGGGTAAACAGAGACTAATTTTAGATCTGAGACACGTGAACGCTTTTATTTACAAACAAAAGTTCAAGTGCGAAGACTTGTCCGTAGCCACTCAGATTTTTGACAAGGGCTATTATTTATTTAAATTTGACCCGAAATCGGGTTATCATCACATCGAAATTTTCCCGGAGCACCGCCAATACCTTGCTTTTGCTTTGGATTTTGGCAGTGGTAAGTTGAGATATTTTCAATTTTGCGTTCTTCCGTTTGGCCCCTCTTCTGCTCCTTTTATTTATTCGTTACATTTATGTTTGTTTTTTCCTGCCATTTTCCCCGTCTCTTGTCTGTTTGCTATTATTTCTGCTATTGGTTTTTCCCAGTATTTCTCACCTATTTTTGTATCTTCTAGATATCTTCCTATCCGGTTTTTGGGACTTTGATCAGGACGCTCTGCCTAACGGTCCCGTGCAGGGGTTAGCTGACAGGCTGAAGACGACAGTACTGTCCTCGAAGGCCACCAGTACATCATTGCTGTACTACCGTGCTTACCCCAAGTGGAAGCAATTCGCCATTAGTATGTTTGACGGGAATGTTTTCCCCGCTAAACCCTTTCATGTTGCATTGTACTTACAACACCTTATCGAGCAATCCCATTCCCCTAGTGTAATTGATTCTGCCTTTTATGGCATAAAGTGGGCTCATAGTATGGCTGGTATCCCTTCTCCCACGGATAACCCTATTGTCGAGGCCACCAGCTCTGCTTCAAAAAGGCTTCTTGGTACTGCTATCGTTAACCGCAAGGAGCCCGTTTCATCTAGTGTGATTCATGACATTATTAGCCGTTCTAACCTTGACAACCCTGTTGAGCTGCGCAATGTTACCTTGTATATTTTGTCATTTGCCGGTTTCTTCAGGTTCGACGATGTTTCCAGGATAAGGAGGAATGACGTTTTCTTTAATGTGGGATTCGTGGTTATTAAAGTCCCCAAAAGTAAGAACGACCAGCTTCGTCGAGGAGACGAGGTAGTTATTTCCGAGCTTCCTAGTGGTGCGTGTCCTGTCAAGCTCCTTAAAAGGTATCTCTCGAAATTTCAAATTCCTCCAGATTCCAGGGACCTGATTTTTAGACCCATTTCCAAGGGAAAGGATTCTTGTAAGTTGATAGCCCCCGATAGGCCTATTAGTTACAGTACTATGAGGGAAGCTTCCAGGCGGGATTTGAAGGGCATTGGGGCCGACCCTTCCAAGTTCAGGCTGCACTCTCTGCGTTCGGGTGGCGCGACTATGGCAGCTAACAGTGGTGTCAGTGACTGAGTGTTTCAGCGACACGGTCGCTGGAAGTCCATGCAAGCCAAAGACACATATGTTGACGACGACCTTGATCAAAGGCTTTCTGTTTCCAAATTCCTCGGGCTCTAAGCCATGTAAGCTAATAGTGTCTATTTATCTTGCCTTTTGCCCAATTCTTTGTCACTCTAGATAGGGGTTGTTCTCGCCAGGCCCTCCCAAAATAAACTTATTTGGTTCAGCGATGCTGTGTTGTTGTTTGTTGTGGAGTGGAGACAAAATATGTTATTTCTGACGGGTGAGCAAGCGAACAAGGCTGAAATAACTATTTTGTCGGCACGAGATACAACAAGGGCCTGGGTTACAGGCCGGGGTATCATGGGTAGGGTTTCAGGGGTATATAAGACCGAGTATAACACACGGCTGTCATCTAGGCTTCAGAATCAACCGCGTTCTTTCGTTTCGTTTCGTTTAATTTTTTTCTTTGCTTAGTTCCTTCTTTTCCTGGTATCATGCGTCCAGTCTGGTTGAATCGGCTATTCTAATTTCATTCTTGTAAAGCCTTCGTAGGATGGGCTTCTAATCGCTTGGAGCTTGAGCCATGGTTCCTACCCAGATTTCCTGCACATTTTCTTTTTTCCCCACAGGGGTTTTTTCTGGCAGGTTTTTTCTGGCCTCCGTTCGAACCGCATTTTCTTTGTTAGTGGTTGCTCAGCTCTGCTAGTTTTAAGGCTTTTGTCCGTTTTATTCTTGTATTTGTACTCTAAGCTATATTGTATTTTATTTATAATGTACTTAGGAGTTGGTGATCCCCTGCCTAACTGGCAGCCTAACTGGCACAGAGCTGGAAAGCTTATCTGGGGATGTAGGCCAAGATGGCCTGTTTATATTATAGTTTAATTTAATGTCGGAGTTGATGTTCCCCAGCCTAACTGGCACAAAGCTTCTAACCAGAGCTTATTTGGGGTAGGACGCCAGGATGGCTTGTTTATCTTATAGTCAAATGTAATGGCGGAGCTGATGTCCTCCAGCCTAACTGGTACCAAGACTGTTTGCTTATTTGTAGAATTAGGCCATATATTGAGTGTTTTGGCTTACCAGCCCTACTGGTACTATGAAGTGACTTGTACGTGTGAAGATAGCTTTACCCTTGGTTGCCTTTCAAGGGTTTGTTAGGTAAATGTTCAGTCTTGTATAGTGTTCGGGTTGGTTCTCGCCAGGCCCTCCCAAAATAAACTTATTTGGTTCAGCGATGCTGTGTTGTTGTTTGTTGTGGAGTGGAGACAAAATTGTTATTTTTATTTCAAGACGGTGTGAAAAACATATTTTTTAAAACAATTTCCCCTTACACTAATCACAGAAATTGGATCACTTACGGGAAAGATTATTCCTCAATTACCGCTATAAAAATGGGTTCAAAAGCCTCACTGAATGAGTTTCACAGCAAAAATAATAATAAAATACAAAGACATAATTAGCGAAGTAAAATTCCCGTATAAGTCAAAAGATTTCGCGGACAATTTTATCTAAGCCTGGCCTTTTTGTGGGGTCAGCATTCAAGGCTTGCACAAGAATGAGAGGAAGGCGTCCCAGTTCTGCTTTCTTAAAAATTGTCTCTCCAATTTTTGCAAGGTTAAAAACGTCACTGGCAGTGCTTTGCCCTTTCACTCCGCCGACAATTTCTGGTGCAATGTGAGGGAATTCTCTCGCATATTGCCTTTGGTGTTCCGCTGAAAGTGATTTCGGTCCTCTGGCACCACTCATAGGGACACTTTTCCCAAAGTCTATAATCACAGGGTTATAAACGCCATCTCTGTTGTCAAGAACAACGTTATTTGACTTCAAGTCATTGTGCAAAAAGCCTTTTTCGTGAATACGAGCTAAGGCTCCCGCCGTTTTGGCAATGATCCTTGTCCACGTCATCTTGTCGGGAATTCGTTTCTTGGAAAGTATAGTGGATATAGTATAGGAGGTGTCGTCCTGATTTCCGTGGAACTGCATGACCAAACGATAGGGTGTACGCTCTGTGCAAACGCCAAATAGAAGGGGAAGACCGGGATGATCGCCGAGCTTGTTCAAAATGCGTGCCTCGTATATCAGTTCTTGTGCAACTCTCGCCTCCGCCTCTTCTCGGCTCTCATGTTGAAGTTGCTTCACACCATAGTTAGTAGTCTACTAACTATGTTCACACGAAGCTCTTTTACGACGACGCGTATGCCCCTGTATAATACCAGGTAGAACAAACCATAACTGCCACTGCCGAGATGAACTGCTGTCCTCGTGATCTGGTCTGAGCATATTTCCTTCAAGGCGTGTTGGTGGCTTTGGCGTCGGACGGTTTTCGTTGGAGGACCTTCCTGTTGCTGCGTTGTACACGCTCTTTTGCGGTCAGAATCCTTCAACGCTGGATTTGCCACTTCTGCCCCTGTCGAAACAGCCCTTGTAGCATTTCTTTCTTGTTGACTGCAGACCACAAGCTCTCCCTTGTCAACACGCCCTTGCACGATGCGCTCCGCCTCTTGCCGTATTCGCCTTTGGCGATCTGCGATTCTGGCCTGCTTTGCTTCTTCCTTTTTCCTTACTTTGCGCCTTTTTTTCTGCCTTTTTCTTTTAGCCTTATATATACGCCGCCTTTCATCCTCGTTCATGATAAAGTAAAAATATTCCTATTATTGTTTCTCTATACACGACAATACACCAACTAACAGGAAATGGTTGATGTGAGAATTCTTGGTTTTCATCCACGTCACGCAAGTAAAACAATAAAATCATCAACCATTCAAGAGTGATGCCACGTAAAAACCAATATATACACAAGATTAAAAGTAATTCTCCCCAATGCAATGTTTCACCACAGGTTTCCTTCGGAAATGCCGGATAGTTAAGAGAATATATATTTTCCACCGAGTCAGGGCCTTTACTGAATGCGTCAAAACCCATAACATGGCTTACAACTTCACTCGTGTCAAACTAAATTTGTCACCAAGAGAACAATAGAACTTTCATTTCAGAATACTGCATTGTTTGGTACTTTCCCGCAACTGGTTTCCCGTAAGATCATGGCTGACATTTACGTTGGTCGATGTCCACGATGCGAAAAGTCTTTTCGGACAAGAAAAGCATTAGAATCGCATTGCAGCAAAAAGCACCCTGGAAACGAGTTGCCAGAAAATATCACGTTTTTATTTGGTGAGAAGCAAGCTCCAACAATGAGACCTCGACTTCTAACGAACCGTGACCTGTATTTGCGGTGGCTGGCAGAAGTTGTGGAATGCATAAACTCGGCGCACAATCCCTGCGTTCCAGGTTAGTAGAGAAAGTTGATTTCCCCTCAGTTCCTCAACTTTGATCAGCCCATGCTTCACCATGAGAGTTATGTGCGCAATTTTCGCCGCCTCCTCCCCTTACGCTCCACGCTCGTCTCTCGCACGACTTTCTCAGATTTTGCGCACGAGTAAGCCTGTTATGCAAGGTAGAATTAAGTGAAAACGCAGAAAGCGTCTGCTTATGAAAGCTACGTTTTGTTACTTATCGTCCTACGCCCCCCATGCTACATTTTGCTGTAGAAACGTGCCAGGAATTTAATGTGAAATTGATCAGTTTTTCAATGACAATGCAAAAGTCAAGAGCTACCTCCAAAAATTACTGCGTTTACATGTTTTTGTGGAGATGATAAAACAAATTTTAATCTAGTTTATATTTCATTTCAGCAAAATGGTGCCACTTCACTTTTACAAGTGTCAAACGTGAATACTTTAGTCACTAGTTAAAGAAGATAGGAAGTGGTACTCTAAATTCAGTAAAGGAGTGCAGACACCTAAAACCACCATTATGGAAGGAAAAGGCCTTGCGCATGTCGTATAAAACTTACGCAATTGGGGACGTGCAAAGATCTTTGTGCGAGCAAAAACTGTGGAACTGCACCTATCCAAAGCATTTAGTGGTTCCAAAGAAATGGAGGACCCTGCCCCTCAGCTGTATGGTCGTGCTCCCCTCGAAGCTGCAAAAAGGAAAAGAGTGCACCAGCAAGCCTCTCTAAAGTCAGAGCTAATTTGTGGCAATGGAGAAGGTAGAGCAACCAGGGAGTTTGAACTGATATGGAGTCCTATTTATGACTCCTCGGGCAACGGCATGCTCACTTTGAGAATCTATGTCGGAAAAGTCCACCTCTAACATTGTTACTGTTAGTTAATGTCATTACTAGACTTGCATTATTCACTGTACTTTTTGTATCTTTAATATCATTTTGACATGACATATGTTAATTAATTAATTAACCCTTTCACTTCCGCTCGTGGCCAGTACAAAACTGAAGAAAATTTAATTTTTGTGAATATGTTTGTACCGGTTTTAGTTACTATGATCACTGGATTTGATCCAGAGTGTAAGAAATTAGGCCACCATTACTTCTAAGAGTGAAACGGTTACTGACAAGTATTTTTTAACACTTCTTCTTATTGACATAATAACAAGTCCATGTATCAGAATGTTCCCAAATAGGTACTTACAGTATGGCCAATAATTGGCTATATTGGTAAGGCATGTGTTACAATAATAACCAATCACATATTGGTTGAAAGATATTATTTCAGTTCCCAAAGGTAAAGTTGCTTCAATATAATTTTTCAAATCAACATGGCCAAAGAATCCCTAGCCTGAAGGCCAAAAGCCATTCTAATGATTAAACTACAATGCAGGTCAAAAGACCTTGGGACAGTTGTCAAGCTTCGGTGAAAACTAGAAAATTTACTATGATGCATACAGGCACCAAGAGTTTCAGTTTCCTTGGTGGGACACAGAGCATTGTGGGACAGAAAGTGAGTGAGGAGAGCGTAAATTGTCCCAAGACTTTTAACCTGCATTGTAGATTTTGTGAGGAATTAATACCGGTAATTATTTTCATCCCAATAATGGAATTTTCAGCTTCAGTACTTCTAAAAGATAGTATTATATACAAAAACCATGTGGTTTGCTCAGGCTAAGCTCTACTAACAAGAAACCAAGGAATAAAACATATCACTAACATACAGCTAAAAACATGAATCAAAGTTATTTTTAAGGACTTCAATGTTTCACTCTTCCATTTATTTCCAATAATATGACAAGAGAAAAAAATTTTCCATGGTTGCAACCTAAAGTAGAAGGCTAAGGTGCTATCTTGCTTCAAGTGAAAGCCTGACAATACATTTTGCAGAAATAGAGTTGCAGCCTAAATTGTGAAAGGCTTAAGCCTCTCTCAGAGCTTCAGTATTGTAATTAGTGGTGATAAGGCAAAGATCTGTAACATAAAAGACTACGGTAAATAATAGCCATCACCTGTTCAGAGCAAATACAATTTTATTGACAGATTTCAAAGCTTAAAAATTGTGATAACTTTAGTTTTAGTTCCCTCTGAGACACCTGAAGAACAAAATTCTTACAGAGCAACAGCCTAAAGAGGCCGCCAAACTTCTCTGTTGCTTCAGGAAGGCCAAACTAGTGGGTTAATTAATTAGTGCTGGAGACTAGGGGTTCAAAATTGTGTATGAATGCTTGTTATGCTAAGTTACTTGCCTCCGAAACACCCGGAGAACAAAATTCTAACAGAGTAACAGCCTAAAGAGGCCAAACTTCTCTGTTGCTTCAGGAAGGCCAAACTAGTGGGTTAATTAATTAGTGTTGGAGGCTAGGGGTTCAAAATATGTCTAAATGCTTGTTATGATAAGTTACTTGCCTCCGAAACACCCGGAGAACAAAATTCTCACAGAGTAACAGCCTAAAGAGGCCAAACTAGAGGGTTAATTAATTAGTGCTGGAGACTAGGGGTTCAAAATTGTGTATGAATGCTTGTTATGCTAAGTTACTTGCCTCTGAAACACCCGGAGAACAAAATTCTCACAGAGTAACAGCCTAAAGAGGCCAAACTTCTCTGTTGCTTCAGGAAGGCCAAACTAGTGGGTTAATTAATTAGCGTTGGAGGCTAGGGGTTCAAAATATGTCTAAATACTTGTTATGATAAGTTACTTGCCTCCGAAACACCCGGAGAACAAAATTCTCACAGAGTAACAGCCTAAGGAGGCCAAACTTCTCTGTTGCTTCAGGAAGGCCAAACTAGTGGGTTAATTAATTAGTGTTGGAGACTAGGGGTTCAAGATTATGTATGAATGCTTGTTATGCTAAATTACTTGCCTCCAAAACACCCGGAGAACAAAATTCTCACAGAGCAACAGACTAAAAAGCCCATTAGGTTGTGTTGATACCGAATGTTTTTTTCAGAGCTACAACATGCATTAACTTGAATAAGAAAACGTTTTGAAGTACTCACACTTCCGTTTATGTTTTGTTCCCTAGAAAGCACTTGGAGAAAAATGTTCTTTCTCACAGAGTTGCAGCCTCAGAAAGCCAAGCTCCTCTGTTGCCTCCAGCCCATAAGAGGCCCAAAAAGGGTCACTGAAAATGCAAAAAGGAACCTTGTTAACAATTTATGTGACGGAAATAACCACGTATGTCCTCATTAAGGGGTTGCAATTGGAAAGTCCTTCTTGTAACAGCAAAGACAAGATCTTTTTGAGCACGTACCTCATTTGTAGTTAGCAAAAGCCCAGTATCAATAGCTTTCTGTAAAATAAACAAATTACACAAGCTGGAACCTGATTCACTCAAGCTTAAATCTTAATAATAATAATACATTATTTCAGATTAACAGTAAAAAAAGAACTTCAAAAAATTTTGAGGTTAGTATCCCTATGATGGTCTCCTGGGCGATCGAATACTACTTTGCTGACAGTTCACAAATTGCAAGTGCATTTTGAATACTTATTATTTTTGCTCCTTGTACTTGCATTCTCATACTTTTAAAACATTATAACTTCAGTTTCCATTACATATCTCTTAACAGTATACACGCAGTAAAGTAGGCCTTAATTGTTAATTTTTCTTGGTAATAAAATTGTGTTCTCTTTATACTGGCTGCTACAGTAACTACCCCCTGCTTAGCTTAAATTATTTAATTCTTGTACTATGGGGCTTTAAACACAGAAAAAAATACAATAACTCAGTACAAAACCTCAAGAGTGATCGCCATCACCTTTCTCCCTCGCCGTCAACTCACTTCTAAATTTTTTAGTATGTCGTTTGTGTAAGAACAAAGTACTAGCTTCTGGTTTACTTTCTTGTGAGTTGCAGGAGATTCATTTTAAAGTCCAAAATCCTCTTAAAGATAGATGACGTAAGTAAAATTAGACTTACCCCGCTTCGGCCGATGTTAAGAAAATTCAGAAGGGTTTGCCAGGATCTATTCGGAAGTTTTGTTGCCAACTTAACATAGAGCTGGATCCAGTCTGGGACTCTCAATGTATTGACATATTCGTCGTAAATATTTTCCTTCAGCAAAGTTGTAAATGCCTTCCTAATTCCTTGTTTTTCGGCGACGGTTAGGAGAGCAGACGATACAGTTTCTCGAACGAATTCTTCGTTTTCTTGCCTTCCCGAATACAATAATCGATAACCCAGAACTTTTCCGAGGTCTTCACCGCTCGAGACCTTTTCTCTCAAGGCTTTCAAACAGTCCTTCGCGAATTTTCCCGCGCGTTTCCATTTCAGTCGAGGTCCTGTGGTCTTTTCAACCTCTTGCAGTGCTTCTCTGGTCATTTTTTCAAGGCTTATCACAACAGTGTTCGAAATATTGTACCCAATTTCTTCTGGTGCAGATGGAGGAGTCTCGGGTAAGATGGCGGGAAAGTTATTGCTTCCCGCCATATTTTCAATTTGGAGGGAATTCAGTCCTTGTCTGATTGCCTTGAACTCACTAGACCTGCAAAACTTGTCCTCATCTACATTCTTTCGGCGTAGAGCTCGGCCCACAATACCGAAAAGTGTTGCCACAACCACAAGATCTTTCTTTCTTGACGAACCAAACCAGGATGGGTTCACTCGCGTGCCATTACGATCGACCAAGTCATAAATCGATACTTCCAAAACATCGTCCGTAAAAAGCCTAAATTGCTCGCTTGTCATAAATTCCCTCGGTCAGTAAAACCAGTCAGTGGACACTGCGTACCAGCTTACCCCTGGGCTGAGTGAGGGTCCAAATACGCGCTGAAGGCCGACAGAAGATTTTCCATCCGACGAGGACGCCATCTCTGTGCCTTTGATTATTTGAAAATTCGCACGATCGCACAGTCACTGTGACAAACATTGTGTCACATATTAACTTTTGCTTACGCCAGTTGTCGTCATACAGTACAGAGCTTATCAATCACGACAACCACAAATGTCAACTATCATGACAGATTGATGATCCTGTTGATTGAATCCTAATTGGATTTTCTTAGCGAGACCGGAAATTAAAACACACTCCCTGGAGCGAATTGCAAAGTCGTATGAATCTCGTCATGATTCCACCTTACAAAGTGGATCAGCAATTGCCGTGAAGTTTTGAAGTCCATACCGGCACATGAGAGAGCCCCTTCGATAAGGGACTTAGACCTTGAAGATTTGCCTCTAGATCGGGCATTAGGAACCCAATGGGATGTCGAGAGAGATACCCTTAGCTTTAAGGTTGCCAAGAGAGACGTTCCTAGCACAAGAAGAGAAATGCTATCACTGATTTCTGGATTGTACGACCCCCTGGGATTCGCGGCTCCGTTTATCCTGCCAGCAAAGACGCTGTTGCAAGAGTTAAGCAGACAAGACTTTGGCTGGGATGAACAGATTCCAGATGAGAAACTTTTGAGATGGCGAATTTGGGTTGGGAATCTCTCAAACTTGGAGCAAATCACCTGGCCGCGTTGTTTCAAGGCAAAAGGATTTGGAGATTTAACCGACATCCAATTGCATCACTTTTCAGATGCTTCCGAAGTAGGCTACGGTGCGGCTTCCTATCTTCGTCTTAAAGATAATGCTGGCCACATTCAATGCTCCTTGGTGTTCGCGAAATCCCGAGTAGCTCCACTGAAGACCATTACAATTCCTAGAATGGAGTTAACTGCAGCTTCTGTCTCCGCAAAGTTGCACAAGTTCCTCGAAGAAAAACTCGATTCAGGTCTATATTTTGGACAGACTCAACCATAGTC
>NC_090884.1:34729325-34736825 GCF_036669925.1 Montipora capricornis
TAATTAAGTCTTGACAAATAACATGCATTTCTGTCATTTGAGAACAAGCCATTTTTTAATCACATGGCACAGCCACGTTGATTAATTGTGTGGTTCCTGAAAATATCCATACCCCCACCACGGAAGACCATTGGAAATTCCGAGGGAGAGGGGGGGTTAAAGGGCAGTAATTTCCAAGGGGTAGGTGGGTTTTGTGGGAAACTACTTTCCCAAAGGGTCACGAACCACATACAAAACATTGAAAGCAACATACGATCGATCTGAAGCACAAAACACACTATCGGACGACGTTTTGAAACAAAAGTCAGTTTTGAGATAAAGTTAATACTATTAGCTTCAATGCTTTCGTTTTTCCACCATCAGTATTTATAGCAATAACACTGTACACAGCCTTGGTTGATTATTTTTCTGATTGTCCCTATATTAAATCACTTTGAATCAATCCGTTGAGTTCGAAATTCTATCTTGTACCAAGAGATCCTGTGACTGTTTGAGAGCTTTGGAATATTGGCAACGTCCGTTAGTTCCGGGCAGTTACAATCAGATCTTGGTAGGCATTGTGCCACGTCTGTGCCCTTTGTCCTCAACCCAAAGTGCCAAGTCAATGTATCCACTGGCTATTGCAAATTGTAAAGAGAACAGGTGCGTGCATGGTAGTATTAAGTTGTTTGTTAATTAAAATTTGATAATGCACGTAGCCTTCATGTTTTTTTTTTTGTGTTCCCAAAAAATGGAGCTAATGCAAAAACCAATCCAGTTACAGATAATGGACATGATAACCAGAAATGAAAAGGAAACGTGTCTTCTAGCAGAATATACCATAATTAAGGAGATAAAAATAACAAGAAGTGTTTAAGGTCATGTTTTATTGGTAGCTTTGTTTGTGTCATGATTCCCCAAGCTCATTGTTTGGTGGGTGGATTTGTAGGGATGCCGTTGCATTGGCTCACAGCTAAAGTTGCCAAGATTTGTCAGATCCAAGAGCAGTCACCATGTAGGAGTTGGTCGTGGCAATTAATGGAGCAAGCTCCTGGATGTCTAACGTTGTTTTAAAATTAGTTGTCTTGTGAATCGTTTTTGTTGACAGTTACTTTGGATTACAAAACCCTAATATTGCTGCTGGTTAAGAAAGGGGATGGAGAATTTATTTTGGGAGGACAAGGGGTTGATGTTGAGTTTTGCTTCCTTTGTGATGCAATCAGGGTATGTAAGTCTGTTTTCTTTTGTTTTTTGGTAATGGTAACAAATCTTATCCCACCAACGTGTCAGCCCAACACAATGGCCAACGGGTGGACTGACGCATCACCAACATATCACTGGCACAATACCAATGTGACGGCCAATACTCTACAAACAATTGTTGGCCGACTCATAACCACCCCGTTGGCCATGCTCTTGATCTTTTCACACAATTTATAGTAGTTTTTGCTGTCTAGGAGACTAGATAACTGGGGTACATCTACAGTTGTGCATTTTTGTTGTAACCTCATCCTTCCTTACCCAGGTGCATGAACATGTATTGATCTCTATCAACATTGCTAATGTAAGATATTAAGATTCATTCAGATTATGAAGTTATTCAGCAGTGATTTACTCTTTTCTGCTGAAGAGATGTTCCTGTCATGATGTTTCCCCTGATGAAACATGCACAGATTGTCTAAAAAGCAAGGCAAACATTGGAAGGTTTTTATTGTTTTGTAATGTTGCTTAATTCTTATAATTACATATAATTTTTTTTCATTATTGACCAGTGGAAATTCATCAGTTATACTGCCTTTTTTCTTGGTTATGTTTTGGAAAGACTATCAAAAGATAGACCAAGACAATGGGTTAAGAGTTGCGTATTGCCTTTTTTTCTAGATCAACTGGAATTCGTGATGATTTGAAGTCCTTACTTGAAGAAGAACTAAGCAGTGTCCAGCTTTGTGCATTGCAGGTGGAAATGAGAAATACTGAGCAACTTCTTGGTTCTATTGGGCTTGTGGCATATAAAATTGACTCCCTTATGTGAGCTCAATGTCAGGTGTGTGAAAACAAAGTTAAACCTTTCTTTCCAATACTTATTGCAGTAAATTTGGCTATCCAGAATGTAATAATAATTAATTATAAGTTTGTGGTTTTCCAGGATTTAATTCAACATCAGTGACATTTTGGAACTCATTCTACATGTAACTTTATAAACATAAGACTTGTGAGGTTGTCAGAAACATACTGTGTGACTCAATAGCATGCAGTACCATATACAACAACGGTCACTTTCTTTCGACAATAAAGGTTTGTCCAAAGTCCATCATTTGAGGCTATTAATAGTACATCTAAGTACATCAGAAGTAAGTAAATAAATTTCTTAGCATTACCATGATAATAATTATTATACAGTAATGTATCTTAAATGAACACCAATTGCTTTTTTAGGTCCCACAGAACGTGACATTCTGGCCAATCTCGATGAAATTGTGGAACATGCTCTCCCAATATTGAAGATGAAAAAAGCGTATTCAGATTTAAATACTGCCAAGAATATGATTCTCAATCGTACTAGTGAAGTCAAGAATAATAGCATCCACATAGACCATTGTAGTGTGCAACTGTTGACTTTCAATAGTCCTGTCCCAATGTTATGATTTGTTACTAATGAGGTTGACAGTGGCATCCAGACGTATCTTTGGAGTGTGCAACTGTTGACTATTAATAGTTCTGTCCCAGAGCCCATTACACTTAAAGTTTCTGGTATGTGTGTTTGTTTGCAAAGCAAAAAAGTGATGTTTTTTCCCTGGGATACACACTTAAGCGTCTTTCCCATATTACAAAAGATTTCTCCTTGCGAAGTATTTACAGGAGCTGCCATTCTGACAGTCCTCGCGAGCGCCCAGAAATTGTAGCAATCATAAGTCAACTCAAATAAGTCACGTAGGGCAAGCATCGACTGGAAGAATCATTCACGGTAAGCAGCGACATAACATCCGAAGCCGACGATACAGTTTCTCTCGAAATAGCTGAAATTGCATATACTGAATCACAAGATTCATGCGAGTCATTACGATTCCAGTTGTTACAAGCTCAAGAGGAAACTGTGCGGTTAGATGAGGAAGTATCAGTTTTAAGAGAGGAACTAGGAAATACAGAAGCCCAATTGAGAAATGCCCAGACAGGAATTAAGCGTCAACTCGAGGAGAATGAAGAATTAAAGTCACGCATGTTTTGCATAGATAATCTGTCTGGAGATGAATCTATTTCGTTTTACACTGGGTTTCCAAACTTGCAGACATTCCAGGCTATGCTGGTATACTTAAACCCAGGGGAAAACGGACAAAACATCCGCTACTAGCGTTCGACCGACAAAAAGGTCCCGGCACATCAATACGATGGGGACAATCAGAAAAACAAACCTGGGCGAAATAGAACTCTGAAACCCAAAGATGAATTTCTTTTAGTCATGTGCCGCTTGCGACAAGGGTTTAATGAAGCACATTTGGCATTTTTACTTGGCATCTCTCAGCCAACAGTCAGCAGGATTTTTGTTTCCTGGATCAACTTAATGTATCCTCGTTTTGGCACTATAAATATTTGGCCCAACGGTGAGGAAGTTGATAAATCTATGCCTGAAGATTTCAAGTCTAAATATCCCAAGACACGAGTTATCCTTGACTGTACAGAGATAAAATGCCAAATGCCAAGCAGCCTGCTCCTGAACAGCAGATTATTCACTTCATACAAGAATCACACCACTCTGAAAGGACTTATTGGAATAGCCCCTTCAGGAGCAATAACATTCATAAGTGAGCTTTACGCTGGTAGTATCTCGGACAGAGAGATTGTTGAAAGGAGTGGCATCCTAGACTTACCGTTTAATGAAGGTGACAACGTAATGGCCGACAAAGGTTTCACAGTTGAGGACCTACTCCCTCTGGGAGTCTCTTTGAATATTCCCCCATTTCTTGGGGGACCAGGCACATTTTTGAGCTTACTGGTTCATAGCCAGTAAAGCTCTATGTCAACAAGTGTGTAACTAAGTAAGGCTTTTCAAGTGAGACCTTACTAACTGTTCCCATCACTATAAACTTCGCATTGAGCAAAGGAAATAATGATTTCAACAATTTCATGACATAGTAACACTCTCTTAAGAAAATCACAGATTCCTGTTTAAAAATATCATCAGTTTACTCTTCATTACCAGTGAGCACATGTCCTCTCAGACGACTTTTTTCCCATTTTCTGACTGATGGGAAATATTTATGTCCTTTGCATTTAACAGAAATTGTTTGCAGCCCTGGCTTTTTTGCATAGTAAAATGAAGTTATTTATTCTTTTACATGTACCATGTTATTTTTCTCAAAGATGTAGCTTCTTAGCTACATTATTCTGTAAATTTGAGTTTAAAATAGTCTCATATGTATGCAGGAAGGTAATGAAAATAGCAAGAACAAAGAAACAAACAAAAAATTGGTACAGTGTACATGTATGTCATTAACCTCATCTCAGAGATGAGTGGAAGAATACCCTGATTTGGAATGAGACCTCATACTCAACATGGCCTCATACAAATTATTTTTAACTAGTGAAAGATCATCGCAGGTACCAGTATGTACTCAACTTAAGCAGTTGAGAAAAGAAACCTGAAAAAGCTTTAGGCTTCAATGGGGATCAAACCCATGACTTCTGCAATGCTGGTGCAGTGCTCTACCAACTGAGCTATCAAGTCAACTGGGAGCTGATCACATGGTGACATGGTCATGGGTTAGATCCCCATTTATGCAAAAGTGTTACTTGCCATGAAGAAAGACAAAATTCGAGAACTCCTCTGTTAGTTGTTTATATACCATTGTTGAATATAATCTCTTTTCTGTCCTTGGCTGTAAAACATTTCCAAAGGTACAGTGTATTTGGAAATTTTTTTTGGTATTTAATAAATTGACGTCAGTTTTTCATGCATCTGTCCTGTTATTGATCATGAATTTCATAACTCTGAACATGAAATTTCTCAAATAAATTTTATCATATTGAATAAATTAGATCCTTTATAAATTTCATACATCTTGATTAATTATTACTCACTAGGGAGGCCTATTGGACTGCCCAACTATTTACCCTTCATCCTCATGTTCTTAACAAAAGGTGGGAACTTAAATCAAAACACTGCATTAATTACTACAATTGAGTAATTATTATCTGCCATTTTTCCTATGTATTATCGTTTTAGATTAGGCACAGCTACAAGATTTTCGTTGAATATCTTACTGCTTACGTAGGTTGGTTTTGATGTTAATTTCAACAATTTTTCTCATCTATGACGAGTCTAACATTGCCTCTTTTCTGCAAATTTTCCATTGTTTTTCTAAATACACTGTTGTTCATAAGTTTGAAGAAATCTCTTTCAAAAGTATTTTTGGCATTAGTTCTTTTCTGAGTATTAAAATCGATATACTGACTGCTTCATCTTGTTTGTGGAAATATTTGACTTTACTGACTTACGAAATGAGAGTCTCATGAACTAGAATGCCGATTTAATATTTTATTATATTTCCTTAAATTTATGTGCTATTTTAAAAAACAACCGTAGTGCATGATCACGAGTTTGCAGATAACGTTACCATATTTCACACCCCGTTCATAAATCAATAGTTAAAACAAGCTTATAAAAATCTTATACAGTATGATAACGAGTGAATATTCTAAATAAAATCCACTTTTGTTGTGAAAATGATTATCAGTGTCGGTAAAAGTCTTGCCTGTCACTACCCTGCTAAGTGCTGTCTTAGTGCATAGAGTCTTCTGTGCGTATTTCTCTGGTGCACACAGGAGGACATTTAACTAACCTGCAATGTCATCGAAAGTCATTGTAACGTGCATGGCGTTTTAGTACATCTTTAAACAAAATATACCCATATGGAGCTCAAGAATGCAACATCAAGACAGGCAGTGAAACATAAAGATCTGGAATCTTAAAAGCGACGAGTAATGGACTTTGACAGCAATGTTTCGCCCGACTAGGCGAAATCAAAGTGAGCTGTACTTCTAATATTTCGCCAAGGTGGTGTTATGTACAACACTAAAACCATTTTGACATAGAAGACGACGCTCAATTAATGCAATTCTTGTACGCTCCAGGTTGTGAAAAAGATAAACCAGTGAAATTTTACCCTCCCGGTTTCTACACCTTGATGGGAGCCACAATGTCAATGTTGGTTAAGACCACGCTTCTCAGTTCGATCTTATTAAATGCTAACATTCTTATCCAGGCCAGAATGCATTTTATATTTTTACAATTCAGGATGGCAAAAACAATTCGATAAATTGGAAGAGAATGAGGTATAATTTTTCAACGAATATCCTTCCATGGAAAGTCTGCAAGAAAAATGCAAAGACGGGAAACCGCAAGTCGTCATCATAGACGATTTCATGCAAATCATGTACCGAGACCCGAACTTGCTTGGTGTTCACAACACAACAAGCCTTATACCCCATGGCACCCATAGCTGTGAGCATTAGAGCCCAGGTGACAGGCATGATCATTTTTAATTTTGCCGCTGAAGACTTACAGATTTGGTCCATTCTGGCCAAAGAATTGTGAGTCACAGAAAAAGCCAGAAATGCACGGTTAGCTGCTCAAAAAAAAAAACATCTAGTAGGTCTTTTCCATTCTTTTTCCTTGCAGCTTTAAAGACCTACATGATATCGAATAACTTTCGTAGATTGGTAGAAAATTGGTTACACTTGAATAGGGAGACTTACGAATTGATGACACACTTCTTAGAGAATCAGTGAAGTCACATGATTCCCATTCCCAGTGGAGAGATTACATGCTCCGTTTTCACGCAGGACAGATACTTCCCGGGAACTATAATATGGTCGAGAGATACGTGACTTGCTAGATATTTATAGGTTTTCTTTTATTTACGTTTCCCATGTCATACTTCATATGATTGACCTTCCACCGACCATTACAACACCGTCCACTCGCAACAAAGGAAAACCTTGCCCACTGTCATCTTCATAGTTATCATCTTCATGGTCCACTTCACGACAACCATTATCACGCAAACGGACAAGAAACTCTGAAGACACAGACCGCCGACGACAGCATAGATCGACAGAACGCAGGACAGATTCAAGAAGTTACAGCTCACGCAAAGAGAGCAGAAATCGTTTCCATATTCAAAGGCAACGCCATCATTAGAGAAATGATGACCCAAGGCATGGACATCCTAGAGAAACGCCAGCCAACCCACAGCAAAGACACCGACAAAATGTAAATCAGGCAAGAAGACCAAAGAGGTGTTTAACTGTGGGCCGGTTGGCCACATCAAAAGAGAGTGCACACAACCCAAACGAAGAGTCAAAAAATATATTAAATGCACAAAACAGTACTTTTCAAAGCACCTATAACCAACCTTCATATTCACAAATAAAAAGCTTCACCTGTCCCTGTAAGAATTTATTCTGTCGGGAACGCCTCGCAAATATTAACAAAGTCAACTTATTAGAAAACTTCTATTTCCA
>NC_090884.1:34751825-34759325 GCF_036669925.1 Montipora capricornis
TCGTTATACCAGCAAGTTCTTTCGATGGGAAGGTGAAGTTCCTTGAAAAGACAAGGCAAAGTTTTGGGGGAGGCACCTTCAACATTAGTGAAGGTGCCCTTCTCGAAAGTTATTACTCCTTTTTAAAGGAGGAATATTACGAAGGAAGGCCCAGGCAGTACTATGCTGCTGAATGCATTGACTTGCAAACACATACAAGTGACTACTGGTGTCTTTCAAAGGAAGTGTTATGTGTTGCGTTTAATACTATGTAGACTTTCCCACAATTGAAACTCCCACACTTAAAATTTTTTTTCTTGTTTTGGTGGCAAAGTGAACAGGAGATCGCGAGCTTCGCCCTGGGGACTTTGAGAAATTTTAGCATTAGTTTTTACATTAAGCCTGTGTGTACGTGTGTGTGACGCCACTCCCTTCTAAAAATGTGTGAAGATGTCACAACAGTCATAAACACGAACTGCATCTTTAATAAAGCTAGATGCTATTTGGTTTAGACTATGTATAAGATGACTGCATCTTTGCTAATTATAGATGAAACAGAAGCATCAGCTGTAATAGCGATATTTTACCATTTCTGTGAAGAATCCTTGTTCACGTTTGATTTGTTTGTTGTTGTGTTAGATTCATCTGGAAAATGGTGTCATACGACCCAAAGAAACACAGCACTTCCTTTTTACGAGTAAAGCATTGAGAATAAATGATGAAGAATCGTAGAGTAAGTATGACCAACATACATTATATGCAATTGTAGGCAATTTTTTATCTATTGTTTTTTGTATTTTTCATTTGTTTCCTGCATCCTCATAAGCATACATGCATTGCCATACCCAAAAAACAAAAGGAAAAAATAATCTGACATAACAAATTACCTAAAACATGCACTACAGGTCAAAATTTAATTGAGGATAATATTTTTAAACCTAGCAAGGTTGAGTGTCAATAAGTTAATTAACTAGGAAATCAAACTTGACCTGTAACATATACATTGTTCATATTTTAATTAAAGTGCCCAGCCATGAGAAGTGTGCTGATTACGTATGAACAGCGGTTCTTTTGATAGAGAGGTACTGACTAATTTTGTCCTAATCCTCAGATTAACTGTTGCAAATGACTCTTCTGTAAGTTTTGCATGGTGACCAAGTCCTCTTGGGAACGACCAAAAAATGTAAATGTGCAACCTCCGTGAAAAGGACAATTCAAGGCAACAACACGATTGGAGTTTGCAGTCAGTTTCAATGTTGACTGTTGGTCTTTTATTCTTATTCTTTTGCAGACGAAAGATCAATTGGTCTTCTTCATTCTTCAATCGAAGAACGAAATGTTGGCAAGTCCCTAACATTGGCCAAAGGTCACGGCGTAGCCACCCGCAAAAACCCAACCATGCTTGCAGGCGGTAATCAAAATAAATGTGGAGCATCAGTGTAAATTATAATTACTGTAATGACTTAATAAATGACAAAGGGGTCAATTCAATCAAATCAAACGATCAATTAAGCTTTGTTATGGTATCACTTCATTAAAATGTTCCTCCAGTGAGCCGTTTACATAACACAACTTTCAGGGAAACTACACAAATGCTACAATATATCCAAATTTTAAGGAAATCAAAGCTATAATTAATTACACACAAAGATTAGTCAACCTTAAAATGTACATGACATAAACAAAATAAATTAAATTCTATCTCAACTCCCTCAAGGCAATCCCTTGTTCAGAAAAAGACAGGGCAGACTTGAAAGAGGTGACATCTACTCCGTCTTTAAGCACATTTTCTAGGCCATTCCACACGACTGCCCCCCTGTAGCTAAAGCCCTGCTTAGCAGCTTCAGTACGGGGCCTTGGTACAAAAACATTGTTCCAGGCACCACGCACGTTGTAAGAATGAACCCCGGAGATTGGTTTAAACACGGTATTTAAACTCTCAGGGTATAGGTTATTCAGAGATTTAAAAACACTTATTGCGAGCTGTTTTGAGTGTCTCTGCTCGAGGGTATCCCATCTCAAGCCTTGGAGGATATCCGCAGATCTTCCATTATAATCACTAAAGGTTATATTATTGCCCCAGCCCTATTCTGGATGACCAAGAAATGCGTTTGTATACAGTAGACTTATTTGTATGCTCTTATTATTTATTTTGTTTCCTTACAGTCCAGTCATCAGGGACACACTGTCAAAAACAAATTTATTAGTAATGGTTGACGATCCCATCATTTCTACCAATCTTGCGGAACTGATGCTGCAAGTCCAAAGTGGTCTCACTATGGGATCAAGAAATGCAGGAGTTGGTGCACCTGGTGGGAGACTTTTACTCACGTCCAACAGTTGCGTAACTCAAAGGTATTCCTTCAATAATGTTATTACTCATTGGCACATGACCCAATCCTTATCCTTGAGTAGCAGAGTGCTCTACAATTGTGGAGCTTACACAATTAATTGTATAGGAAAGGAAAAATTAAAACATTGCACTACAGAGCTGTTTCGAAAGGGCCTGCTGGTTCTCTCTCGTCAGGTGCATTAAAACCTGAGCAACTAAGGTTACTTTTTTATAGGCTGATCGATCAAGGATGTTTTATCAAGTACTTGGTTGCATGCCGGCACGCACTCGCCATTTCGTTCCTTTTGAATTAGTCCCGAGGGTGGATTTGTTGTGGGCGCTAATTTTAATTTCTAAATTTGGCATACACGAATAGCTCACTTTCAAAGTGTTCCTGTTAAAGATTTTTCTCAATGGGTGCCCAGGCGTGAATGATTCCTATATATTTCTGACTGAATTTACAAAATGGTACCTGCTAATGTGCTTTGACAACTTAGCACTTTAAGATGCCTAAGAAAATGTTTGCTTTACATAGCTATGATTCCAACAAGGAACAAACTTTAACCCACACCCCGGCCTCAACTGTGCCACTTGTACATTTCACTCACGTCTAACGGCATACTATATTTCACTCATCCATGCAAATAAGACCCCTAATTGCGACCTAAGCGGTCAAACTAAGATCTTTTTCCTACACCTAAGTCCTATGTTAAAAAGGGATTCTGGGTTATTTCATAGTTGTAGGCATTCGATTTCTCCAATTAAGCAATGTCCTAGAAATACTGATCAGGACTGAAACTAAAAACTCACTCAGCCTACCCACCCTCCCAAAGTAACTTTGCTTTAACATCTGGACAATGAAAAATGCCTTGGAAGGGTCAGGAAAACCATACAGCTTATGAGAATAACCTAAAGCCGAAACATAAGTATAAACAGTTGAAGGAGCATACTGGCGATCATATAGAAAAGCTACAAACAAAGCTAGGATCGTGGGAGATACAGGTAAAGAAAAATCCACGGACTGAAATACCGAACTAAGAAATTGATTGAAAAGGTTCCAGGCTCTCCTGTAAACAGGAACCGAAGAAGGTTGAAGACTAGATTTTAGCAAAGTTGTCACTAGATCTGACAATTTTGAGGTAACAGGTGGGAAGGGATCTCTGTTGGAGATTGACACATTGATGGTGGTGCCATTTTCTTGAAGAGTGCAACCTGCAGGTGAGATAAAGAGTCGGCTAATGTATTATGTACCCCTAGTATATGTTTTGCTTTAAAAAGAATATTGTGTTTTAAGCAAATGGAAACCAGCTCACGTACAAAAAACATCAAGGAAGGGTCACGGCAAGATTGCTTGTTAATCACATGAACTAAAGCCTCATTGTCAGTGAAAAATAGGACACATTGATTGTTCAGTTGATCTCCCCAAAGGCGGAGACTTAAAACAATAGGGTAGAATTCCAAAGTTGCGATATTTTTGCCAATCCAATTAGCCGGCCATTTACCATAACACCAATTGTCACCAAAAATTGCACCAAAACCCAACGAGCCAGCAGCATCGGCATAAAAACTGAGCTTATCAGAATTGTTCCAGACATCAGGAAGAAAAAAAGGACTTGCAATTGTATTGAGATAAA
Organism: Montipora capricornis; assembly: GCF_036669925.1. Taxonomy (NCBI): domain Eukaryota; kingdom Metazoa; phylum Cnidaria; class Anthozoa; order Scleractinia; family Acroporidae; genus Montipora; species Montipora capricornis. The sequence goes on from NC_090884.1 coordinate 34,755,771, forward strand.
AAGGAAAGCCAAACCTCTAGGTCTTCTTTGACTGATCGAGTGAGGCGAATAGAAAAATTAGGAGAACGCACACCGATTGTCAAATCAATAAGTCGGCGTAAAAAGGCCTGACCTGGAACAATAACCGAGCAAGCAAAGTTGAGCAAACTGGTGAGCGATTGGACTTCTCGCAAGGTGACCTTCTTCCTTTTAAGAAAATCTGTTATAATTTTTATGCACTTTTGAACTTTGTCTACAGGTAAGCGAGCTTCCATAAGACAAGAATCAAGTTCAATGCCAGCAAAAGAAAGTATCTGCGAGGGCCCTAATGTTTTTTCCGGTGCAATAGGGATGCCAAGATAATAGCACATATTCAAAAAAATGTTTAACTGAGATTGACACAATGATTCAGTAGGAGCAACAATGAAGAAATCATCTAGCAAATGTAAAATGCAAGGAATAGAGAGCTTATGACGAGCAACCCATTCAACTGCAGTACTAAAGGTCTCAAAAATTTTGCAGGAACTAGAGCAACCCATAGGCATACATTTATCGTAGTAAAAAGAACCCTTCCAAAAAATACCCAACAGGGGGTAGTCGTCTGGATGAATAGGGATTATCCTAAATGCATTCTTAATGTCAGTTTTAGCAAGAAAACAATTTTTACCAACTGACTTTACAAATCTGATGGCATCTTGAATGGTAGCATACTGAACAGAAGAATCCTCACATGATATACCACTATTCACAGATGTCCCCTTAGGAAAAGACAAATGATGGATCAATTTGTATTCACCTGGCGTCTTCTTGGGGACAACACCCAGGGGCGAGATACGAAATGGTTCGAAGGGGGGATCTGGAAATGGGCCAGCCAGTCTGTGAGCTGAGAGCTCCTTGTCCAGTTTAATATCTACAGCCTCTGGGTTCTCTATCGCAGACAATAAGTTTTTTGAATGGACTGAAATTTTAGGTCCTGAATAATCAAGATGAAAACCTGAAGTAAACCCGTCCTTAAGGTACTGAACAGTTGAAGGAGTATACCCGTCAAGCAAAGAAAGAAACCTATCAATTTGTATTGGTGTTGGCAGACACTGGGAAGATGACACTGCAGCAGTTCCAAGAGAGCATACTGGGACCTCCGATAGACTTGGTTGCACTGAGGACTGAGATGAAATGGGTTGTGTTGATGTCAGGGATAACGGTTGAACTGGAGCCACAGCTGCAGGATGGACATTATCCACTGTGGGTAGGGGTGGTGTGGAAACAGTGTTCTTCTGGCTAACCTGGGATACTGATGATTCCAATGAGCCATGATGAGAGGGTGGCTGAGAAGTAGAACGGAGTAGGGGAGCAAGCTGGCTGGTGACTTCTAGGGTAACGCGGGCCACAATCTGGTTAATGATGTCACCCGAAATGACAGGCACCTCCTGACTAGGACCATTGTGTACGGCAGGAACCACTAGTTGACTTTCAGCAGAACCAGAGGGCTGACTACTGGGTTCAGTTGCTTCAACAGCATGACCAATTTGCTGAGTTGTTCGCCGCTTGGTCTGCCTACGAGTGGTCACTGGTGCCATTTTCCGTTTTGGTTGCTTAGGAGGCATCTAAAAGAGAAGTGAACAAGAAAGCCACAAGCCCTCGACGTATAATGATGTTGGAGGACAACTCCAAAACAAAGCCCTCCAAAATAATCAACTTGGAACAAAGCCCAAATTTACAGTCCTCTAACCCTAAAATAAACTTGGATCAAAACCAAGTAAGAATAAGAAGTGAGGGTCGAAGCCCACAAATAAAGATCAACTTGGATCGAAGCCCAGGAAAATTAAACAGTGAGGATCAAAGCCCTCAAAATAAATTCAACTTGGATCAAAGCCCAAGAAAAGGAAAACAGTGAGGGTCGAAGCCCACAAATAAAGATCAACTTGGATCGAAGCCCAAGAAAATTAAACAGTGAGGATAAAAGCCCTCAAAATAAATTCAACTTGGATCAAAGCCCAAGAAAAATAAAACAGTGAGGGTCGAAGCCCACAAATAAAGATCAACTTGGATCGAAGCCCAAGAAAATTAAACAGTGAGGATCAAAGCCCTCAAAATAAATTCAACTTGGATCAAAGCCCAAGAGAAATAAAACAGTGAGGATCGGAGTCCTCAAATAAGATTACTGTGGATCGAAGCCCAATAAAATTAAACACTGAGGATCGAAGCCCTCAAAATAAATTCAACTTGGATCAAAGCCCAAGGAAAATAAAATAGTGAGGATCAAAGTCCTAAAAAGAAGATTACTTTGGATCGAAGCCCAATAAAATTAAACAGTAAGGATCAAAGCTCTCAAAATAAAATCAACTTGGATCAAAGCCCAAGAAAATAAAACAGTGAGGATTGAAGTCCTCCAAATAAGATGAACTTGGATCAAAGCCCAACAAAATTAAACAGTGGATCCAAGCCCTCAAAATAAAATCAACTTGAATCAAAACCCAAGAAAAATAAAACAGTGAGGATCGAAATCCTCAAAATATGACTAATTTGGATCGAAGCCCAATAAAGTTAAACAGTGGATCAAAGTCATCAAAATAAAATCAACTTGAATCAAAGCCCAAGAAAAGTAAAACAGTGAGGAAAGCCCTTAAAAAATACCGTTCGCTTGGATCGATAATTAAACAAAATTAAGGATCAGTTAAGCCCTTAAACAAGATCAACTTGTAGCGACGTCCCAGGAATAAATAAAAGAGACGATCGAATTCGTCAAAATAAAATTATATTGGATCGAATCTCAAGCCTTAAATGTCCTAAAAAGAAAATACCTAAGGTCAAGGTCTAAGAAATAATACAAATTGTGGCTGGTAACAGCTTAGTCAAAGTAAAGACAAAGCCTTCAAAATGGCACCACGATAACTACGATATAAACGATACTGTCCTAAACGATTAACGAGAACCCCATCACCCAACAATAATTTCCCAGCCTTATTATAAAAACCCTTGTGAAACCAACAAAAAACGTAGGGAAGGGGTTCCAAAAGTGAATGAACTAACTCATTGCAGACGACCACCTTGTCGTTAAAAGCACATGGCGAACGACGAGGGACGACATGACAAACACATATCACCTTTACCGAAAAGCGATCGTGTAACAAGCGAACCAAAACTTCAATGGACGAAGCTACAAGCGAGGGCTCCTCGGTAGACAGATCATTAGTACCAATTTCTAGTATAACTATATCCGGGGTTGAGCTAGAAACTACATGGAGATCGTGAGACCAAAGTTTAGGAACAGTTCGGCCGCCCTGACCAAACAAGGTAACACGTGCACGGCTTGTAAGATTAAAATCGCCACGAGCCCGTTGCTGGAAACCCCGTTCTAAATCAGCAGAAAGTCGTTTAACGAAAGAGTGACCCCAAACCAAAACCCGGGACAAATCGGAAGACATGAGAATAAAGAAAAAACAGAAAAAGTTACCGTAGACAGAAAACAGTTGTCGACGTCCTTTTTCGATGAAGAGCAGGGCATAATGACACATTACTCCGTGTGCCCACGTGATCAACAATGCGCTCTTATAGGGGGTATGAAGGAAAGCCCCC